>NC_135987.1:6797367-7132367 GCF_053455715.1 Rhinoraja longicauda
TTGCGGGGACTGTGCGGGTCGGTCGGGGACGAGCTGTCTGTCCGTGGGCATGGGAAAGAGAGTGGAAGTTTTGTTGCCTCCATCACAGTGAGGGGGTGTTTGGAGTCACTGTGATGGACGTTTGTGTTGGGGCTATGTGTCTTGTGTTCTTTTTTTCTATGACTGCTATGTAGTTTCGTTCGGTACCTCGGTACCGAACGACAAATAAAGCTCTGTTATACTGTTATAACTTAACCGTAATGAATTAAGTGTAAGGATCCCAGATAGTCCATTTCTCATCCGGAGCCACACTGGCATGTGATTTCATGTTATTTTTGTTCCCCCTACTTCCTCGTCACTGAATAGAGAGCATTATCCCCACGATCATATCTGACTTTTGATTTCAGCACCAGTGGCATGAACCTCCCTGAAAACTCCCTCTACAGCGCCGTGCTCAATGCTGTGTCTGTGTTATGTGAGTATACTGCAATTGTAATATTGCACCAAGTTCTTCTGTTTTTACTCAATAGATTTTTACGCTGTGCAGTTTGACTCCCAGTTCTCCAGATAACAATAACTTAGAGGGATCCTTTCTTAATATTGCACATTCCTTCATATTGTGGGCATGTTTGGGATCAATTTACACGACTTCTTTTTGATCTGGGTCAATGTAGATTAGTTGCGTGAAGGTTTTCTCTCTTTGCCAGTGGTAAAGACCTTTGGGATAGATTCAATCCATTTAGTTTAGTTTAGAGATACAGCGTGGAAACAGGCCCTTCGGCCCACCGAGTCCGCACCGACCAGCAATCCCCTCACATTAACACTACCCGACACACACCAAGGACATTTTACACTTATACCAAGCCTATTAACCCTCAAACCTGTGAATCTTTGGAGTGTGGGAGGGAACCGAAGATCTCGGAGAAAACCCATGCGGTCGCGGGGAGAACGTACAAACTCCGTACAGACAGCACCCGTAGTCAGGATCAGACCCGGGTCTCTGGCGCTGCAAGAGGCGTGAGACAGCACCACGACCATTGAGCTGCCACTTCTAAACAGATTTTGCCTTGCATCCCAAAAATGACCTAAAATGTAACACCAGATGATTTGAAATTATTTTTCTCATTTAGATCACTCTAATGGCTTGTGCGTGTAATGAAGCTGAAACCGATAGAGCAGAGGTGTTAGTTCTCTGTTAATATGCAAGATGAAGATATATTTTTTAATGCAAAATTTAACGCGCTGAGACATGATTTGTTTCACTCTTTTCACCAGAGCCGGAAAATAATTAATGTAGCTTTCTAAAATTTTGAAGGGATTTGACAGCCGAAAGGAAAGTTTATATAGATGCTGAAATTCTGAGCGACAAAAAAATGGTGGAGAAACTCAGTGGATCAGGCAGCATCTGTAGAGGGAAATGGGCAGATGATATTTTGGGTGGGGACCCTCTTCAGAGTTTCTAACTAAGGAACAGTAACGAAAATTAAAAATAGTCACTGGGAAAAAGCCATGTGTGGCAACATTTATTTTTATGTAGAGAATTGTTGAATATACACAGTTCAACTGAGTATATTCAACTCAGGGTTGAATATACTCAGTATACTGAGAGTATAGTGAGAAAATGAAGTATTTTAGCCCAACGGTGTTTCAATTAAAACAAATAATTGTCTATTGTCTATTGTCTAATAAATCTTTCAGATATTATTAGACATGGAATGCCTTACAATTTCCAAAGAAGAATCAATTGATATCTATATAAGGGGAAAATGCATTAATTCCCGAATAAGATGAAGACACGAGATGATGGAATTAGGTTAAATTGACAAGCAAAAGTAATGTAGTCAAGTCAAGTCAAGTCAATTTTATTTGTATAGCACATTTAAAAACAACCCACGTTGACCAAAGTGCTGTACATCTGATTAGGTTCCAATGGAAAAAAAATGAAACATACAGTAGCACGCAAACAGTTCACAGCGCCTCCTCAATGAGCCTCAAACGCTAGGGAGTAGAAATAGGTTTTGAGCCTGGACTTAAAGGAGTCGATGGAGGGGGCAGTTCTGATGGGGAGAGGGATGCTGTAGACAGGAAGGGGTTAATATTCTGTGCAGTCAATCTTTATGACTTCAATTTGTTCCCAATTGTGGGAAGGAATGTACAAGAGAGTAAATGGGTGTCAAATGGCTTGAAGTTAGGCGAAGTAACCTATTTAACAACCTATCCCTGGTCTGATTCTTCCAGTCGCTATCGTGTGTATTTTTCGACATGCTCAGATAGTGGATCGAAAAGTGGATGATGCTACATTGAGTAAGGTTGCCATGATTGTTGGCTTCTTTGGTTCTGCGGGAGGCTTCGTTGCTGGAAACTGTAACGTAAGTGCTTGTGAATGAGACGAGATAGAGTTACTTTACTTCAGCCTTTCAATGAAAATGTCTGATATATACGTCGCGGACGGCCTGTCGTTAAATGTTTCCCCGATGAACGAAATGTGAATAAGGCAGAATGTGAAAGGTATATAGTGTGATCACCTTAAAATGATAAAAGCAAACGTCATAAAAAATAAGGACAATTTTTGTCCGTAAGCAAAATGTTTCAGCTGATGAAAAGATGGGGTGTAAAAGGAAATCCAGACTGCTGAATAGAAATTGGAAGGGTATTTCTATTAAAGGGAAGGACATTAAAAAAAGATGAAAGATTGCAGTCCTGACCTCCCATCTATCTCATTGGAGACATTTAGTCTGACTTTATCGCACTTTATCGTGCATTAATTGTTGTACTCTTTATCCTTTATTTATGCATTGTGGATGGCCTGATTGTATTCATGTATAATCTTTTCTTTGACTGGATAACACATAAACAAAAGCTTTTCACTGTACCTCAGTACACATGACAATAATAATAAACCGAACAAAACTAAACTATACTAAACTAAGCTAATGAACATTGTCTCTGGGACTGGGATTCAAAAGTGACTTAGACATCACTGAACAAAGTGGTGAAGAAATAGGACTCTCATTATCAGTGAATAGACCACGTCAGCCCAAACCCATTCCATGTCCGTTCATAAAACCAGAGATGAAAATCTGGAATCTAACTTGGTGCGTTAACTCCATGGACAATGAATGAATGAGCCGAAGCATGCAACGTTTGCCATTTTTAAACGTTTGTAAAAATTAACAATTCGTACAGGTCAGATATACGGTATTCAGAAATACACTGTTCAATGAGTTACAAGGTCATAAGGGATCGGAGTAGAATTAGACCATTCGGCCCATCAAGTCTACTCAAAAATGGCAAATGTTGCATGCTTCTGCTCATTCATTCATTGTCCATGGAGTTAACGCACCAAGTTAGATTCCAGATTTTCATCTCTGGTTTTATGAACGGACATGGAATGGGTTTGGGCTGACATGATCTATTCACTGATAATGAGAGTCCCATTTCTTCACCACTTTGATCAGTCATTCAATCATGGCTGATCTATCTCTCCCTCCTAACCCCATTCTCCTGCCTTCTTCCCATATCTCTGCATTAAAAATATCCACTGACTTGGCCTCTGCAGCCTTCTGTGGCAAAGATTTCCACAGATTCACCGCCCTCTGACTAAAGAGATTTCTCCTCATCTCCTTCTTAAAAGAACATCCTTTAATTCTGTGATGATCTCTAGTCCTAGACTCTCCCACCAGTGGAACCATCCCCTCCACATCCACTGTATCCAAGCCTTTCACTAGCCAGTATGTTTCAACAAGGTCCCCCCCTCATTCTTCTAAACTCCAAGTTGAAGAGTTGAAGTCAGTTCATCTCCCAGAAGTTTAAATCACAGGGAGATATTTCCCCTATGGGTAATTTTGTAAAATGCATAATTAGATTGGCCATCTGATAACATTTCTCAATTCGACTGGTGGCCTGAGCAATATGGCTATTACACTGTTATCCTCCATGTTTCTTTCATTTTACAGTCACTTTCCACCTGCTAAACAGTACGATCACCTTAAGATGATAAAAACAAGCTGGATAGAAAATAAGTAAAATCTGTCCTTGGCAGCCAAATTAAAGGAGGGGATGTAAAAAGATTTCTGTACTGCAGGATAGAAATGGAAAGGATCGTTCTATTAAAGGGATGCATTCTAAATAGAGTAAAGATGAAAGATATTAGCACTGGTGGATAAACGGGGGCTGTTGAACAATGAGCAAAATGTTAAATGGGGAGGCCATCGAAATGTTAGAAGGTGGCGTAAATGGGAAATCCAACTGAAAAGTATTGGCCATAATGAATAATGAAAAATAAACATCAGTGAGTGATCTGAAAGATGAATATTGCGAACGATAGGAAATAGGAATGGCAGAGTCAGGGGACATTGTGATAGACCAATGGACATTAATATATATTAGCAGAAAACAAGCTGCTGGAGGAACTCAGTAGATCAGGTGGGAAAGAAAACTGCAGATGCTGGTTTAAATCGAAGGTAGACACAAAATGCTGGAGTAACTCAGCGGGTCAGGCGGCATCTCTGGAGGGAAGGAATGGGTGATGTTTCGGGTCGAGACCCTTCTTCAGACTCGGGTCTCGACCCGAAACGTCCCCCATTCCTTCCCTCCATAGATGCTGCCTGACCCGCTGAGTTACTCCAACATTTTGTGTCTACCTCCAGTAGATCAGGGATCACTTATGGGGGGAATGGGCAGACAACATTTTGGGATGGGGACCCTTCTTCAAGACAGGTCTTCAAGATTGTGCCTCCTTTACTTTCTCGGCAGCTTTCTTTCATCTGCTCATTATGGTTGAGGAGTAATCCAGTACGGATTTCTTACGAATGTAACTTCAATGTAATGTGTTTGTGATGCTACTTGAGTGTACTTTCAGCCGTTGTACTAAAGTGAGGGAGTATTAATGTGTTGTTTCCTTTACAGCCATCGGTTCTCATGGTGCTACATAACTTTGGGGCTGCACTATGCTTTATCAGTGGTTGTATTTATTGCATAATACAGACAACTTTAACATTCAGGGTCCATATAACAGGAAAGGAATGCTTGTTGGTGCCTTTTCGTGGACTGCTGACCAGTTTCCAAGTGGTCTTTTCCATCAGCTGTATCCTTCTTTGACGTTGCAGGCGATGAAAGAATGGCTTTCAACCAAGTTGTTGGCTGAACTTAAACTGAATGAGAGGCGATGATACAGGGGAACATTCATTCCTGAATCGGAGGATACTACAGAATAAAAGAAGACCAAATGGTCCATTGGGTTTATGTTGGTTACTTAAAAGAGCTTTTTAAGCTGTCAAAATCCACCCTGCCTTGGTCACAATGCAAAAGACCATCTTGCTCAGAAAGCCATTTGCTGTGATAATCACCTGTGAGAGTCTCATTTTCATTGCAAATGGCTGCGTCAGTCCACCTCATTGCACAGTGGGGGGAAACCCGATCCAGCACTCATCCACTCACCCTGCAGCAACCCCGACTTAGTCATCAAACCCGCTGACAAGGGAGGTGCCGTGGTAGTCTGGCGTGCTGACCTCTACCGGACTGAGGCCAGACGGCAACTCCCAGACACCTCCTCCTACTTATCCTTGGACCATGACCCCACCGACGAGCACCAGACCTTGATCACTAACGTCATCACTGATCTAACCAAATCCGGCGCTCTGCCCCCTAATGCCTCCAACCTTACCGTTCCCCAGCCCCGCACGGCCCGATTTTACCTTCTCCCTCTGTCTGAAGAAAGGTCTCGACCCGAAACGTCACCCATTCCTTCTCTCCAGAGATGCTGCCTGACCCACTGAGTTACTCCAGCATTCTGTGATGCCACTATCTACTGACGTGTTAGAAAGTGACTATTCATGAGCATCTGATAATGTTTTAAATGGGTTCAACTGGAGTGCAATTCTTAGTGCCAGGCAAGCTAATCACATTTACCAGATAACCCTTGAGTCATAGTCATAGAGAGATACTGTGTGGAAACAGGCCCTTTGGTCCAACTGCCCACACTGGCCAACGTGTCCCAGCTACACTAGTCCCACCTGCCAGCATTGGTCCACATCCCTCCAAAGCTGTCCTTTCAAAGTACCTGTCTAACTGCTTCTGAAAGACTGACTCAGTCTGAAGAAGGGTCTCGACCCAAAACGTCACCCATTCCTTCTCTCCAGCGATGCTGCCTGTCCCACTGAGTTACACCAGCATTTTGTGTCTAACTGCGTCTTAAATGTTGGGATAGTCCCTGCCCCAACTTCCTCCTCTGGCAGCTTGTTCCATACATCCACCACCCTTTGTGTGAAAAGGTTACCCCTCAGATTCTTATTAAATCTTTTCCCCTTCACCTTAAACTGATGTGCTCTGGTCCTCGATTCACCTACTCTGGGCAAGAGACTGTGCATCTACCCGATCTATTCCTCTCAAGATCTTATACACCTCTATAAGATCACCCCTCTTCCTCCTGCGCTCCAAGGAAGAGTCCCAGCCTACTCAACCTCTCCCAATAGCTCAGACCCTCCAGTCCTGGCAATATCCTTATAAATCTTCTCTGTACCCTTTTCAGCTTGACAACATCTTTCCTATAACATGGTGCCCAGAACTGAATGCAATTGAACTAGAATTAGTAAATCCTGCCATGAACAAAGATTTTCATATGTGTAGTTGAAACAATTCTTAACTGCAACTTCTCTAAGGGAATGTGAGGGTGGAAATTACTCATAGAAAAAGCTTGATTGGGAATTTCATCGATGACTCAATGATATAATTCTTCAGGAAACGAGGCTTCCCCTCTCCCATTATAGATGAAGCTCTCACTAGGGCATCCTCTATATCCCGCAGCTCCGCTCTTGCTCCCCCTCCCCCCATTCGTAACAAGGACAGAATCCCCCTCGTTCCACCCCACCAGCCAGCGTATCCAACAAATCATCCTCCAACATTTCCGTCACCTCCAACGGGACCCCACTACTGGCCACATCCTCCCATCCCCTCCCCTTTCTGCATTCCGCAGAGACCGTTCCCTCTGTGACTCCCTGGTCCACTCGTCCCTTCCTACCCAAACCACCCCATCCCCGGGCACTTTCCCCTGCAAACGCAGGAGATGCAACACCTGTCCCTTTACCTCCCCCCTCGACTCCATCCAAGGACCCAAACAGTCTTTCCAGGTGAGACAGAGGTTCACCTGCACCTCCTCCAACCTCATCTATTGTATCCGCTGCTCCAGATGTTAATTTCTCTACATCGGCGAGACAAAACGCAGGCTCGGCGATCGTTTCGCTCAACACCTTTGCTCAGTCCGCCTCAACCAACCTGATCTCCCGGTGGCTGAGCACTTCAACTCCCCCTCCCACTGCCAGTCTGACCTTACTGTCATGGGCCTTCTCCAGTGCCATAGTGAGGCCCACCAGAAATTGGAGGAACAGCACCTCATATTTCGCTTGGGCAGCTTGCAGCCCAGCGGTATGAACATTGACTTCAACTTTAGATAGTTCCTCTGTCCCTCTTTTTTCCTTCCTCCCCTCCTCCCTCTTCCCAGTCCTCCCACTGTCTTCCTGTCTCCACCTATATCCTTTCTTTGTCCCGCCCTCCTGACATCAGTCTGAAGAAGGGTCTCGACCCGAAATGTCACCCATTCCCTCTCTCCTAGATGCTGCCTGACCTGCTGAGTTACTCCAGCATTTTGTGATACCTTCGATTTGTACCAGCATCTGCAGTTATTTTTCTGCGACGACTCAATGATGTGCACTTCCTCTTTCACTTCCTCAGAAAATGAAGGAGTCCATTCCAACAAAATCTAAACAGTTCCTAGCAACGACCTTATCGAGCCTTCTCAGAATCTTGCATGTCGGAAGAATATAATTTGGGATACTGTATGAAATCTTGGTCTCCATGGCTAAGAAGAAATGTACTTTTCTTGCAGTGTAGGTTCAAAAGATTAATTCCTGGGATGCGGAGATAGACCCATAAATAGAGATTGAGAATGAATGGTCTGTAACAAGGACAGAATCCTTGAAGCCAAGAAGTTAAATTCAATCTGCTGTTCCATCTTCCTTAGCCCATTTCATTATTTAACCCAGATTTTTGGTAAACTGAGATGGCCCTTCTCATGTCTACCGATATGAGTAATTCTGGTGTCCTCTGCAAATTTGCTGGATAGATCTGAGAGTAGATTCCAAGGGGGATTTCCTGTCCTTAGAAAGTCCATACAAGAGGGCATAGGTTCAGGATAAAAATTTGATCATTTAAAACTGAGATATGGAGAAATTTCTTGGTGTAGATCTCTGATTCTCTCCACGCCCATTGAAACAGAGTATCATCAAAGCTGAGACTGTCTAGAGGAGACTGAGGTAGCGGAGGATATAGAAACATAGAAAATAGGTGCAGGAGTAGGCCATTCGGCCCTTCGAGCCTGCACCGCCATTCAATATGATCATGGCTGATCATCCAACTCAGTATCCTGTACCTGCCTTCTGTCCATACCCCCTGATCCCTTTAGCCACAAGGGCCACATCTAACTCCCTCTTAAATATAGCCAATGAACTGGCCTCAACTACCTTCTGTGGCAGAGAATTCCACAGATTCACCACTCTGTGTGAAATAAAACTTTCTCATTTCGGTCCTAAAAGACTTCCCCCTTATCCTTAAACTGTGACCCCTTGTTCTGGACTTCCCCAACATCGGGAACAATCTTCCTGCATCTAGCCTGTCCAACCCCTTAAGAATTTTGTAAGTTTCTATAAGATCCCTCCTCAATCTTCTAAATTCCAGCGAGTACAAGCCGAGTCTATCCAGTCTTTCTTCATATGAAAGTCCTGCCATCCCAGGAATCAATCTGGTGAACCTTCTCTGTACTCCCTCTATGGCAAGAATGTCTTTCCTCAGATTAGGAGACCAATTAGGAGATTAGGAGATATGGAAGCAGATGTGAAAATGGACAAGGACAGGGCTGATCAGGATCTTTTTGAATGCCAAGTGTAGACTTGAGAGTTTACTAACTTATTCCTGATGCTTTCTCTTCTTTCAGACTATAATATCTCCTTTATGGTCAAGGGTTGGACTAGTCAAATGCATTTTCACACAAACACTCTTGAGTCAAAGTAAAAGTTAAAAAGCAAGGGAAGGGGTCGCTTGTGAGTTGGATTAAGCGGTTGGGTTTAATGTTAACGTTAGGATGAACTATCCAGTGCATGTGAAGATGTAGACGTCACACAGAGCTCTACGGAAAGGGATGGAAGTGAGGTGGGTGGTGGGTTCGTGCATGGGAGAGGGAGAAAACGTATGCGTCCATATGTTCTGACAATGAGTTTGTTTTTGCTGTATTTTATCCTTAACTCTGTTGTAGATCTGGTCTTTTTTGTCCACCCCGATCTCACAAAGCAACACATAGGAGCCATTTGCGAATGGATCTTGGCCACAAATTTCTATCTTTTTATCATGTCCTTTGTCTTTGAGTTCTACTACATCAGCTCTTCAGTTCTCCTCGTGTTGATCAGCAGGCCCGACGATGAGAAGATCGCGATCCTGTCGGAACAACGAGGTACAGATATGTCGACGTTTGACAAATGAGCAGCGGGAACGCCAAGCACGACGGGCTGTGCAATTGCGGGCAGTTGGAACCACATGATTCTTCCTTCTATTTAGATGATGTACTGTCAGCCTTTCAGTCCCTACCAACATGTTTGTTTCTTCTTTGGAATCTATAGGATAGCTTTTTCCTTTCCATCCAACATCCATTTTTACACAGCGTGAGACGACGGGAGAAATCATTGTCCCAATTATTCCTCTTGAGTGTCTCTTGACGATTCTCAGCTCCTGAATGTACAGTAATTAAGTTAAAAAAAATGTTAATTATATATTTTTGCTGTCTGTGCATTGCCATTGAGTTCCCACTGGCCCCGCCTAGCATGTTCCACAATCCAACAAAGATATGAACAAGGAAAAGGTGCTCCTGGACAGCCTCCATTAACTTTGTTCAGCTTCATCACTTGGTTCCCAGAGGAGCCGCCACTGGGCTTTGAGGCTGCTCCACCATTTTTGCGTTGGAGGAAATACACTGGGCCGGTCAAATGGTGAGGAGGGCAGAAAGAAGGTAATGGCTAACATTACAGTCCAGCTTCCCCTGAGGTTCTGGCCTTCTGTGCCCAGCCGCCATAAGGCACTTGGCTGCCTTCAGGTCTGCAGTTGTAGGCCGCAGCCTTGTTTCCAAGGGTGAGGTGCTGACAATGGATCGGCCATTGCCTACTATACACGACTCCGTGCTACCGATGGGGCCTGATGTCCACATCTCATATCAGGGTAGGTGCAGAACCCAGTCACGGTATTGAGGGCGGGAGAGCAGGTGGACAATTGGGCCCAAAGATATTAGAGGAACAAGATGGACCACTCCGTTGAAATCACCCATACTGAAGTGCAGTACGCAAAGGAGCGTAGCGGCCGCCATCTTAGTAGGCAAACCCCGCCGTTCGCTCTGCCTCTCGCAGTGTAATCAGTGTTTTGGGGGAACAGAACGTGTGATGATACCATTAAAATGCAGAATATATCTCATCTATCAATTCACAGATTTTTGTTATTTCTCTTTTAAAATGTTTCTGCAAGTTTCTGCCTACTAAAATGGCGCCATGAGGTTTTGAGGGTCGAGTGGTCTATCTTGCTCCTCCAGTATCTTTGATTGGGCCCAACATTTCTAATGACTGCTTTACCCTGTTGATGGGAAGGTGGTCTCCATGACTGCGAAGGGAAGTAATTTCTCAGGGTATTTTGAACAGTCACGTGCACTTGCAATGGATCAGATCCTTCCTCCCGGCCTGCCATCTATGGAGCTTCCTAAGCCTTAGGAACAGCAAGGCCATTTCCGCTGGGAGAAATTGCATGAAATGAATGGAAGCGGGGTGTCCCTCTGTTCTGTTCTGGGCTCCAGTTAAACAGCACCTGAAGAACTGATGGAAGAGGAGTTAGTACCGCATTGAAGGAGGAAATGGTTGAAGTAGCAGAAGTTCCTGTATACCCCACCCAGCCACGTCACTGTTGTGATATTGCTGGGACTACTTTGTGTATCCAAGAACTACTTTGTATGGCTGTGTATATAAGTGATGGGTGTGATTAGGCGGTCACTCTGGATCCAGGCGGCCTTGGAATAAACAGCCTGGAGTTAAGCTCCACCATGATAACATCTTAAACATGTGTACTCGTGGTCCTTCCAGAGTCACAACAAAGGTACAACAAGTACCGGACCACGAAGTACAACAGTCACTGCCTCTACAAATTGCCAGCCCAATTCCCCGCTTCCAACTAGACACATTCTCTGCTGTGCAGACTCTGTCAAGGTGATGTATATCTTTTAATCGTATGTATTTTTGATATTGATAATGACACCCAATCCAGTTACCCATGGAACCATCCACAAGAGGCTCTGTTGACCCATTGTGCCTCTGCTGGCACTTTGATTTTGTTCCCTGCATCCTAGTCTTCACCAATCGATCAATTAAATATATTTCCACCGCCCTTTCGGACAATGCATTCCAGATCGTAATAACTCATTGCATAGCGGCTACATCCCTCCATGCTGCCGAACTACTTATACCAACAGTCCACGTCTCTGTAACTCCACACCACACCTTTATAAAAGGTGAGACGCTCCAAATCTCAGGTATGCTACCTTGTTTAGTTCCACTGAACCTCCTCCCGCCCGGCCTCTTGCAAGGACACCATCCCCTACTCTCAATTTCCCCGTCTAAGCCCCATTTGCTCCCAAGATGTGGCTTTCTTCACTCGGACATCCGAGATATCCTCATTCTGTAGTTTAAAAAAAACATGGCTTCCCCCCCTGCTATTGCAGATGGATCGATTACCTTTGTCTCCTCTGAGTCCCGCAGCTCTGCTCTTGCTCCCTCTCTCCCCCAGAGGGAACGAGAATGGACTTCCCCCGGTTCTTACCTTTCAGCCCCACCAGCCTCCGCACCCAACACACATTCTCCAACATTTCCGCCACCACTAATGTGGTCCCACCACCAGGCCAATCCTCAATCCACTTTCTGCTCTCCATAGAGACAACTCCTTGGTTCATTCACCTCTTCCGACCCAAACAGCACCCTCCCAAGGTACTTTCCCCTTCGACCGCAGGAGATGTAACGCCTGTCTCAGTACCTCCTCACTCACCTCCATCCAGGGATCTCGGCAGTCCTTCCAAAAGGAATAGATGTTCACGTGCACCTCCTCTAAAGAAATCTACTACATCCGGTGTTCCCGATGTGGCCTCCTTTACATCGGCGAGGCTAAACGCAGACCAGACGACTGTTTTGCTGAACACTTGTCCCCGCTCCACCTAGTCCAACCTGATCTCCCAGTTGCAAACCCTTCTCATTCCTATACCAACCTATTTGTCCTGGGCCTTCTCCAATGTCAGTGAGGACACATAAAAATGCGAGGAAGATCTCATTTTCTATTTGGGTAGCTTACAACCCAATGGTATGAACATTGTACTTATGTATCAACATGTGTACCCCCTCCCTCCCCCCCCCCCCCTTTCATTCCCTCCTCCCCATGTTTTCAATGTGCTCACCCATTCTGGTGCACACCCATTTCTCCCACCATCTGCTCCCCCTCCCCCCCCCATCCCCTCGATTCCCTTCCACACACATCCCTCTCTCTGACTTTACATTTTTGTCTTCTCTCCTTATCTGACATCCTTTTGTCTCCTTTTCATCTCCTGCTTTAGTCCGCCCATCTGCCATTTTAACGCCCCGTCTATCCACCTATCACCGAACGGCCCGTGTATCCACCTATCACTCACTTTGTCCCGCCCCTTCCCCTATTCAGTTTTCTCACCCTCACCATTCATCAGTCTCGATCTGAAATGTCACCTGTCCATATCCTCCAGGGATGCTGCCTGACCCACTGAGTTACTCCAGCACTTTTGTATTTTACTCAAGATTCCCAGCATCTGCAGTTCCTCGTACCTCCTTTAGTTCTACTGAAATCTGGACGTGCCTTACACAGTAGAGAGTAGGGGGAATAAAATGGAGTTCGTTGTTTGTGTTCATTTTTAATTGTTTGGGTTATATTGTTATGCACTCAGAGAATAGAAAATGTACTGTACTGTTTGTAGTTCTGTATCATGCTCAGCTTTTAAATCTCCCAGAAATAAATTCAGCACCAATACCTCAAAAGCAAGCCAGTCTCGTTGATGCTATGTTGTTGCATTGTTGCACTGAACCTAACCACCGATACTCTAATCCTTAATAAATGAATGATTTTTGGTTTCACGTATTCCTAACCCATTCTTGCCTTTGAATTTGCAGCTGCTCCAGCATTGATTCTGGGATACAATCATGGCTGTTCTATCTCTCCCTCCTAACCCCATTCTCCTGCCTTCTCCCCATAACCCCGGGACACCTGTACTAATCAAGAATCTACCTGTCTCTGCCTTAAAAATATCCATTGACTTGGCCTCCACGGACTCCTGTTGCAAAGAATTCCACAGACTCCACAGGGCGGCACAGTGGCGCAGCGGTAGAGTTGCTGCCTTACAGCGAATGCAGCGCCGGAGACTCAGGTTCGATCCTGACTACGGGCGCCGTCAGTACGGAGTTTGTATGTTCTCCCCGTGACCTGCGTGGGTTTTCTCCGAGAACTTCGGTTTCCTCCCACACTCCAAAGACGTCCAGGAATTTAGGTTAATTGGCTGGGCAAATGTAAAAATTGTCCCCAGTGGGTGTAGGACTAGTGTTAGTGTGCGGGGATCGCTGGGCGGAGCGTACCCGGTGGGCCGAAGGGCCTGTTTCTGCGCTGTATCTCTAAATCTAAATCTAAAATCTAAAAGATTCACCACCCTCTGACTAAAGAAATTCCTCCATATTCAAAACATTCAAAACATCGCTGAAGTCTCACCTGTTCAGTACTGCCTTCAACCACTGAAGGTCACCTCACCTTCTGTCTCCTTTCTCTGTTCGTTTACTTATTTACTTATTTATCTATTTATTCATTTCCCTATGTTCTCTAAATCTCTGTAAAGCGTCTTTGAGTATATGAAAAGCGCTATATAAATAAAATGCATTATTATTATTATCATTATATCTTCCTAAAGAAACATCCTTTAATTCTGAGGCTATGACGTCTAGTCCTAGACTCTCCCACTAGTGGAAACATCCTCTCCACATCCACTCTATCCAGGCCTTTCTCATGTTTTTATCAAGAGAGAAAGTCAAGAGTGTTTTATTGTCATCTGTCCCGAAAAGGGACAGTGAAATTCTTACTTGCTACAGTAGCAGCCTCCAGTTTAAATTCCATTTGGAATATTTTGGAGGACCAAGAACGAAGAACCAAGAACCAAGCTTTTATTGGAGTTCCGATGGCTTGCACTCATATAACAGAGGCTCAGGAGATGTCGAGGTCACTTCTAAGCCGTACATTCGAGCGTTTAAGTGCCAAGGGAATGCTCGTAGGTCTCGCTTATTTGACAACAGCTTAAAACAGGCCTTTGAGTTAATATGAAGATTCTTCCCCACGATTTAAAAAATAAACCCAAGGAGGTTATCTCTGCTGCAGCTCAATCACGAAAACAACATTAAGCATCCTGGATTAGAAAGGGCTTCCGTGCCATGTTTCTGAAGTTTATTTTGCACCTTTCTGCAAATTCCGACTAGGTTCTCTGTGAGTGAAGGCCGGCAAGCATGCAGGGCGATGTGACACACGGTTTAAGGTCACTTGTACAAACTTTATTTGTGCATGTTGGGTCTTCTGGGTACTCATACTAAAGCAGGCCTGACTTGAGAGTTGAGATGCTGCCTGACCTGCTAAGTTACTCCAGCATTTTGTGAATAAATACCTTCGATTTGTACCAGCATCTGCAGTTATTTTCTTATACTACTTGTTGCTCCACTGCGATTTCTCCTCAAGGTATGTCCACTTTGAAGAAGTTCTCATCCTCTCTTCGACGAGAGTTTAGCAACATGCTCTCTTGCTGCTCCCCCTCTGTGATTTCTCCTGCCCTCCTACTCTATTTTAGGTCCCGCCCCCCTGACATCAGTCTGAAGAAGGGTCTCGACCCGAAACGTCACCCATTCCTTCTCTCAGGAGATGCTGCCTGTCCCGCTGAGTTACTCCAGCTTTTTGTGTCTATCCACCTTAGCAGTACCACCATATCCAACTGGCTGAGGACATGCACACTAACTGGCTTCCTCTGCTAGGTCCTGAATCACAGAGCAAGTCGAGCTAAGGCTTTTCCCATAGTGTTACAATCCCCAGAGCCATTGGGTGATTCTTTTTAAACCTTCATCTTCTCCCTAATCCTCTAAACAATTATTTTAAATTGGCGGGACTGTCATATGTTGAAAGACTGGAGCGACTAGGCTTGTATACACTGGAATTTAGAAGGATGAGAGGGGATCTTATCGAAACATATAAGATTATTAAGGGGTTGGACACGTTAGAGGCAGGAAACATGTTCCCAATGTTGGGGGAGTCCAGAACCAGGAGCCACAGTTTAAGAATAAGAGGTAGGCCATTTAGAACGGAGATGTGGAAAAACTTTTTCAGTCAGAGAGTTGTAAATCTGTGGAATTCCCCGCCTCAGAAGGCAGTGGAGGCCAGTTCTCTGAATGCATTCAAGAGAGAGCTAGATAGAGCTCTTAAGGATAGTGGAGTCAGGGGGTATGGGGAGAAGGCAGGAACGGGGTACTGATTGAGAATGATCAGCCATGATCACATTGAATGGTGGTGCTGGCTCGAAGGGCCGAATGGCCTCCTCCTGCACCTATTGTCTATTGTCTATAAATCTATGTCCTTTAATTATCACGCTGGCTAAAGGGGAAGAGCTCCTTTCCACTCTAATTCTCTCCAACCTTGTTGTAATGCATTTTAGAAGATTTTGCCCTTTCTCAAGCTCTGTTGTTTTAAGATGCCTCCCTCCCTCCCTTTATATTGAACATAGAACCATACACCACACGAACAGTGGCGGCACGGTGGCGCCACGGTCGAGTTGCTGCTTTACAGCGCCAGAGACCCGGGTTTGATCCTGACTACAGCTGCTGTCTGTACGGAGTTTGTACTTTCTACCCGTGACCTGCGTGCGCTTCCTCCCACACTCCAAAGACATACAGGTTTGTCGGCTAATTGGCTTGGTATAATTGGAAATTGTCCCCAGTGTGTGTAGGATAGTGCTAGTCTGTGGGGATCGCTGGTCGGCGTGGACTCGGTGGCCTGACGGGTCTGTTTCCGCGCTGCATCTCTAAAAAAAATGCAGGCCCTTCGACCACCATGTCTGTGCCAGCTATGATGCCAATTTAAACTGATCCCATCTGTCCGCACGTGGACTGTATCCTTCTGTCCCCTGCCTGTTTGTGTTTCTGTCTAACCATCTCTTAAATGTTGCTATTGGATCTGCTTCCATCCTGTCAGTGAATTGCAGTAACCCGTCACTGACTGACACATCTCCTTTCAACTCTCCCCCTTTCACTTTAAATTTCTATCTTCTAGTATTTGAACTTTTCACCCTGGGAAATAGACTGAGTATCTGTGCCCATCATAGCTTGTCCAACCTCACCTTATAGCTAGTACACTGCCATCCATGACAACATCCTCTTCTGTCCCCTCTCCAAATCCTCCACGTCCTTCATATAATATGGCAAGCAGAACTGCCCACAATACTCCAAATGTGGCTTAAATAAAGTTTTATACAGCTGCAACATGATCTCCCAGCTTTTCTGTTCAGTGCCCCAACCGACGAAGACAAGCATGTAGGCTGGTGAAGAAGGCAGATGGCATACTTATCACTCATAGTGTTAATGTGCAGGGATCGTTGGTCGGTGTAGACTCGGTGGGCCGAAGGGCCTGTTTCCCTGTTGTATCTCCAAGCTGCAGTCGAAGCCAATCAGAGCATCATATCCACAGTGGATCAAATATATTTTAAACGTGACAATGTTTTCTGACTTGTTCCTCCTTCCTAGTGAGTTTGAGAAACTCGAGCACCCTATAGTTGAAAACATTTTCCTTAGCTCCGATCCTTTCACCTAATACTTTTAAATCTTTGGTCCCTAATTACTGGCCTCCCTACAGTGGGAAATAGACTTCATTAACCTCTCCATTCAGATCTCTTATTTTGTGCCAGATTATGATTCTGTGAGCATTGTGCATTCAGACAGCTGCTCCAAGTGGCATTGAGTTGCTATCCTATCTTTACCCAAAACGTTCACACCCTATCACTATATAACAACCCAGAACGAGAAACTACAAATTTTCTCCTGCAAATCTTCAATTCCTGTCAAACTAATGATTAACACCGTGGAAAGGCGGCAGAACAGTGGTGCAGCAGTGGAATTGCTGCCTCACAGCGCCAGGGACGCAGGTTCGATCCTGGTTACGGGTTCTGTCTGTACGGAGTTTGTATGTTCTCCCTGTGACTGCATGGGTTTTCTCCACGTGCTCTGGGTTTCCTCCCATAATTCCAAAGACGTGCAGGTTTGTAGGTTAATTGGCTTCTGTAAAGTGTCCCTCGTGTGTAGGAAGTGAAAGTAGGATAATAAAGAACTAGTTAAGATAATAAAGATCGTTGGTCGGCGTGGCCTCAATGGGTCGAAGGGACCGTTTCCCTGCTGTATCTCTAAACTAAACCAAAATTAAACAAGGAACTACAGTTGCTGGTTTACCAATGGCCACAACGCATAGATCAACTTGCACTTTACCCTGTCTAAAAAACTGTTACAATTGTTTCGTTTCGTTGGGTTGCTGTTAATTACTTAAATTATTGCAACGTATGGGAGGCGCATTCCCAATCTCGTTGTACCCCTGGGTACAATGACAATAAAGATATATTGTATTGTATTGTATTGTATTGTATTGTATTGAAAGACATAAAATGCTGGAATAACTCGGCGGATCAGGCAGCATGTCTGAAGAACATAGATCGGGTGACGCTTCGGGGTGGGACAGAAGGGTTCTGACCAAAAACGTCACCTATCCATGTTCTTCGGGGGTGCTGCCTGATCTGCTGAGTTACTCCAGAACTTTGTGTCTTTTAATGATTGCCCAATTAATTCTGGCCCTGTCCTCTACATCCACAAATGCCACTTAGAGGACACATTAGTGGCTGATGGAAAATTATTGTAACATACAACTTTACAACCATTAAATGAGATATAAGCACAACTTAACTGAATGTGCCTCCCCTCTTGTTTACTTTTCATTTTTAAGTAGCAGTAAAATAAACCCAGTTCCACCCTGAGATTGTGCACATGGGCTTCTTCCTTAGCCAAATAAAACAATGTACAAGGCCAGGAACTGAAAGAAGTAAACATTAAATATCCATGATTAGCTGTGGGACTGACCTTTGGAACAGATGTAAAAGAGCTTGTATTTCTGTCAGGATTTAAAGCCCAATGAACACTTTGAATTATCTAAAGATGCCGTGCAATCACAATAAATTCTGTAACCTGCGTGAACATAGTTATCTATGCTCAGTTTTGTGCTCCAGCAGGTCTAATTAATTGTGGACCTCACTGAAGTCTTGGCAGTACAAATGAGAAAAACAGTAAACTCAGTGGTGGTGAGAGAGGGAGTCATCTTGATATTGAGCAATATTTGACATTATGCGACCCTATCAAAACTGAAGTCAATAGCAATTGGGAAAATTGGCTGGAAGGGTTTGTTTCTGTGCTGTATGACTATATGACACCAGACCTTTCAGAAAGGAAAAGTGGCGTGACTGTTGGAGGACAATCATCTCATCTCAAGGGCCTCACTTCAAGAAAATCTCAGGAGCATCCGAGGTCAAATATTTATGGCTGTTCTGGGAAAGACTTCCCTTCTCAACTACAAAAGCAACATGCAATAGTCAGAGCTAAGTAATCCAACATCCAATTGTTGAGATCAATCATCATGTTCTGCCACATCTAGTCCATTGGCAGACAACTGAACAACTCAATAAAGAGAAAATCGGGGAGGTTTACTTAAGATCGCTCAATATTCAGCATTATTTGCAACTTGTTCTTGGTGTGTTCAAGTCCCATTCTCATTCCTCAAGCATTAAGTAAAGATTATGTACACCAAGAGAGAGTCCAACAGTATTGGCATCACCAAATTCCCAGTTGTCACTGCTGAGAAACTTAACCGGATCAGTCGGGAAATTGCAGCGAATTACGGATGCAGCCCAGACCATCACACAAACCAACCTCCCTTCTATTGACATCTATACCTCACGCTGCCTCAGCAAGGACAGAAGCATAATCAAGGATGAATCGCACCCTGGCTACTCCCTCCTCCCCTCTCCCATCAGGCAAAAGATATAGAAGTGTGGAAACGCACTCCTCCTGATTCAGGGACAGTTTCTTCCCAGCTGTTATCAGGCAAGTGAATCATCCTACCACAACCAGAGCTGAACTACCAGAGCTGAACTACTATCTACCTCATTGGTGACCCTCGGACTATCCTTGATTGGACTTTGCTGGGTTTACCTTGCACTAAACGCTATTCCCTTATCATGTATCTATACCCTGTAATGGCTCGATTACAATAGACAATAGACAATATGTGCAGGAGTAGGCCATTCGGCCCTTCGAGCCAGCACCGCCATTCAATGTGATCATGGCTGATCATTCTCAAACAGTACCCCGTTCCTGCCTTCTCCCCATATCCCCTGACTCCGCTATCCTTAAGAGCTCTATCTAGTTCTATCTTGAATGCATTCAGAGAATTGGCCTCCACTGCCCTCTGAGGCAGAATGGCGCAGCGGTAGAGTTGCTGCCTTACAGCGAATGCAGCGCCGGAGACCCGGGTTCAAAACCCGACTACGGGTGCTGCCTGTACGGAGTTTGTACGTTCTCCCCGTGACCTGCGTGGGTTTTCTCCGAGATCTTCGGTTGCCTCCCACTCTCCAAAGACGTACAGGTATGTAGGTTAATTGGTTTGGTAAATGTAAAAATTGTCCCTAGTGGGTGTAGGATAGTGTTAGTGTGATAGTGTAAATGTATCAAACTGATCGCTGGTCGGCGTGGACCCGGTGGGCCGAAAGGGCCTGTTTCCACGCTGTATCTAAACAAAATAGCCCAATTCTACCCCATTTACATATTAGCAAATTCCCTTTACCCTTTCAACCTCATTTTATTGTTTTACAACTGCCATTTGTCCGTTGACAACAGAGAACAGAATCTGACTAGAGTAGACTGCAGTAATTGTCAGCTGCACATGCTCAGTTTTAAAGCACAGAATTATTACAACACATGAAGATTTTAAGCATTTTCAGGCACTCTACCGATCCCGGTCCCTTGGCCTTGCTGTCTTCTTGAAGTTTTGCAATTTGTTTTTGAAAAGTGTAATATAATATTCCCCATCGTCCAGATGATGTCTGCTCCAATAATCTGTAGGAAAATAACTGCAGATGCTGGTACAAATCGAAGATATCACAAACTGCTGGAGTAACTCAGCGGGTCAGGCAGCATCTAGGAGAGAGGGAATGGGTGACGTTTCGAGTCGAGACCCTTCTTCAGACTGATGTCAGGGGGGCGGGACAAAGAAAGGATATAGGTGGAGACAGGAAGACAGTGGGAGGACTGGGAAGAGGGAGGAGGGGAGGAAGGAAAAAAGAGAGACAGAGGAACTATCTAAAGTTGAAGTCAATGTTCATACCGCTGGGCTGTAAGCTGCCCAAGCGAAATATGAGGTGCTGTTCCTCCAATTTCTGGTGGGCCTCACTATGGCACTGGAGAAGGCCCATGACAGTAAGGTCAGACTGGCAGTGGGAGGGGGAGTTGAAGTGCTCAGCCACCGGGAGATTAGGTTGGTTAAGGCGGACTGAGCGAAGGTGTTGAACGAAACGATCGCCGAGCCTGCGTTTGGTCTCGCCGATGTAGAGAAATTAACATCTGGAGCAGCGGATACAATAGATGAGGTTGGAGGAGGTGCAGGTGAACCTCTGTCTCACCTGGAAAGACTGTTTGGGTCCTTGGATGGAGTCGAGGGGGGAGGTAAAGGGACAGGTGTTGCATCTCCTGCGTTTGCAGGGGAAAGTGCCCGGGGATGGGGTGGTTTGGGTAGGAAGGGACGAGTGGACCAGGGAGTCACAGAGGGAACGGTCTCTGCGGAATGCAGAAAGGGGAGGGGATGGGAGGATGTGGCCAGTAGTGGGGTCCCGTTGGAGGTGACGGAAATGTTGGAGGATGATTTGTTGGATACGCTGGCTGGTGGGGTGGAACGAGGGGGATTCTGTCCTTGTTACGAATGGGGGGAGGGGGAGCAAGAGCGGAGCTGCGGGATATAGAGGATGCCCTAGTGAGAGCTTCATCTATAATGGGAGAGGGGTTACTCCAGCAGTTTGTGATACCTTCTGCTGCAATAATACTCACCCAGACTAGTTGCCATCCCATTCACTACTTTAGAATTAATTTCCTGCATCACCTGTGACTGTTGTATGTGTTACCTTCATTATGCACTGCGATCACTTCTCAAGACACTTCCCAAATGCATGAACAGTGAGGGTAAAGGTTGCTGGCACTGTGTTGCCTCCAAGATACACAATATCCTGACTTGCAAATATATAACCACACAATCAATGCTCAAATTTGTAAAACTCCTTTCCTAGCAACACCGTAGGAACATATTCAACACAATTTTTGTGTCAACAGAAGGAGAATGTAAACAAAAACTGAATCATTAAATCTGGTATAGACACAAAAAGCTGGAGTAACTCAGCGGGACAGGCAGCATCTCTGGACAGAAGGAATGGGTGATGTTTCAGGTCCTTCTCTTCAGAGATGCTGCCTGACCCGTTGAGTTACTCCAGCTTTTTGTGTCTATCTTTGGTTTAAACCAGCATCTGCTTTTCCTTCCTATACATTAAATCTCGTATTTTAAATGGCTGCTCTGACTGAATCCATAGACTGGGTTAATGACGTAGAGTCATAGAAACATAGAAAATAGATGCAGGAGTAGGCCATTTGGTCCTTCGAGCCAACACCGCCATTCAATATGATTATGCCTGATCATCGAAAATCAGTACCCAGTTCCTACTTTTTTCCCCCATATCCCTTGATTCCTTTACTCCTAAGAGCTAAATCTAACTCTCTCTTGAAAACAATCAGTGAATTGGTCTCCACTGCCAGAGAATTCCACAGATTCACAACTCTCTGGGTGAAGAAATTTGTCCTCATCTCAGTCCTAAATGGCCTACCCCTTATTCTTAAACTGTGATCCCTGGTTCTGGAATCCCCCAACATCAGGAACATTTTTCCTGCATTGAGCCTGTCCAATCCTTTAAGAATTTTATATGTTTCTATAAGATCCTTATCGAAACATATAAGATTATTAAGGGGTTGGACACGTTAGAGGCAGGAAACATGTTCCCAATGTTGGGGGAGTCCAGAACCAGGGGCCACAGTTTAAGAATAAGGGGTAGGCCATTTAGAACGGAGATGAGGAAAAACCTTTTCAGTCAGAGAGTTGTAAATCTGTGGAATTCACTGCCTCAGAAGGCAGTGGAGGCCAATTCTCAGAATGCATTCAAGAGAGAGCTAGATAGAGCTCTTAAGGATAGCGGAGTCAGGGGGTATGGGGAGAAGGCAGGAACGGAGTACTAATTGAGAATGATCAGCCATGATCACATTGAATGGTGGTGCTGGCTCGAAGGGCCTACTCCTGTACCTATTGTCTATTGTCTATTGTCTATCCCCTCTCATCCTTCTAAATTCCAGTGAATACAAACCCAGTGAAACAGGAGTTGAGGGCAGGTGAGGGAGAGTAGGTTGCAGGACTGCAGGGAGATAGGGAAAGTGGGAATGGGACTAATGGGATTGCTCCTTGGAGCAAGCATAAGGCTCCAAAAAACACATCAATCTGTCCCCAAATACCTCCCTGGGCCATTTTGTCTTGATCAAGGTCACAGAGCCACAGCTGTTATCGTGATCAGAAACAGAAACAAAAACAGAAAATAGATGCAGGAGGAGGCCATTTGGCCCTTCGAGCCAGCAACGCCATTCCTTGTGATCATGGCTGATCATCCACAATCAGCAACCTGTGCCTGCCTTCTCCCCATATGCCTTGATTCCGCTAGCCCCTAGAGCTCTATCTAACTCTCTTTTAAATTCATCTAGTGAATTGACCTCTACTGCCTTCTGCGGCAGAGAATTCCACAAATTCCCAACTCTCTGGGTGAAAAATATTTTTTTCTCATCTCAGATTTAAATGGCCTCCCCGTCACAAGATATTCTCTGTTTCCTTCAAGATGTCTTCATCATTCCCCAGAAGTTACGGACGTTTGCATTAGTAAAATAACCTCTGATTTCAGATATTTCCATTGACACATTTTTAAGTTTTAATTTTATTTGATAACATTTCTCAAACTCTGGAACATAACAGTTTTTGCATTTAAACTAATGGGAAAAGCCTTTTTGATTCTTATTTGTGTATGTTAACAATACGTTTTCCCAGGACATCATAATTTTATTAGATCAGGAATGCTTGTAAACCTACTTGAAAATTAAAACATAATTGGTAAGATTATTTTTGACCTTTTTAAATTCAGTCTTCTCAAAGACCAATATACCTGAGTAATTCTTTTCATTAAGTTCTCTCTCACTCTCACAATCGAGTCCCATCTCCTTGCCTCTTCACAATATTGGGTTCTTTGTTCTGAATACAGACACTCTCACTATCAAGTCCCCGTCACGTGACTCATTATCAAAGTCCCTGTGGCCCTAAGCCATTCTATCAGACTACCCACTGTCCTCCATTTCACTATTAAGCATCTGCCACCCTTCACTTTAGCGCTGCTGAAGTGCAGGAAATTATGTTAACTGCTGGGAGAGATGCAAGATAATCTCCCAGAGATCGGTGCCTTTCCTAGCAACCGGAATAGAACACAATTTGAATGAATCAATATCTGTTCTTGAGTGTTATCTGTCCTCCACCCTGTTTACATCACATGTAGGTAACTGCAAATCATCACCGTCATGGGGCAGAGCCTGGAGCAGGGAGTTTCTGTTTTTAATGCAGAAGGAACCAGACGTTATACTGCTTCCTGGCGATAATGGCATTTATCCGTCTCTGGTAACCATTTCAGCTTGAAATGAAATATTTTTTCAAGATAACTGAGTACCAGTCAGGCATGCCAAGGCCAGCTAGATGATTGCACGTTCTCCATTATCTGCTGCCCGCTTATGATAACACGTCAGAAACAAAGAAACTGTGAAATGGATGGTAAAAAGAACACTTAATTTTATTTCCCTTTACTTCACCCTTCTCTCTGGGTGGTCCTGAACCATTAGCTCAGTGTGGATGGGTTTGCCTTATGTTTGGCTGATCTTCACGTGTAAGTTGCAGCATATGTTTGTCACTCCCTCTGTGTCCCCACTCTAAGTCCATCCCACACCGGTGCCATTTCCTGCAGGAAGAGCAATCAGTATCATGATTCTGTTCACACCCTCAGCGTTTGAAGCCAGTGCTAATTCCCCTTTGGTCAGATGATCATATTTATCAATCCATGGACAGGCAGCAGGGTAGCACGGGGCAGAGGCCGGGACAAAGGGTCTCCACTGTAGCAAGGCAGAAATGTTCAGCCATCAACTGTAAGGGCTTTATTGTTTGGGATAGTGTGATCGGGCTCACTCTGGTAACTGGAATCTCCGAGGGAAAAGGCTGAGCGGAGAAGGGCAACATCAAGGGAGCAGTTACGCTGATGGATGTCTAGTTCTCAGGGAACATCTGGTCAAGGGATGGACAACACCGAAGGAATGGCGGCGCCAGTGGAAGGCCCGAACCGAGGGCAAAGCTGGGCCAATGGAGGGGTGGTATTGAGGGAGTGGCTGGGCCAATGGAAGGGGTGGCTCTGAAAGAATGGCTGGCCAATGGAAGGGTGGCATTGAGATAACCGGTCCAATGGAAGGGTGGCATTGAGATAACCGGTCCAATGGAAGGGCGGCATTGAGATAACTGGTCCAATGGAAGGGCGGCATTTAGAGAATGGCTGGCCAATGGAGGGGTGGCATTGAGGGAGTAGCTGGGCCAATAGAGAGGCGGCATTGATGGAGTAACTGGGCCAATGGAGCGGTGGCATTGAGGGAGTAGCTGGGCCAATAGAGGGGTGGCACTGAGGGAGTAGCTGGGCCAATGGAGGGGCGGCATTGAGAGAGTGGCTGAGCCTATCAAGGACAAGACCAAGAGAGTGGCTGGCCAATGGAGGAGCAGCATCAGGGGAAGGCTGGGCCAATGGTGGGCCGGGACTGAGGGAGTGGACGTGGTGATTTACTGCATCTCCAGTGCGTGTTGAATAACACACAGTGTATATTTTAATGGCTGCGCAAACAATAGCACGCACACTATTAATGCAGAATGAATAATTCTGCATTAATAAGCCAATTAACCTACATACCTGCATGTCTTTGGAGGGTGGGAGGAAACCGAAGATCTCGGAGAAAACCCATGCGGTCATGGGGAGAACGTACAAACTCCGTACAGACAGAACCCGGGTCTCCGGCACTGCAACTCTACCACTGCGCCACCGTGGCCGCCCAATGTGTTTGTTGTCATGTTTTAAGTCTTGGCCTTCGAACACACTGTGAGATGAGCTCTGACATCAAGTTACAGTAGGCATACAATGTTCGCATTGATTTAGAAACAAGGAACTGCAGATGCTGGTCACAGAAAAGGACAGAAAGTGCTGCAGCCACTCAGTGGGGTCAGGCAGTATCTCTAGAGAACATGGGACAGGAGGTGCAGATCGAGAGCAAGCAAGATTATGGGGGACCCCTACCACCCCAGCAACGGACTGTTCCAGCTGCTACGGTCAGGCAAACGCCTCCGCTGTCACGCTGTGAAAAAGGAGAGGATGAGACGGAGTTTCTTCCCACAGGCCATCAGGACTGTTAACTATTATAACTCCAGGGACTAAATTTTGTCTTCTTCTATTAACTTTAATTTATATGCTGTAACTGTAATTCTTTTTTTGCACAATCCGCAGGCATTGCCACTTTCATTTCACTGCACATCGTGTATGTGTATGTGACAAATAAACTTGACATGACTTGACTTGAGTTGAGGAATGGATCGTTCATTTGCACACTCGGAGGTCAAACTTTACTTTTAGACAATGGTCCTTCACCAAACTGTCGCCACCGCAAAACATCAGCCCCTGACAGTCAGCATCCATGACGAGACACTGGTCAATGTGGATCACTTTTAATATCTTGGGAACCAGCTCTTTGGAAGGACAGACTGCACCTCAGTCTGCACCTCATTCCTATCAGGAAGTTCTGCTCCATTTAATGAGGTGTGAATCTTGCCAAAAGTGAATCTAGCGCTGAATCACCCTCGTAGATTAGGACAAGAGTAATCAGATGTGCCAAACAGAGTTTGTCACGTTGGAACATTAACAGCCTAGGACACAAAAGGATTACAGTGCAATATGCTTTCAAGTAACCAGCTGGTCACTGTGTACACAACCATTAGCAGTCACCCCAGGACTGCTGGCAAATATTTAACCACCTAAATTAATCACCAAGACATCGTGTTTTAAAATGCTTTATTCAGTTTAACTACTTTTCAAACCTTGTCGTCAAGCATGCTTGGCCAATGTCAGTTGCTACTGATGCCGATTTTTCGTGGCCTCCTTGTTCCGCAGTGTGTCAGGATCTTGCCACCACAGAGGCCAGCTCAGGTGTGGGAGCCATGGTTTAGCCCTATGATATCAAGCATGACTCATGCTGATACGAAAGTAATTCAAAGTCCATTGTCCGTTGACACGGGCGGCTGGGGGTTTGATTTTTTAAAATTTGATTTAGAGATACAGCGCAGAAACAGGCCCTTCGGCCCACCGGGTCAGCGCCGCCCAGCGATCCCCGCACACTAACACTATCCTCCACTCACTAGGGACAATTATTTTTTTTACATTTGCCCAGCCAATTAACCTACAAACCTGTACGTCTTTGGAGTGTGGGAGGAAACCGAAGATCTCGGAGAAAACCCACGCAGGTCACGGGGAGAACATACAAACTCCGTACAGTACGGCGCCCGTAGTCAGGATCGAACCTGAGTCTCCGGCGCTGCATTCGCTGTAAGGCAGCAACTCTACCGCTGCGCCACCGTGTTCAGAGTGAAGGTCCGGGTTGGATGGCAAGTACGTTGTAACGGGACGGTGGCGCAGCGGTAGAGCCACTGCCTTACGGTGCCAGAGACCCGGGTTCCATCCTGATTACGGGTGATGTCTGTACGGAGTTTGTACGTTCTCCCCATGGCTTGCGTGGGTTTTCCCCAAGGTCTTTGGTCATCGCCCGCGCTCCAAAGACGTACAGGTTTGTAGTTTCATGGACTTGGAATAAAATGTACAATTGTCCCTAGTGTGTGTAGGGTAGTGTTAATGTGCCTGTTTCTGCACTGTATCTCGAAATTAAAACTAAACTAAAGCTGAGAGAAAGCACTGCCTCCTCCATTGTTGAAATGTCATCCAGAAGCACTTGTCTCGCCAGCTGTAAAATTACACCGAGCGCAAATACATCTGACAAAACATTCCCTTCAGCGGAATTATGGCTGATAATTTCCAGGCAACTATCAGTGAAGAGAATTTCCAACATCACACTGGATCAAAACCTCTCTGGATGATTGGAGCAAACACTGGGTGTCTGGCCAGTTAAAGCTGTAAGTTGAGGCTCTGCTGCACTCTATTGACACATGGGGCCTGATTTTAAATTCACGCTTTCCCAGAACATTTACCGAGGATCTACCCTGAATCGTTCACCACCCCATCAGCGCTGCCTATAATTAATTACCTGCAGCAGCTGCTGCACGAGACTGATTATTAGTGAATCCCTCATTTTCGGCTAGGGGAGACAAGATCGCCCTGTCAACGGAAGGCTCGAGGCCCCTGACGGCGGGAGAACAAAGAAGGGAAGAGATTTGAACTTTTTTTTCCGCCTTCCATCACAGTGAGGAATGTGGAGGAGTCACTGCGGTGAATGTTTATGTTAAAATGTATTTTGCGTGTTCTGTTGCTTCTAATTAGTATGACTGTATGGCAAAACAAATTCCTCAGATGTTGCAAAACATCCTTGGCTAATAAAGTATGATTATGATTATAGTTATTATGACGATGATTATAGGCGGGGTTGCCATCCTAGAAAAGGGTCCATGTCATGATTTTCCTCAACTCAAAGCCACCTCAGCTGCACATTCATCAAGAAACATGAATTGGAAAACATAAATACACTTTGTGTTGATTTATTTACTTCTCCAAATAAATTTCCATGAAAGTTAATTTTATTCCATATAGACCAAGTGGACCCGTTGGGCCCAAACCTCCCCTGCATTGGTGCAGCACCCTCTCCTCCCCTCTCCCCCTCCCCTCTCCTCCCCCCATCCACTCCCCTCCCCCTTGCTCCTCTCCCCTCCCCTCCCCCCTCCACCCCTCCCTCCTTCCTCCCCGTCGTTTCGCTCAACACCTTCGCTCAGTCTGCCTCAACCAACCTGATCTCCCAGTGGCCGAGCACTTCAATTCCCCCTCCCACTCCCAGTCTGACCTTCCTGTCATGGGCCTCCTCCAGTGCCATAGTGAGGCCCACCGGAAATTGGAGGAACAGCACCTCATATTTCGCTTCAGCAGCTTGCAGCCCAGCGGTATGAACATTGACTTCTCCAACTTTAGATAGTTCCTCTGTCCCTCTCTTCCCCTCCCCCTTCCCAGTTCTCCCACTGTCTTCCTGTCTCCACCTATATCCTTCCTTTGTCCCGCCCCCCCTGACATCAGTCTAAAGAAGGGTCTCGACCCGAAACGTCACCCATTCCTTCTCTCCTGAGATGCTGCCTGACCTGCTGAGTTACTCCAGCATTTTGTGAAATAAATACCTTCGATTTGCACCAGCATCTGCAGATATTTTCTTACACCAAAGAATATATAACTTACTTCATTAAAAAAGGTTTAGAAAAATCATGGAAAACGCTGCACACATAGAATTGAGTCATCAGATTTTATGGAAGGGAGAGAATTTTAAAATCATTGTATTCTATATTGGCTGGGACTAATCGTGTTGAATTAAAAAGTCGTTGACTTTTCCGCCTTTGATCTCAATGTTACTGAATCTTTTCTTGGGAATGGGGATCACAGTGTGGGGACGGGAGAGAAAGAGGAGGGAGGTCGGGTGGCTGTGTTCCACGCCCAGTTCAGGGGCTAAGGTATCCTCTTGTCCATGTTGGCTGCATCATACACAGCGTCACAGAACGCGTTGTAGTTGACACTGTCGACAGTGCCGATCTTCACCCGGAACCTCTGCATCAGGACATGGACGTCTCTCAGGCTGAGCACGTTGTCCAGATCCAACTCGGCCAGCACACGGTGGAACTGTGCCTGCGAGACGCTCCCGATCTTCAGGCGGTCGAAGTCCTCGAACAGCGGGAAGAGCTGGACTCGTTTCTTCCTCACCTGCCAACAAGAAACATTTCTTTATGCTGACATCAAAGCGTCCCGCCTCTGACAGCGGGCCATGTAGATTTGGTTAGAGGTACAAGCGACCGATCCCGTAGTATTACAGCCGATCGGTTACAGAACATCCCCCTTACCGAATTAACAAATCATTACCCCAGAATTTGAGATATAACACAAAAAAATTGCTCTCGTGGAATTTATCTGAAAAGAAAAGTAAATAAATCAACACTTTATTTTTTCCAATTTTTGCGTTTGTTAAACCATGGGACGTGAAAGGATGAAGAGTTTGAGGATAAGAAGTGTACAATTAAAGGATGAATAAATAAAGCAGTAGAGTGAATTAGGGCTGCACAGTGGCGCGGCGGTAGAGTTGCTGCCGTACAGCGCCAGAGACCTGGGTTCGATCCTGACCACGGGGGCTGTCTGTACGGAGTTTGTACGTTCTCCCCGTGACCTGCCCGAGTTTTCTCCGGGAACTCCGGTTTCCTCCCACACTCCAAAGACGTGCAGGTTTGTAGGTTAGTTGGCTTGGTAAAGTTGTAAACTGTCCCTAGGGATGGTGTTAGTGTGCGGGGGTCGGTGTCCAGTGCGGACTCAGTGGGGCAAAAGGCCTGTTTCCACGCAGTATCTCTAAACGAAACGAAACGAAACGCTGAGCTGTGTCTCTAAACTAAGCTAAACTCCGATGAGTTTTATTGCCGAGGTGTAACAGGCAATGGGAGCCAAATTCTCAGTCCCAACAGAGTTGTTCTCCACTGAATATTCCCAATCTGAACTATGAGGTGCGGCAAGAGCCAAATACTGCTTGTCTGGTACTGGGCCCTCTGCCTTCTGGCGACCACTAATGTTTGACGACCCCTGATAAAAAGGTGAAAGAAATCGATCTATAAAGGCCGATTTATTCACAAAATGCTGGAGTAACTCAGCAGGTCAGGCAGCATCTCGGGAGAGAAGGAATGGGTGACGTTTCGGGTCGAGACCCTTCTTCTGACTGAACTCTTACTTGTGGCATTTGTGGCAGGTTTTCCACAGGACCCTCAGGAAGAATTTACAAAAGTAAGAATTAGTACTTTACTTTGAATGAGCTATTGTCATTTTTTTGTATTTTGTGTTTGTGTATTTTCATGGTGAAGAGTTCGACATAACAGCTCAAACCCACTTCTTGAAGGTAATTATTCACAAAATGCTGGAGTAACTCAGCAGGTCAGGCAGCATCTCAGGAGAGAAGGAATGGGCGACGTTTCGGGTCGAGACCCTTCTTCAGACTGAAGACCCGAAACGTCACCCATTCCTTCTCTCCCGAGATGCTGCCTGACCTGCTGAGTTACTCCAGCATTTTGTGAATAAATCGATTTGTACCAGCATCTGCAGTTATTTTCCTGATCTATAAAGGCCTGTTGGATGACCTTATGGAGGCTCCAAACTTTGTTCGACTGGCATGGAGGCAGGCAGCACTAGATAACACTGAGCAGAAAGGAAGGGCGAGCTGGGCGATGTCAGAATTAACTAAGACCGAGCCCCACCCTTTTAACGAACGTCACCCTTTTAACTAAGCCCTGCTGAGAAACCTCCACCCTCTCCTTTCACAAAGAACAGTTTCTGAAAATGTTCTGCTCTTTAGTTTTGTTTATAGATACAGCATGGAAACAGGCACTTTGGCACGCAGGCCACTGTTCACCCGTTCATACTAGTTCCATGTTATCCCACTTTCTCATCCACGCACTAGGCACCATGGATTATTTGCAAAGGCCAATTAACCTACAAACCCGCACGTCTTTGGGATGCGGGAGGAAACCGGAGCACCCGGGGGAAACCCACGCAGTCACAGGGAGAACGTGCAAGCTTCACACAAGCTGCACCTGAAGTCAGGATTCAACGTGGGTCCCTGGTGATGTGAGGCGGCGGTTCTACCGGCTGCTCCACTGTGCTGCCCCAAGTTCGCTCTTGCAGGGAGAAATGTTCCTGCCCCACCAGTCGCTGAGTAACCCTAATGTTATTTACAATTATAAAGTGTGTCCGGGAATGTGGATTAACCATCATCCACGTTACAGGTGACGCCTCATTATTGACCTTTTCTCACACTGCCACGGTGCCAGCCTAGTTTAATATTTGCATTTCCACGTGCACATGACTTATTGCATCTGGCAACCCTGTAACACAACTGATTGGAATTCAGCAAAACAGGTTTTCAAATGTTTTATGAACATGCTAGTGATGGTGGAATGATTCCAACACTCTCTGCTCCACCTCTTCTTTGAGTTATCAGTGGATAAAGTGTTGATTCCGTCTATAATCCTGCGTTCAGTTCAGATACTGCACTTCAGGTTTGTGTGTGTAGATTTGCCTAAATGATACGGCACGGTGGCGCAGCGGTAGAGTTGCTGCCTTACAGCGAATGCAGCGCCGGAGACTCAGGTTCGATCCTGACTACGGGTGCTGTCTGTACGGAGTTTGTACGTTCTCCCCGTGACCTGCGTGGGTTTTCTCCGAGATCTTAGGTTTCCTCCCACACTCCAAAGACGTACAGGTTTGTAGGTTAATTGACTGGGTAAATGTAAAAATTGTCCCTAGCGTGTGTAGGATAGTGTTAGTGTGCGGGGATAGCTGGGTGGCGCGGACTCGGTGGGCCAAAGGGCCTGTTTCAGCGCTGTATCTCTAAAAAAAATATTTTTAAAAAATACCTGGGGTACATCGGTAATTTATAAGGGCAGTATACATTGAGAAGGTTTGCATTCTCCTAATTGCAGTAATTAAGATGATTAAAGGAGTTATAAGAGAGAGAACCTAAATCCTCTTGAGTGGCATACACCAGAATGAGGGACATATGCTTAAAAATTAGACGTGCTGACTCAATAGCAAGCAACAAGTTGTTGAAAGACTGGAGCGACTAGGCTTGTATACGTTGGTGTTTAGAAGGATGAGAGGGGATCTTATTGAAACATATAAGATTATTAAGGGATTGGACACGTTAGAGGCAGGAAACATGTTCCCAATGTTGGGGGAGTCCAGAACCAGGGGCCACAGTTTAAGAATAAGGGGTAGGCCATTTAGAACGGAGATGAGGAAAAACTTTTTCAGTCAGAGAGTTGTAAATCTGTGAAATTCTCTGCCTCAGAAGGCAGTGGAGGCCAATTCTCTGGATGCTTTCAAGAGAGAGCTAGATAGAGCTCTTAAAGATAGCGGAGTCAGGGGGTATGGGGAGAAGGCAGGAATGGGGTACTGATTGTGAATGATCAGCCATGATCACATTGAATGGCGGTGCTGGCTCGAAGGGTCGAATGGCCTCCTCCTGCACCTATTGTCTATTGTCTATTGTCTAAAAGTTTTTCACTGTAACTCAGTATGCGTGACAATAAACTGAGTATTTCTTCAATAAACTATAATAGAAATCTGGAACTTTTCTGAAAATCTTCCCAAGTTCTTCCCAATATTGAAAGTTGTGGATCACTCAGACTTCTACAACTGGGTTGATAATTGCATTAAAGGTTACAAGGTTAAGGTGATTCTTCACAGAGTATTTTCTGGTCAGCCTTGTTGCATCCAGTGAGCTGGTAGTGAGGCAGAATATCTGACTCACTTCAAACCCTTTATTGCCCAGTAAACAGTCAATTTACTCAAAAACAGTCTGTGTAAAGAGCACAGACATTAAAAACTGCACCAACCACTTCAAATATTTCATATTTCATCCCAAATTGCAGTAATGGAGGATATCTTTGTATAAATAATGTGCACTAAATTCATGGTAGTCACTCAGTAAATATGACTGAAGACAGACACAAAAAGCTGGAGTAACTCAGCAGGTCAGGCAGCATCTCTGGAGAGAAGGAATGGGTGACGTTTTGGGTCGAGACCCTTCTTCAGTAAATATGATCGATCAGGGAAGGCTATAGTATTATCATTTTAATAAATCTTTTCTAATGCTGCCAAAACCTGCAGGTTAAGCCAGAGAATTCTTCATGCTCACCTTGAGGATATTGGAACCAAATAAATTGTAGTGCGGTAGTCACATGTCAAGAGTCAAGACTCAAGAGTGTTTCATTGTCATACTAGACCATCTGGACCCGTTGGGCCCAAACCTCTCCTGCATTGGAGCTCTCTCCTCCCCCCCTTCCCCTCCCCCCCTTCCCCTCCCCCCCACCCCCCTTATCCTCCCTCTTCCCTCTCTCCCCTCCCTCCCTCCCTCCATACCTCCCTCCCTAGGAGATAGATTTAAACTTTTAATATAAATGAATAACTTTTAAAATATAACACCAATTTCAATGAAACTTCTTCCATTAGCACCAAAGGGACGACGGTGAGTAAGGTGGGCCTAAAATTGTCGCGCTATCATGTACCATTCTGGCTGTAGTTCAGGAACAAACAAACAAACAAACAAACGAGAGTTTTAGTATATAGATGTCCCAGATAGAACAATGAAATTCTTACTTGCTGCAGCACAACAGAATATATAAACATAGTATATTGTAAATAATAATAATAATAATAATAATAATAATAATAATAATAATAATAATAATAATTTAAAAATAGTAACATTTTTAGTATAATAATACTAAAATAATAGTAAAATACTAAATACTAAATAGTAAAATACTAAAATAATAGTAAAATACTAAAAATAATAATACTAATACTAATACTAATACTAATACTACTAATACTACTACTACTACTACTACTACTAATAATAATAATAATAATAATAATAATAATAATAATAATAATAATAATAATAATAATAATAATAGTCTATTGTAGTTCAGAGCTTCTTTGAGGTTGTAGTGTTTAATAGCCTGATGGCTGTGGGGAGAAGCTGTTCCTGAACCTGGACGTTACAGTTTTCAGTCTCCTGTACCTTCTTCCCGATGGCAGGGGTGAAATGAGAGTGTGGCCAGGGTGGTGTGAGTCTCTGATGATGCTGGCTGCCTTTGTGAGGCAGCGACTTCGATAAATCCCTTCGATGGTGGGGAGGACAGAGCCGGATGGACTGGGCCATGTTCACAACTTTTTGCAGTCTTTTCCACTTCTGAGCTTTCAATTTAATAATGGATGTTCAATTCAATTAAAGTTGTCCCAGGCTAAGGGGACATTCATTATTAAATTCCTCGTGATGTGCTTACCTTGTCCGCCAGTCGATTCATGGCATCTTCATAAACACAGATCTCTTCCGTGGAGAGTGTGTTGAGTGTCCAGTCCGCAGGTGGCTTGTACTCGATCACCTACATTACGGGAATATTAGGACCATTAGTGATCAGATACTTTGCTACAAACTCAAGTCACGCAAGCACTTGCACATCCTCCCAATGACAATGGGAGATCAAAAACAGAATAATGTTAATTGACACCAAGTGCTGGAGTAACTCAGCGGGTCAGGCAGCATCGCTGGAGAACATGGGTGGGCAACGTTTCTGGTCGAGATCGTGAAGAAGTGGCCCGACCCGAAGCATCGCCTATCCATTTTCACCAGAGATGCTGCCTGATCCGCTGAGTTACTCCAGCACTTGGTGTCTTTATTTGTAAACCAACATCTGCAGTTCTTGTGTTACTTGTCTCTATAACGTTTATTGATGTAGGAAGATAAAAGAACTCTCCCTAACCTGTAAACACACTTATTTTTCTATGAAATAATAAATAATTACAAATACATTGAAACACATATCTGAGAATCAATGAACCATACGAGGATAGAAGGGGACATTCGGCCCATCACACTCCTGCCAGCCCTTCTAAAAAAAGTGTAGTCGCTATCTTACACACACACTGGACAATTTACAATTATACCCAGCCAATTAACCTACAAACCCACATGTCTTTGGGTGTGGGAAGAAACAAACGCACCTGGAGAAAACCCACGCAGGTCACAGGGAGAACGTACAAACTCTGCACAGACAAGTGCCAGTAGTCAGGATTGAACCCGGAGCTCTGGCGCTGCGAGGCAGCAACTCTACAGGAGCGCCACCGTGCCACCCACATGCATATATGCATGCATGTGTCTGAAGAAGGATCTCGACCCGAAACGTCACCCATCCCTTCTCTCCAGAGAAGCTGCCTGTCCCACTGAGTTACACCAGCATTTTCTGTCTATCTTTGGTATATACCACATATATACACCGATCAGCCAAAACATTATGACCACCGACAAGCGAAATGAATAACATTGATTATCTTGTTACTATGGCACCTGTCAAGGGGTGGGATATATTAGGCAGCAAGTGAACAGTCAGTTCTTGAAGTTGATGTGTTGGATGCAGGAGAAATGGGCAGGAGTAAAGACCTGAGCGACTTTGACAAGGGCCAAATTGTTATGGCCAGACGACTGGGTCAGAGCATCGGTGAAACGGCAAGGCTTGCGGGGTGCTCCCGGTCAGCAGTGGTGAGTACCGACCGACAGTGGTCCGAGGAGGGACAAACCACAAACCGGTGACAGGGTGTTGGGCGCCCAAGGCTCATCGATGCGCGAGGGCAACGAAGGCTATCCCGTCTGGTCCGAACCGACACAAGTCACAGAAAATGTTAATGGTGGTCATGGGAGCAATGTGTCGCAATACACAGTGCATCGCACCCTGCTGCGTATGGGGCTGCACACGGAGGACCAACAGCATATTAGGCAGGTGGGCATAATGTTTTGGCTCATCAGGTCATAATGTTTTGGCTGATTTGGTGTACATACATACAGTACAAAGGAGCTCCAACTGTCTATGTGAAAGCAAAAAACTGTGCCCAGCCCTGAGGTTTTCTAAATGTAATTAAACATGAAGTGATGAACTTCAATAAATTATTCCATTGCAACATAGCTTCTGCTGTTTACGCTAAATTGTGGATATATGTAAAAAGAACATAGTTCTGGTTCAAGTCCAACTGATTTTACTTGTAAATCTTAGTCACAAATTGAATCAAGCTTTGTTACCTCAGCTTGGGGACACTTCTCAAGATGATCACGTGTAAAAATAGATTCAATTTCATCGATGTACACCTTATAATCAACATAGTCTGGCTCCTTGCAGGATTCGTACCTGGAAAACAAGCGAATGTTTCCTGTGTAAATTTAAAGCTTTGGCATGCAATTATTTGTACATAGAACAATTTAATGTTGAAAGAACATGTCAAATTGGTATACTTCAACTTAATTTAGTTTAGAGATACAGCATTGAAACAGGCCCTTCGGCCTACCAAGCCCATGCTGATCAATGATCACCTTGTTCTATGTGGAGAAGGGTCTCACAGAGAGTGGTGAATCTGTGGAATTCTCTGCCACAGAGGGTAGTTGAGGCCAGTTCATTGGCTATATTTAAGAGGGAGTTAGATGTGGCCCTTGTGGCTAAAGGAATCAGGGGATATGGAGAGAAGGCAGGTGCAGGATACTGAGTTGGATGATCAGCCATGATCATATTGAATGGCGGTGCAGGCTCGAAGGGCTGAATGGCCTACTCCTGCACCTATTTTCTATGTTTCTATGTTTCTCTGTCTCCACCCAAAACACCATCCATTCCTTCTCTCCTGAGATGCTGCCTGACCCGCTGAGTTACTCCAGCTTTTTGTGATACCTTCGATTTGTACCAGCATCTGCAGTTATTTTCCTATCCAGTTCTATGTTATCACAGTTCTGCAACCCACACACTAGGGGCAATTTACTGAAGGCAATTAACCTACAAACCTGTGCTTTGGAGTGTGGGAGGAAACTGGAGCACCTGAAGAAAAACCATGCAGTCACAGAGAAACCGTTTAAATTCTGTATGTATAGAACCCCTAGTGAGGATCGCACCCGGGTCTCTGGCGCTGTAAGGCAGCAACTCTACCGCTGCGCCACCGTGCCCATGTTCTCCGGGGAAGTTGCCTGACTTTCTGAGTTACTCCAGCACCTTGTGTCTTTTTTTTAAACCATTCTTAAACTGGACTATTAAGGAGAATAATGTTATAAGGTCATAAGCGATAGTAGTAGAATTAGGCCATTCGGCCCTTCAAGTCTACTCCACCATTCAATCATGGCTGATCTCTCTCTCCCTCCAAACCCCATTCTCCTGCCTTTTCCCCATAGCCTCTAATACCCATACTAATCAAGAATCTATCTATCTCTGCCTTAAAAATATCCACTGACTTGGCCTCCACAGCCTTCTGCGGCAAAGAATTCCACAGATTCACCACCCTCTGACTAAAGAAATTTCTCCTCATCTCCTTCCTAAAAGAACATCCTTTAATTCTGAGGTGATGACTTCTAAACAATACAATAAGGATACAACATTACAGTCTAAACATGTGGGTGAAAATAAACCAGAGCAAAATAGACAATAGACAATAGACAATAGGTGCAGGAGGAGGCCATTTGGCCCTTCGAGCTACCACCGCCATTCAATGATCATGGCTGATCATTTTCAATCAGTACCCCGTTCCTGCCTTCTCCCCATACCTGCATGACTCCGCTATCCTTTAGAGCTCTATCTAGCTCTCTCTTGAATGCATTCAGAGAATTGGCCTCCACTGCCTTCTGAGGCAGAGAATTCCACAGATTCACAACTCTCTGACTGAAAAAGTTTTTCCTCATCTCCATTCTAAATGGCCTACCCCTTATTCTTAAACTGTCTCCCGTTGTTCTGGACTCCCCCAACATTGGAAACATGTTTCCTGCCTCTAACGTGTCCAACCCCTTAATAATCTTATACGTTTCGATAAGATCCCCTCCAATCCTTCTAAATTCCAGTGTATACAAGCCTACAAAAAAGAGACTACAGACTTTGGTTATTGAGTAGAACTACTACTCGTGGGAAAAAAAGCTGTTTTTATGTCTGGCTGTGGCTGCTTTGACAGTCCGGAGTCGCCTTCCAGAGGGAAGTGTTTCAAAGAGTTTGTGGCCAGGGTGAGAGGGGTCAGAGATGATCTTGCCCACTCGCTTCCTGGCCCTTGCAGTGTACAGTTCGTCAATGGTTGCAGCCTTTCATGCTCTATCTCTAAACTAAACTGAAACTAGTAAACTCTACCAGCTGCATCACTGTGCCCATCAGTGATCTGCTTTGACCCCTGTTCCTGCATGGCAGAATATGAGGTGAGAGGGGTTTGTTTCTCAAATAAATTGCCCTTGAATTCTGCTTTCACATTTGTTAAATAGACTCGTATGAAATAGAAGCAGGAGTATGTTTTATGGCCCTTTTGTCATTCAACATGATCTTCAATCAGGCCCCTCTTTCCTTCCTGTTCCGCAGAGCCCTTTGCTTTTCGAAAGACCAAACAAATCTTGGTCTTAAATATATTCAATACATCAGTCTCCATGCTCTCTCTGTTGGGACATTCACAATCAACTGATATTCCTCCTCATCTCTGTATTAAATGGGAGAAATTATGATCCTCCTCTGTGTGCCTGGGTCCTGGACTTTCTCACCGCCAGGCCCCAAGTGGTCAAGATGGGGAGACATACTTCTAACCCCCTCACCCTGAACACAGGATCCCCCCAGGGCTGCGTACTTAGCCCCCTACTGTACTCCCTGTACACACATGACTGTGTGGCCAGGTTCAGCTCCAACTCCATCATCAAGTTTGCTGATGACACTGTGGTGGTGGGCCTGATCTCCGATAACGATGAGAAGGCCTACCGGGAGGAGGTGACTGATCTGGCACTCTGGTGTCAGGACAACAGCCTCCTCTTAAATGTCACAAAAACTAAGGAGCTGATTGTAGACTTTAGAAGGGCTCAACATCCGAGGACGTACACGCCACTGGAGTTAAATGGGATTACTGTGGATAGCGTGAGCAACTTTAAATACCTGGGAGTCCACATCACAGAGGATCTGTCATGAACAACACACATTGCCGCACTGGTGAGTAAGGCAAGACACGCTTTTACCACCTCAGACAGCTGAGGAAATTCAGAGTCTCTCTGAGGATCCTTCAGTGCTTCTACTCTGGGGCTGCAGAAAGCATCTTGTTCGGGAACATCACAATCTGGTTTGGGAACAGCTCTGCCCAGGACAGGAAGGCTCTGCAGAGAGTAGTGCGTTCGGCTGAAAGCACCATGGGAACTACACTCGCCCCCCTGCAGGACCTATACATCAGGAGGTGCAGATCCAGAGCCAGCAAGATCATGGGGGACCCCTGCCACCCCAGCAACGGACTGTTCCAGCTGCTACGGTCAGGCAAACCCCTCCGCTGTCACGCTGTGAAAACAGAGAGGATGAGGCAGAGTTTCTTTCCACAGGCCATCAGGACTGTTAACTCTCATATCACCAGGGACTAATTTAATTTACTGTATTAAATTATTTTTTGTGTTAAATTTTTTTTTTCTATTCTGTTTTGTAGTTTACACAATCCGCAGGCGTGGCCACTTTCATTTCACTGTTCATCTTGTGACAAATAAACTTGACTTGACTTGACTTGACTTGACTTGACGATCTCTATTCTGGATTTTCCAAACACACCCTCTCCGTTTCTACGCTGTCAGAAGCTTTTATATTTCAAAAAATCATCTCTCATTCTTTTTCTCAACTGAATTAAGATCCAACTTGCTCAATCCTTCTGAAAATAACCCACGGCTGATTCAACAATTTCAACAATTATATTAATTTGTTTTAAGCTTTTGTTGCTGCCATTGAGTTTATAGACGTTTATGAATTTTTGAGGGATAAATGTTAACTAGTAAACCAGTGAGAATGCCATTTTTATCCTTTGATTCACGTGATTGTTTTGATTTACAGAAGTCCGTTTTTAAGCAAAAATCTAACCATAATGTACAAATCTACTTACGCTTTTTCAAGGATTGCCACTTCTGAAGGTTGCAGTTCGAACCCCTCTAAATTGAGTGCCCTTCTGAAGTTATTCTTCAGAATACGTCCACTGTTCAACTTGTCAAAGTCCTTCATGTGCTCACCAATCTTGACCCGGTGTCTGTAGACCTGAACCAGCACAATGTAACTGAGGAACAGCTGACATCAAAGCACATATAGAGTCATATAGAGTGGATGTGGAGATGATGTTTCCAGTAGTGGAAGCATCTCGGGCCAGAGAGCAAAGCCACAGAATAAAAAGATGTACCTTCAGAATGGAGGTGAGGGAATGGAGATCAGATTAGCCAGAGGGTGGTGAATCTGTGGAATTCATCACAGCCCGGATGGCTGTGGAGACCAATATCTTTTTAAAACTGAGATTTATAGGTTCCTGATTAGTGAGGGTGTCGAAGGTTATGGGGAGGAGAATAGAGTTGAGAGCGAAAAATAGATTTGAATGGCGGAGCAGACTCGATGGGCTGAATGATTACAGGAATTGTGTTTCTATGTCTTATGGACTTGCCCCACAACAATTATTCCTTATTCTCCCTGCGCCCATCCAGCAGGAGGTACAGAAGCTTGAAAGTGCACATCACCAGATTCAAGACAGCTTATCGCCCTCGATTATCAGGCTTCCGAATGTCCTCCCATAAGCTAGGCTAATTGTTCGATTCACCTCTACCCCGGTGAGGACGTTGGACATTGTCTAAGAAACTGATAGACAATAGACAATAGGCGCAGGAGTAGGCCGTTCGGCCCTTCGAGCCAGCACCACCATTCAATGTGATCATGGCTGATCATTCTCAATCAGTACCCCGTTCCTGCCTTCTCCCCATACCCCCTGACTCCGCTATCATTAAGAGCTCTATCTACTTCTCTCTTGAAAGCATCCAGAGAATTGACCTCCACTGCCTTCTGAGGCAGAGAATTCCACAGATTCACAACTCTCTGACTGAAAAAGATTTTCCTCATCTCAGTTCTAAATGGCCTACCCCTTATTCTTAAACTGTGGCCCCTTGTTCTGGACTCCCCCAACATTGGGAACATGTTTCCTGCCTCTAACGTGTCCAACCCCTTAATAATCTTATACGTTTCGATAAGATCTCCTCTCATCCTTCTAAATTCCAGTGTATACAATCCTAGTCGCTCCTAGTCGTCGGGGAGAACGCACAAACTCCGTGCAGAGAGCACCCATTGTCAGGATCGAACCCGGGTCTCTGGAGCTGGAAGGCAGCAACTCTACCGTTGGCCCACCATGCAGCCCCTGGATGGAGCATAGCAGACTTCCCTCTTTAAGGTCTGTCGATGAACCAGACAAGCTTTCACAACAACTGTCACCTTCATGGTCATTATTTCTCATAAATATATATTTTTTTCAAAGCTCGATATATGTATTTTTTTATTTGGCATTTAAATTGCCGGGGCAGACAAGATGGGATTTGAAGTGATAACTGCAGATCGGTGGGAGATTATAAACGTATATTACACGGGGTGTAATATTGCTCTCCCATCATGCCCCATAGAATGGAGAGGGTTACAGAGAGAGCAGGATTTAAAACAGCTCTTGAAACCGAGTTGTTGCCCTTTATGACAAGAGGAGTTGAGTATAGGAGCAAAGAGGTCATTCTGCAGTTCTACAGGGACCTGGTGAGACTGCACCTGGAGTATTGTGTGCAGTTTTGGTCTCCAAATCTGAGGAAGGACATTCTTGCTATTGAGGGTGTGCAGCGTAGGTTCACGAGGTTAATTCCCGGAATGGCGGGACTGTCGTATATGTTGAAAGACTGGAGGGACTAGGCTTGTATACATTGGAATTTTGAAGGATGAGAGGGGATCTTATTGAAACATACAAGATTATTAAGGGATTGGACACGTTAGAGGCAGGAAACATGTTCCCAATGCTGGGGGAGTCCAGAACCAGTGGCCACAGTTTAAGAATAAGGGGTAGGCCATTTAGAACGGAGATGAGGAAAAACTTTTTCAGTCAGAGAGTTGTAAATCTGTGGAATTCTCTGCCTCAGAAGGCAGTGAAGGCCAATTCTCTGGATGCATTCAAGAGAGAGCAAGATAGAGCTCTTAAAGATAGCGGAGTCAGGGTGTTATAGGGAGAAGGCAGGAACGGGGTACTGATTGTGAATGATCAGCCATGATCACATTGAATGGCGATGCTGGCTCAAAGGGCCGAATGGCCTAGTCCTGCACCTGTTGTCTATTGTCTATTGTTGCAAATCCATAAGCAAATGTTAGTGAACGAACCCAGGAACCATGGATGAAGGGAATTTGATCCAAGTTAGAGTGCACGGCAGAATACTGAAGATTCAGATTCATGTTGGGTAACAGTGAATTGATGTGATATTAGAAATGGGATGAATGGGAGCAGTACATTGCAATAAATTGTACACATTATGTTTACCTTGGTTTTAATCTTTTCTAAGATGCAGTTAATGTCATTCGAGGCCCCCTGTTCATGGATTCCCTTTGAATCGATCAGCTGCTGAATGTCATCCATCAGTTTGTCATACCTGTAAGAATGATAAAAGAGTATCAAATTTTTTTTTAAAAACAACGAGCTTCTGATGTTCCACAGCCTGATAATCAAACTAACCAGATCCAGGTTACAACTGTGTTTGTCCTAGATGCTTCTCTGCTCTGTTCACGATCAATCTCACCACCTCCAGTGTCCAAGGTTCCCCAAGGAGAGAAGGGTTGAGAAATAATGGAGTTGGGAACAGTGGAAGAAGAGGAGTTGAGGCCAGAGATCAACTACAATCATATTAGATGGTGGGGCTTGAAGAGGTTGTTCCTATGTTCTTGTGCTTTTTATGTGTAGGAAAAAACTGCAGATGCTGGATAAAATCAAAGGTAATGCTGGAGTAACTCAGCGGGTCAGGCAGCATCTCGGGAGAGAAGGAATGGGTGACATTTCAGACGGGTCTGAAGAAGGGTCTCGACCCGAAACGTCACCCATTCCTTCTCTCCCGAGATGCTGCCTGACCCGCTGAGTTTAGATTTTTCGATTTAGAGATACATCGCGGAAACAGGCCCTTCGGCCCACCGGGTCCGCACCGCCCAGCGATCCCCGCGCACTAACACTATCCTACACACACTAGGAACGATTTTTACATTTGTCCAGCCAATTAACCTACATACCTGTACGTCTTTGGAGTGTGGGAGGAAACCGAAGATCTCGGAGAAAACCCACGCAGGTCACGGGGAGAACGTACAAACTCCGTACAGACGGCGCCCGTAGTCAGGATCGAACCTGAGTTTCCGGCGCTGCATTCGCTGTAAGGCAGCAACTCTACCGCTGCGCCACCGTGCCTCCAGCATTACCTTGTATTTTTTATGTTCTTGTGAAATCATCACGTCCAGCATCCAACATTTGACAACCCAGAGGCCATCTCATCAAACCTCAGTGTCAAACTCCCAAATGCCCAGAGTCCAACTCTCCAAAGTCTATTGTGCTGTGGCTCAGAATCCAACTCACAATGCCCTAGTTTCCTAATCTTCATGTCGAAGAGCCGAAGATACCAATGTCCAACACGTAATGTACCATGTACTGCAAGATGTTATAACCAAGGCCAAGTGCAAAATACAACCAGCAATGTTATGACACTATTGTGCTAGATGCAGGGAAAATATTCCCCAATGTTGGGGGAGTTCAGAACCAGGGGCCACAGACTAAGAATAAAGGGGAGGCCATTTAAAACTGAGGTGAAAAAAAAAAGTTTCACCCAGAGAGTTGTGAATTTATGGAATTCTCTGCCACAGAAGGCAGTGGAGGCCAATTCAGTGGATGAATTTAAAAGGGAGTTAGGGGTGAGCAGAATCAAGGGATATGGGGAGAAGGCAGGCACGGGTTAGTGATTGTGGATGATCAGCCATGATCACAATGAATGGCGGTACTGGCTTGAAGGGCCAAATGGGAGGGAGAGGGAGCTGCATTAATGCAGGAGAGGTTTGGGCCCAACGAGTCCATTTGGTCTAGTCCATACTCACATCTCTTCAGGCTTCTGCTGGGGATCTACTTGGTCCAGGAACCTGATATAGTCGACGCCCAGTTCATCCGAGAACACTTTCTCCAGCAAATCGACCTCGTTCTCCTGCACTTCGAGACTGAGCTGAGCAAGAGATCGATGAAACTGAGACCGGGACAAGTGGCCTTTGTTTTCCCTAGAAATGTGACAGCAACAACATTAGGGACCTGGATGCCACAGTGGACTATTTATCTCCTGAACTCTTGTTCCACCATTCATTAACGTCCATGTCACTTGCCATAGTTCTCTGAATATAAAGAACAAACATAGAGTGGTGTGTCAGAGGGAACTGCAGATGCTGGTTTAGGCACAAAAAGCTGGAGTAACTCAGCGGAACAGGCAGCATCTCTGGAGAGAAGGAATGGGTGATGTTTCGGGTCGGGACCTTTCTTCAGACTGGTTAGGGTTAAGGGAAACGAGAGATATAGACGATGATGTGGAGAGATAAAGAACAATGAATAAAAGATACGCAAAAAAGTAACGATGGTAAAGGTAACAGGCCATTGTTAGCTGTTTGTAGGGTGAAAATGAGAAGCTAGTGTGACTTGGGTGGGGGAGGGACAGAGAGAGAGGGATTGCCGGGGCTACCTGAAGTGAGAGAAATCAATATTCATACCACTGAGCTGTAAGCTGCCCAAGCGAAATATGAGATGCTGTTCCTCCAATTTGCGTTTACCCTCACTCTGACAAGGAGGAGGAGATCTAGGACAGAAAGGTCTGTGTGGGAATGGGAAGGAGAATTAAAGTGTCTCGTTGTTTAGTGGTTAGTTCGAGTGTTGTAGTTGCTGCACCACAGAGAGAAAGTGATTGAGCTGGAAACAGTGCAAAGTAGGTTCACCAGGATGTTGCCTGGACTGGAGGAATTCATTTATGGGGAGATTGGATAGGCTGGGTTTATTTTCTCTGGAGCGAAGGAGGCCAAATGGCGACCGGACAGAAGTATGTAAGTGTATGTGGAGCGTGGGTAGGGTAGATAGTCAAAATCATATATCATATCATATCATATATATACAGCCAGGAAACAGGCCTTTTCGGCCCACCAAGTCCGTGCCGCCCAGCGATCCCCGTACATTAACACTATCCTAAAATGTTTTCCCTTTGTGGAATTCTCTGCCTCAGAAGGCAGTGGAGGCCAATTCTCTGAATGCATTCAAGAGAGAGCTAGATAGAGCTCTTAAGGATAGCGGAGTCAGGGGGTATGGGGAGAAGGCAGGAACGGGGTACTAATTGAGAATGATCAGCCATGATCACATTGAATGGTGGTGCTGGCTCGAAGGGCCGAATGGCCTCCTCCTGCACCTATTGTCTATTGTCTATTGATATGCCTGCCCAAAACAAGACCATAGGTTTAACGAGAGAGGTAGGAGTTTTAAAGGGAATCTGAGAGGTCAGTTATTTACACAGATGTTGATTGATATTTGCACTGCATTGGAGGTCAGGGACAATGACTATGTTTAAGAGGCATTTTACAGACATGTCAATAGCGAGACTTGGAAGGATATAGATGTAATGCGGGCAAATGGGTTTAGAGTAGCTGGACACAGAAGGCAGCATGAACGTGACTGAACCAAAGGGCCAGTTTCTGTGCTGCATGACTCTATTTCTAAAATTTCATTAGCAGTCTATTATTTTAACTTTTGATAATCGATGTGTACACAACCTTGCCATAGTAGAACTTTGACCTCAACTGTTTCTAGTTTTATATTGATATGTTCTTGTCGGGGATCGACTTTGAGGCTCCAACCGTGGGTGCTGGCGGGACATTAACATCGCGGAGCATGGTTAGAGACCGACATCGGGAACTCCCAGCCGCTGGAGTTTCGACCGCCCCGACGTGGGAGTTTCGACTGCCCCGACGCGAGAGTTTCGACTGCCCCAACGTGGGAGTTTCGACTGCCCCGACACGAGAGTTTCGACTGCCCCGACGCGAGAGTTTCGACTGCCCCGACGCAGGGGCTTCGATCACCCCGACTGTGGATGGTTCGACTGCCCTGACCACGGGAGAGTAAAAAGGAAGGAGATTGGACTTTATTGCCTTCCATCACAGTGAGGAACGTGGGGAATCCGCTGTGGTGGATGTTTATGTAACTTTTATGTAGTTGTGTGGCTTGTGGCTTTTTTTAAATGTATGGCTGTATGGTCATTTGAATTTCACTGCCCCTTAATTGGTGCATGTGACAATAAACTGACCTTGAAACCTTGAGTATAAGAAAATAACTGCAGATGCTGGTACAAATCGAAGGTATTTATTCACAAAATGCTGGAGTAACTCAGCAGGTCAGGCAGCATCTCAGGAGAGAAGGAATGGGTGACGTTTCGGGTCGAGACCCTTCTTCAGACTGATGTCAGGGGGGCGGGACAAAGGAAGGATATAGGTGGAGACAGGAAGATAGAGGGAGATCTGGGAAGGAGGAGGGGAAGAGAGGGACAGAGGAACTATCTAAAGTTGGAGAAGTCGATGTTCATACCACTGGGCTGCAAGCTGCCCAGGCGAAATATGAGGTCCTGTTCCACCAATTTCCGGTGGGCCTCACTATGGCACTGGAGGAGGCCCATGACAGAAAGGTCAGACTGGGAATGGGAGGGGGAGTTGAAGTGCTCGGCCACCGGGAGATCAGTTTGGCCAACGCGGACCGAGCGCAGGTGTTGAGCGAAGCGATCGCCGAGCCTGCGTTTGGTTTCGCCGATGTAAATAAGTTGACATCTGGAGCAGCGGATGCAATAGATGAGGTTGGAGGAGGTGCAGGTGAACCTCTGTCTCACCTGGAAAGACTGTTTAGGCCCTTGGATGGAGTTGAGGGGGGAGGTAAAGGGACAGGTGTTGCATCTCGTGCGGTTGCAGGGGAAAGTGCCCGGGGATGGGGTGGTTTGGGTAGGAAGGGACGAGTGGACCAGGGAGTTACGGAGGGAACGGTCTCTGCGGAACGCAGAAAGGGGAGCGGATGGGAAGATGTGGCCAGTGGTGGGGTCCCGTATATCTGGCCACTCGTCCTTGTTTGTGCTGCTGGCCTTGCCGAGGCAGCCTGAGGTATAAATGGGATCAAGAGAAGGGAGGTTGGTTTGTGTGATGGTCTGGGCTACGTCCACAATTCTCTGCAATTTCCTTCAATTTCTTACGGCCCCGATTGGAGCTGTTCCCAAACCAAACTGCGACGTATCTGGAGAAATCGCAGCAAACAGCCTTGCAAAACTCACTGCATTCATTCACAAAATGCTGGAGTAACTCAGCAGGTCAGGCAGCATCTCGGGAGAGTTATAAAACTCACTGTATGTTGTACTGATGGGCTTTTTGTTTAAAGACAATGTTTTATCATATCGAGAAACCAATAACCAACATACTTGTCAAAATCGGTGAATATGGGGTGTGTTATGAGACGTCTGTGGCTGATTCGTTCTTTCAGACGGCACATCAAAGTTTCAAACTGAGCCCTCTCTGGAGCGCTTAAGATATCTGCATCCACAGTGCCAACCTTGGGCAGCTGGTAAGTCTCCAATGGTGGAACCTTTACAGTGGGTGTCTTCTCCAGTTCAGGAATGGTGAACACTGGAAAGAGAATTGACACACCTTAAAATAGGCAAAGCGATCGACGAAATGTCCAGCCATCGCGTACAACACATGATCCTGGAAAATTTTCGCCACCTACAATGGGCTCCCAACACCAGTCATATCTCTCCATCTCCTCCCCTTTCCGCCTTCCGCAGAGACCGTTCCCTCCGCAACTCCCTGGTTAATATTTCATATTATTTTTCATATTTCAGATACAGCGCGGAAACAGGCCTTTTCGGCCCACCAAGTCCGCGCCGCCCAGCGATCCCCGCACATTAACACTATCCGACACACACTAGGGACAATTTTTACATTTTACATTTTTACAATTTTTACATTTACCCAGTCAATTAAGCTACAGGGCTTTCTCCATCGCTGCTCCCACCCTATGGAACTCACTACCCCAAACCGTCAGAGACTCCTCCTCACTCACCACATTCAAAACATCACTGAAGTCTCACCTGTTCAGTACTGCCTTCAACCACTGAAGGTCACCTCACCTTCGGTCTCCTTTCTCTGTTCGTTTACTTATTTATCTATTTATTCACTTCCCTATGTTCTTTAAATCCCTGTAAAGCGTCTTTGAGTGTATGAAAAGCGCTATATAAATGTAATGCATTATTATTATTATTATTATACCTGTACGTCTTTGGAGTGTGGGAGGAAACCGAAGATCTCGGAGAAAACCCACGCAGGTCATGGGGAGAACGTACAAACTCCTTACAGTACAGCACCTGTAGTCAGGATCGAACCTGAGTCTCCGGCGCTGCATTCGCTGTAAAGCAGCAACTCTACCGTTGCGCCACCGTCCCTTCCCACCCAAACCACCCCCTCCCCAGGTACCTTCCCCTGCAACCGCAGAAGATGCAACACTTGTCCCTATACCTCCTCCCTCGACTCTGTACAGGGACCCCAACAGTCTTTTCAGGTTAGGCAGAGGTTCACTTGCACCTCCTCCGATCTCGTCTACTGTATCCGTTGTTCAAGATGTGGACTCTTATACATCGGCGAGACCAAATGAAGACTGGGCGATTGTTTCGCTGAACACCCTCACTCAATCTGCCCGAACCTACCTGATCTCACAGTTGCTAAACACTTTAATTCTCCTTCCCATTCCCACACTGACCTTTCTGTCCTAGGTCTTCTCCATCACCAGAGTCAGGCTAAACGCAAATTGTAGGAACAGCATTTCATATTTCGCTTGGGCAGCAGTGGTATGAGAATTGATTTCTCTAACTTCAAGTAACCCTGGCATTCCCTCTCTCTCCATTCCTCCTCCACCCAAGTCACACCAGGTTCTCATTTTTACCCAACAAACACCAGCTAACAATGGCCTGTCTCCTTTATCATCGTTGCTTCCTTGCATATTTTTCATCCATTGTTTTTTATCTCTCTACATCATCGACTATATCTCTCGTTTCCCTTATCCCTAACTCGTCTGAAGAACGGTCTCGAACCGAAACGTCACCCATTCCTTCTCTCCAGAGATGCTGCCTGTCCCGCTGAGTTACTCCATCTTCTTGTGCATGTCTGGATTATAATTCAGGTAAACCCAGTCTCGGATACAGAAATGCAACAGCATAAAATGGCGAATCAATAAAGTTACATGGAGAAAGTCAACTGCTTTTAAAGACATTTGCTTAACAGTTCACTACAGGGTCTCAGTAAAATCTTAGTTAAGGGGAAATAAGACACTTTTGAAAAGATTTGGGGCTCGTTTATGAAATTTCTGGAGGGGAAAGATTTTACTTAGGCCTTGCAGTGAACTGCTGACTGTCTTTATTTGCATATAAGAAAATAACTGCAGATACTGGTACAAATCGAAGGTATTTATTCACAAAATGCTGGAGTAACTCAGCAGGTCAGGCAGCATCTCAGGAGAGAAGGAATGGGTGACGTTTCGGGTCGAGACCCTTCTTCAGTCTTTATTTTCATTGTGATTATAGACTGGTTAGGTTATTAAAGGTGGGAGCAGTTTATATATATATATAAACATGTACTATAGCAGAAACATGCCTTAATTCCTTTATATTGAAAGTGTCTTTAGGCTGTTGATGGGCCTTGTTACGTTATGTTATTTTATGTTATGTTAAATGTTTTTGTATGTTATTTGAAAAAGCAATAAAAATAATATTTGCTGTTACTCCTTCTATCTCTGTCCCCAAATTAGGGTTCATGTAAAGGGTTTAGTACCTGAGTCAAGGTCTTTGGTGAAATTAGTCCATATAATATGGCCAGGTTTAATTGGATCTTCATAACAATTGGCCAGAGCTGTGAATTGAGCATCGGTTAGTTCTGGGTCAAATCCTATCATACTAAGAACCCTCCTAAAGACTGACGTAGGGATTCTTCCAGTGCGCAAAGAGTCAAAGTCCTCAATGAAGTCAACGGTCTGAAAGGGAAAATATTTTAGTTAGACTCACTGATTGTAGTTCTGTCTTCAGCTCAGCTCAACACACACAATCTAGGTGCAGATACCAGCTGGGAGCTGCCGGTGGGATCGTTCTTCAGCGGCCATATTATATGAATCAGAGACTGGATGAGGATTCACAAGTTCACAAGTTATCGGGGTAGAATTAGGCCATTCGGCCCATCGAGTCTACTCCGCCATTCAGGGTAATTCCTGGAGCAGCTTCTAACTCTTACAGCCTGGGTGCCAGGGAGCTTGTGGACGGGTAAGGGCAGGGAGGTCCTTTAGCAACATTCCCTTCCATCTCAATAGACACTAAACAATAGACAATAGACAATAGGTGCAGGAGGAGACCATTCGGCCCTTCGAGCCAGCACCGCCATTCAATGTGATCATGGCTGATCATTCTCAATCAGTACCCCGTTCCTGCCTTCTCCCCATACCCCTGACTCCGCTATCCTTAAGAGCTCTATCTAGCTCTTTCTTGAATGCATTCAGAGAATTGGCCTCCACTGCCTTCTGAGGCAGAGAATTCCACAGATTCGCAACTCTCTGACTGAAGAAGTTTTTCCTCATCTCAGTTCTAAATGGCCTACCCCTTATTCTTAAACTGTGGCCCCTTGTTCTGGACTCCCCCAACATTGGGAACATGTTTCCTGCCTCTAACGTGTCCAACCCCTTAATAATCTTATACGTTTCGATAAGATCTCCTCTCATCCTTCTAAATTCCAGTGTATACAAGCCTAGTCGCTCCAGTCTTTCAAGATATGACAGTCCTGCCATTCCGGGAATTAACCTAGTAAACCTACGCTGCACGCCCTCAATAGCAAGAATATCCTGCCTCAAATTTGGAGACCAAAACTGCACACAGTACTCCAGGTGCGGTCTCACTAGGGCCCTGTACAACTGCAGACTTTGCTCCTATACTCAACTCCTCTTGTTATGAAGGCCAACATTCCATTGGCTTTCTTCTCCCACACCAGTTGGCCACGTGTAGCACATTAGGTGCCTTCCAGTCCCTGCTTAAGGCAGATGCCCACAGGAAAGAAGGGAGAATTTGAGCGGGAAATTATGAAAGTAAAGGCGGAGAGAAAGAGGACTCTGTGAACTCACCCTGACTCTGTTGACCAAGATATGGTGGCGTAGTCGGCCCATCATCTCGTTGAAATCCAGCTCGCCACTCTCTGTCTTTTTCTCTTCTTTAAAGCCGACTTGTTGTTCTTCTGGCGAAACCTCAAATGGTTTCATTGGTGGTAATTCATCCTCAAAGGAATCCACTCTGAAACCTGTAAAATCTGATTGAGAGACACACAAGGTGAACTGATGTGCCAAATGCTTCCCGTCCTCTGCTCTTCTGGGCAGAAACGGCAACTGATCTGAGTCTGAGTCAGTGTGTTTATTTTGTCTGTCAACATTAAAAGATATGACTGACTCCTGCATGTTGTTGAACTGAGTAACTGAAAGTAGGCACAAAAAGCTGGAGTAACTCAGCAGGTCTGGCAGCATCTCTGGAGAAAAGGAATAGGTGGCGCTTCAGGTCGAGATCTTCTTCAGACTGAGAGTCAGGGGAGAGGAAAACGATAGATATAGACGGTGATTATAGAACCGAAAATTCTGTTTTCACTTTGAGGCAAATAAAAGTTTACAGATCCCAAGAAGACTGAGGACAGACAATAGACAATAGACAATATGTATAAGAAAATAACTGCAGATGCTGGTACAAATCGAAGGTATTTATTCACAAAATGCTGGAGTAAACTCAGTAGGTCAGGCAGCATCTCGGGAGAGAAGGAATGGGTGATGTTTCGGGTCGAGACCCTTCTTCAGACTGAAGAAGGGTCTCGACCCAAAACGTCACGCATTCCTTCTCTCCCGAGATGCTGCCTGACCTGCTGAGTTACTCCAGCATTTTGTGAAGAGACAATAGACAATAGTCCATTCGGCCCTTCGAGCCAGCACCACCATTCAATGTGATCATGGCTGATCATTCTCACAGCATCTCACATGAAAAGCCAACCCATAATATGACCATTGATATAGAATTTGATTGTTGCTGATCGGCCTATAGATTTGAACAGTTAGTCCAAGCATTCAAATGATATCTGAGCACAAAACCGGAATAGTTCAAGTTTAACTAGAGAGGAAGCAAATTGATGTTAAAATTGTTTCTCTGTTTAAGCAACACAGAAGGAACTGTCGGGAACATGTGATACTGGTGATTTCATGAAAATGGAAAAAGGGGCTGCCTTGTTTTCTGTCTAAGAGAAGCATTGATTCAGGGCGAAGCGCTGGTTAAAAATAGCGCCCCATTTATTAGACTTCCCAAAATGGACAATTACGAAGGAAAGCGCTTGCAAGTCTAGTTATAGGTTTTCATAGTCCAACAGCTCAGCACGGAGCATTTTACCATTTTAGAGGTTAATTATAATCTTGCGCCAGGGTGATAATTTTGCAACCAAGCGATATGCCAAGGTTGGATGGGATCATGACATTTGCCTCAGATGTGCTAAAACCCAGAAGATGATATTATACTGTGGGGTAGAGTTGGGTGTGTGGGGCAGAGGGAAACACTGCTAAAGTCCCATTGGATCTCATTGATGTATCCACAGGAATGAAATAGCAGAAGATAACTGAGATGAGGAAAAATGTTTTCAGTCAGAGAGTTGTGAATCTGTGGAATTCTCTGCCTCAGAAGGCAGTGGATGCAAATTCTCTGAATGCATTCAAGAGAGAGTTGGATAGAGCTCTTAAGGATAGCGGAGTCAGGGGGTATGGGGAGAAGCAGGAACGGGGTACTGATTGAGAATGATCAGCCATGATCACATTGAATGGCGGTGCTGGCTCGAAGGGCCGAATGGCCTCCTCCTGCACCTATTGTCTATTGTCTAAGTCATTTGCCATTGATTTGGATGGGTAAAACAAAGAAAAACAAAATGAGTTGGTGTCACAGCTTCCTGTACATTGCAAAACTGGAGAACTGCCAAAGGATGGGTTTTGGCCCTTTGCCCTGTTGAGAATTATTAAATTAGATTCATTATGAATTTGAAATGCTTGCTTGAGCAGCAGTAATGATGATAAAATCAAAATATAATTGAGGAAAGATTATTTCTAATTGAACAGCAATTAACATTCCTGACAAAAATAAACTTCAGAATAAAAATAACCCCAAACTATTGTTGGTAAATCTTTCTGAGGGAAAATAACCTTTATTAATAAGTTGAGACTAGTCTCGTGACCTCAAAGTTAAACTTTAAATGTGGAGCAGGCTTTGCAGCAAAATGTGGCAGTACTCACAGAAAAGACTATATCCTGATTCAGTAAGAACTTATGAAGAAATTAAGAATCCAAGTATATCTTACAATAAAAAGTTGATCAGCAGCTGGGAAGAATAAAAAAGTATTCATGCCCAGAGTTGTACCTTTTACTTTAAAGATTTAGAATGGATGGACATAGCTCTACAAGTTGACCCCAGAACACAATGACACCGATGGTAGATTATAGGACAGAAAACTGCAGATGCTGGTATAAATCGAAGGTAGGCACAAAATGTTGGAGTAACTCAGTGGGCCAGGCAGCCACTCAGGAGAGAAGGAATGGGTGACGTTTCGGGTCGAGACCCTTCTTCAGACTGATGACAGGGGAGGGGCGGATCAAAGCTTCCCGCCCCCCCCTCCCCTGACATCAATCTGAAGAAGAGTCTCGACCCGAAACGTCACCCATTCCTTCTCTCCTGACCTGCTGAGTTAGTCCAGCATTGTCCACCTCAGTTCGGCACAGACATTCTGGGTCAAAGGGCCAGGACTTGTGCTATACTTTTTCATGTTCTCTGTTCTATCAGCAGAGAGTCTGAGTTCCCAGGAGAGGCACAGGGGAGTTCTGTGCTACCTGACGCAAGAGTAAACACGTATGGTACCCAAGTCAGGCAACGCTGCATGCCGGTCCCAGAAGTGGATCTGTAATCACTCATTACAATCACTCCACTCTTTTATACCTCTACACCAACAGCAGCTTTTACACTCACTCTCGGACTAGCTTTAATTGAACTTTACTGGACTTTATCTTGCGCTAAAGTTCTTGCATGGAAGACTTTATCTTCCCTCTTCCCAATGTAAAGGGAATACATTGATTCCCTTTATCAATGTATCTGTACACTGTGGACGGCTCAATTGTAATCATGTGTAGTCTTTCCGCCAACTGTTTTACACGCAACAAAAAGCTTTTCACTGTACCTCGGTACACATGACAACAAACTAAATGAAACTAAAATTGTACCATTGGCTGGCAATGCCCACTGAAAGGAGCTTTGCTAAGTAGAAACATAGAACATAGGTGCAGGAGTAGGCCATTCGGCCCTTCGAGCCTGCACCGCCATTCAATATGATCATGGCTGATCATCCAGCTCAGTAACCTGTACCTGCCTTCTCTCCATACCCCCTGATCCCTTTAGCCACAGGGGCCACATCTAACTCCCTCTTAAATATAGCCAATGATCTGGCCTCAACTACCTTCTGTGGCAGAGAATTCCACAGACTCACCACTCTCTGTGTGAAGAAATGTTTTCTCATCTCGGTCCTAAAAGACTTCCCCCTTATCCTTAAGCTGTGACCCCTGGTTCTGGACTCCCCCAACATCAGGAACAATCTTCCCGCATCTAGCCTCTCCAACCAAGTACTCTGTATTCGTCTCCTGTCAAGCGAGCTGGAAAGGTCATGGGGAGAGGAATAGGGGAGATATTCTTCCATTTATGCATCATGCTGAATTATTCCCGCTTTGACAGCCTCCTAAGTGCTGTGCAGTTTGTCCATTCCACATCAAGATCAACAGCTGCACAGAAGAATTTGCTGCGAAAGACCCACAAGCCGAGGAATGCTTTCAAAGTGTTTGGGAAAGATAAGATCAAATTGTTCTTGTATGTAGCCACGCATGTTTAACTGACCATATTAGTTTTATTCTTCTCCTGATAAACTGCTTTCATGTGAGTTCTCTTCCCCTTCAGTCCTGGAACACCTGACCAAGATTCCACGTCAACTAAATGCCATTGAATGAAGGGGTTAAAGGTTTGCCTGTGCATCATTTGTCTGTGCGTCAGTTTGTGGCTCCTTCTATCTATCCACATGAAAGGCACCTCCACAGGCATCTCACATTTTAAGATAACATAAGCAACCAAAAAAGAAAGAAAATGTTGCATCACTTGGCATAGAAAATGTTGAAGCTTATTGCAGACACAGTCTATCTTGTCCAGTCAACTTGTGTCATTATGCTCCATCTATACTAACTTACTATATTGAATGGTACAGCTCTGGGCATATACGTGGGACAGTTTATTCCAGGTAGAATTAGGCTTGCCCCCAATCTCTATGGTCAACTTGCACTGTATGCTCTGTCCATTTCCACCCTCAGTATCACCTCCCAACCCCACCCTGCCTCTTCCTTCAACTGTGGCAAGCTCCCTGCATTACAGTGCATGCAGCCCATCCTGTACATAAGATCAACAGTGGCAAATCAGGTAGAGTCTGCTCACCAAACCCTGGCTGCAAACTCTGCCCCAAAATAAAGCCCGATTACCTCATTTCCAGTCAAAGGGGGCGTGGCTGTGTTCTGCAGCTGTGGCTCACTGGCAGTCTCTCTGTCTTTTTTTGGTTTTTGTCTTTGTTATGTTTAAATGTTTCTTTTGATTTATTTTTAACTCTGTATATGTGGGGGGTGGTGGGGGAAACCTTTTTTTTCTCCTCCTCAACGGAGATGCGACCTTTACCGTGTTGTGCCTCCGTTCGCGCTAACACCGTGGAGTCGGCGGCCTCCAGCTGGGATCGACCTTGAAGACTCCGGTCGCAGGGCCTGGACTTACCATCTCGGAGGCTTCGGCCGTGGGCCCTGCAGACCGCAACATCGGGAGCTCGCAGGTCCCTGGCTGGCGACCGGCTTTCGGGAGCTCCAGCCGTAGCAGCTTCGACCGCCCAGAAGCACGAGGTTTGATTGACCCGCTCGCAGGCCCCTCATCGCCCTGCGTGGCTCGGCCGTGGCACTGTCCATCGCCCGGTGGGGGCTAAGGACCTTCATCGGCCTGCTCGGCTCGGCCCTGGGACTTTCCATCGCCCGGTGGGGGCTTCAAAAGTCGGGAGCCTCGATCGCCTCGTGGCACCACGGGAGAAGAATGAGGAGGAGATAAGACTTTTCTTTGCCTTCCATCACAGTGAGGGTGTGCCTGGAGCAATCACTGTGATGGCTGTTTGTATTAAAAATTGTAATTGTGTGTCTTGTGTTCTTTATTGTCTACTGCTGGACCCTGACGTGAGAGGACGCTGGCGCTATTTGTTCGCCGCTTCTCCGTCAGGATAGTTTGTCTGTTTGTTTTTATGTCTTGACTGTTTTTTGTAAAGCGTCTTTGAGCACTTGGAAAAGCGCTATAAAAAATAAATGTTTATTATTATTATATTATTATTTCATGTGGTTAGAAGTTGTGGATTATGCTGGCTCCGGTTTTGGGACATTTTAGGACACAAAGTGCTGAAGTAACTAAGCGGGCCGGGCAGCATCTCTGGAGAACATGGATAGGTGACTTTCTGGGTCAGGACCCTTCTTCAGACTGATTGTTGGGGGCACGGGAGAAGAAAACTGGAAAAGAGGAGGAGCAGGACAAAGCCTGGCAGGTAAAAGGTGAACACGGGCGGGTAGAGGACAGGTTTGATAAGACAGATGGTTAGACAGAAATGAGAAAACAGAAGTCATGACACAAAACGATTCATTGGTTGCGAATTGTAAAGTCAGAGGAAGCTATGTAGGTGGAGGGGGAATGGAGTTGGTTATGGGTGCCAGTCCAGGTGGGCCACTGGGGAAGGCGGCAGGAGAAGCAGAGTGGGCAGTTCAGTAGATGAAAACCATGAGGGATAAAGCCGTTACTGAACCTGGTAGAGGCAGGAAACATGTTCCCAATGTTGGGGGAGTCCAGAACAAGGGGCCACAGTTTAAGAATAAGGGGTAGGCCATTTAGAACTGAGATGAGGAAAAACTTTTTCAGTCAGAGAGTTGTGAATCTGTGGAATTCTCTGCCTCAGAAGGCAGTGGAGGCCAATTCTCGGAATGCATTCGAGAGCTAGATAGAGCTGTTAAGGATAGCGGAGTCAGGGGGTATGGGGAGAAGGCAGGAACGGGGTACTGATTGAGAATGATCAGCCATGATCACATTGAATGGCAGTGCTGGCTCGAAGGGCCGAATGGCCTCCTCCTGCACCTATTGTCTATTGTCTATTGTCTAACAGGCAGCGATGACTGACTGCAAACCAGTGCCAAGAAACATTGCAAATTATTGATAGCTTGCCACAGCTTTCTACAAACTCAGACCAAAAATAACATGTAAATGAGTGGAGGGTTAAGAAATAAAACACCAAAAATTTGCAGAGGATTTAAAGCAATGAAACAGACCATTGTAGTCAGGAAACTTTATATTGCACCCACGGAACATCTTCAGTTGTCTCATCATCATACTTAACAATAACTTGGAGAAAATTATAACATTTGCAACTGTTAGATGGCGCAGAATATTATATCAATAGTAACAGTTATTTATACAGCTCAAACTAGGTAAACAGGGCGGCACAGTGGCTTGGCGGTAGAGCTGCTGCCTTAGAAACGCCTGAGATCTGGGTTCGATCCTGACTATGGGTGCTGTCTTTTTATGGAGTTTATATATTCTCCCCACGACCTGCATGGGTTTTCTCTGGGATCTCCGGTTTCTTCCTACACGCCAAAGATGTACAGGTTTGTAGGTTAATCAGCTTTGGTAAAATTGTACATTGTCCCTTGTGTGTGTAGGATGGTGTTAGTGTGCGGGGATGGCTGGTCAGCGCGGACTTGGTGGGCCGAAGGGCCTGTTTCCATATTTCATCTCTAAACTAAACTAAACTAATGTGGGTAAAATAAACGACAGATTCAGTTTAATACGGAGATCTTTGAGGTCATCTTGCCCAGATCCAAGAAAAGAGAACTGGAACATTTTCATAATGGTGAGAAACTGGAAACTCTGCAGGTGAAAGGACACCTGGGGGCCCAGGTGCAGAGATTTTAACATATAGTGCACAGCTTGAAAAACGTAATCAGTTCTTAATCTTGATCTGATTGGATTTAAAATCTTCTTATCGAGTCCACATCACAAGATTAGAAATTGTTCTGTCAGACGCCACAATGGCATCTTGGGCTTCTTGTTCTTTTTGTGTTTCCTGTGTGTGGTGGTGGAAAGATTGGTGGAAACAGGGCCGCAATGTGAATGCTCTTTCCTTGACCCCAGATTTAAAATGTGCAATGCCTTGGTTACACAACCATTGATTAGGCTGCATTTGGGAAACCTAAGGCCACAAAGTGCTGGAGTAACTCAGCGGGTCAAATCAAGTTTATTTGTCACATACATATACAAGATGTGCAGTGAAATGGAAGTGGCAATGCCTGCGGATTGTGCTAAAACTACAAAACAGAATAGAAACACAAAAAATAAATTAATACTGTAAATTAGTCCCTGGTGATATGAGATTTAACAGTCCTGATGGCCTGTGGGAAGAAACTCCGTCTCATCCTCTCTGTTTTCACAGCTTGACAGCGGAGGCGTTTGCCTGACCGTAGCAGCTGGAACAGTCCGTTGCTGGGGTGGTAGGTGTCCCCCATAATGTTGCTGGCTCTGGATCTGCACCTCCTGATGTATGGACAGGCAGCGTCTCTGCATCGCTCCCATTATAGAAGTGATGTGGATGCTTTGAAGAGCGTGAAGAAGAGGACGAGGGTACAGCCCAGATGAGATAGTAATTAACTATTAATTGGATAGTTGGAGAAATTGGATAAATTAGAAAGACACAAAGTGCTGAAGTAAAGTCGGTCAGGCAATATCTCTAAAGTCATGGACAGGTGACGTTTTGGGTTGGGGTCCTTTTCTCCAGTGGTGCTGCCTGACCGGCAAAATTACCCCAGCACTTTGTGACTTTTTTTGTAAACCAGCATCTGCAGTTCCTTGTATCTTGGATAAACTTGAATTATTTTCTCTGGAGCGTTGGAGGCTGAGGGAAGACCTGATACATGCGTGATGCAAAGGATATTAAGAAATTTGGAAACCATTTTACATTAAAGTTGAAGCACTGAAGCAGGCTATTCAGCCCAGGAGACAATATGAGCATTAATGCACAACGCATGGGTCAAAACATTCAACGTCAGCTTAACCCCATCCGTAAATTCCAATATGTACTTATCAACCTTCTTTACTGTTACATCTGTGCTGATCATTTCAACTACATTAAGCAGTATGTATCTCCACTCTGGACACTGACTCAATAGACAATAGACAATAGACAATAGGTGCAGGAGTAGGCCATTCGGCCCTTCGAGCCAGCACCGCCATTCAATGTGATCTTGGCTGATCATTCTCAATCAGTACCCCGTTCCTGCCTTCTCCCCATAACCCCTGACTCCGCTATCCTTAAGAGCTCTATCTAGCTCTCTTTTGAATGCATTCAGAGAATTGGCCTCCACTGCTTTCTGAGGCAGTGAATTCCACAGATTTACAACTCTCTGACTGAACAAGTTTTTCCTCATCTCCGCTCTAAATGGCCTACCCCTTATTCTTAAACTGTGGCCCCTGGTTCTGGACTCCCCCAACATTGGGAACATGTTTCCTGCCTCTAACGTGTCCAACCCCTTAATAATCTTATATGTTTCGATAAGATCCCCTCTCATCCTTCTAAATTCAAGTGTATACAAGCCTAGTCGATCCAGTCTTTCAACATATGACAGTCCCGCCATTCTGGGAATTAACCTAGTAAATCTATGCTGCACGCCCTCAATAGCAAGAATATCCTTCCTCAAACTTGGAGACCAAAACTGCACACAATATTCCAGGTGCGGTCTCACTAGGGACCTATACAACTGCAGAAGGACCTCTTTGCTCCTATACTTAACTCCTCTTGTTATGAAGGCCAACATTCCATTGGCTTTCTTCACTGCCTGCTGTACCTGCATGCTTCCTTTCAGTGACTGATGCACTAGGACACCCAGATCTTGTTGTACTTCCCCTTTTCCTAACTTGACACCATTCAGATAATAATCTGCCTTCTTATCTTACCACAAAAAGTGGATAACCTCACACTTATCCACATTAAACTGCATCTGCCATGCATCCGCCCACTCACACAACCTGTCCAAGTCACCCTGCAACCTCATAGCATCTTCCTCACAGCTCACACTACCACCCAGCTTTGTATCATCTGCAAATTTGCTAATGGTACTTTTAATCCCTTCATCCAAGTCACTATAGACTCTCAGTATAGAGTCATAGAGTTATGGAGTGATACTGTGTGGAAACAGGCCCTTCGGCCTAACTTGCTCACACTGGTCAACATGTCCCAGCCACACTAGTCCCACTTGCCTGCGCTTGGTCAATATCCCTCCAAAACTGTCCTATTCATGTACATGTCTAACTGTTTCTTAAGTTTCATCAGTAGTTTATTCTGTATTTCTGCTGGGACTATCAATGTGTACCCTTTATTTATGATCCCATTAATTTTAATTTATGAATAAGAACAAATTGCATTAGGTGAAGAATGTGTCTCAGAGTGGTCTATGCCTCGGCCACCAGAACAGCAATGAATGCGAGTTTTATGATGTGGTTGGAAGAGGTTTGCACAAACCTCAAAACATCTTTAGCAGAAGAAATCCCACTTCCATTTCACAGAGAATGTCAGAGCAATTTTATCTTTTAATCAGAAGTAGTCAACTGAAAACTTAGCATTCTTTAAAATAATTTTTTTTTTTTTAGAGATACAGCGCGGAAACAGGCCCTTCGGCCCACCGAGTCCGCACCGCCCAGCGATCCCCGCACATTAACACTATCCTACACACACTAGGGACAATTTTTACATTTACCCAGTCAATTAATCTACATACCTGTACGTCTTTGGAGTGTGGGAGGAAACCGAAGATCTCGGAGAAAACCCACGCAGGTCACGGGGAGAACGTACAAACTCCGTCCAGACGGCACCCGTAGTCAGGATCGAACCTGAGTCTCCGGCGCTGCATTCGCTGTAAGGCAGCAACTCTACCGCTGCGCCACCGTGCTACTGACAAAGTATCTCTTTGTTATTCTGGCTAGTGAATAATCTCTACAATGTGGAATGATGGAGGAATAAAGTTCTACTTAAAAACTCTTCAAAGTAAAACCCATGCTGAAAGTAAAGTTGGCAAGTGCACTTTGTATTGTTTAGCAATAATACCAAAGGAATCGTATGTGATCACCTACCTCTGTCAACGGCCTGGCTAAATGCAACATAATTTATGTCTCCAGAAACTGGGTCCCCAAATTTCTTACACAGGAGCCGGAAGTCCATCGGCAACACACTCAATCCCAAATAATCCAGTGTCCTCTCAAACTGCGTCTTGGTCAGAAGTCTTCGATATGCCACTTTCTATTGAATTGAATATTTTCACAATTAATGGTCATGTATTTCACAGCACAGATGGAGTGGATACAAGCTGACTGATACAAGCGGCACGGTAGCGCAGCGGTAGAGTTGCTGCTTTACAGCGAATGCAGCGCCGTCGACTCAGGTTCGATCCCGACTACGGGTGCTGCACTGTAAGGAGTTTGTACGTTCTCCCTGTGACCTGCGTGGGTTTTCTCCGAGATCTTCGGTTTCCTCCCACGCTCCAAAGACGTACAGGTATGTAGGTTAATTGGCTGGGTAAATGTAAAAATTGTCCCTAGTGGGTGTAGGATAGTGTTAATGTACGGGGATCACTGGGCGGCACGGACTTGGAGGGCCGAAAAGGCCTGTTTCTGGCTGTATATATATGATGATATGATGATGATTGGGTATTGACTTGCATTGAGTCCAGTGTTGACCTGAAAGGTCGAGTGGCTGTAATAGGGAAAGTTACAGTGGGGTTAAATTGATAGCTGCTAAAAAGTGGTGCAGGGACTGCAATGTGCAATTAAACATAGACATAGAAAACATAGAAAGGAGTAGGCCATTCAGCCCTATGAGCCAGCACCGCCATTCAATATGATCATGGCTGATCATCCAAAATCAGTACCCCGTTCATGCTTTTTCCCCATGTCCCTTGATTCCATTAGCCCTAACTGACGCAGCCAGCAGACTTGGCTCACGTAGAAACATAGAAACATAGATGTCAGGTAAAGCTTTGTTGCATTATTTGGAGATAAAAGGATTAGCTTGTGTTAGGGTCCTTTATTGAAAGTGAGGATTGATCAATCAGTGATGGCATTAGTGGAAACTCCTTCTTTTGACATCTATAGAAGCCTTTCAAAGGAAAGGACCATGCTCTTACCATGTCATAGTCTTTGAAAAATGGGTTCACCAATAACTGTCTCTTATCCACTTTGTCACAAAGTTCTCCCAGCAGAGTCTCCAGTCTTTTCTGCTCTTCATCGGTTAGATTTGTCCCTAGCTGTCGGAGTGAAAGAATAACAGTGAACTGCTTAGAAGTATCTTCTTGATGCTAAACCTTTATAAGTCTTTGGCTAGAATAAGGCTGGAATGTTAATTCAATGCAACCGAAGAAAGTGAAGATAGACACAGAGTGCTGGAGTTACGCAGCAGGTCAGGCAGCTTCTCAGGAGAGAAGGAATGGGTGACGTTTCAGGTCGAGACCCTTCTTCGGACAGAGACTCCATGAATCTTATACTCAATGTCTCGACCGATGAAGGTGAACATACCATCTAAAATTACTAGGTATTTATTTTACAAAATGCTGGAGTAACTCAGCAGGTCAGGCAGCATCTCAGGAGAGAAGGAATGGGTGACATTTCGGGTCGAGACCCTTCTTCAGACTGAAGAAGGGTCTCAAGCCGAAACTGAAGACTTCTTCTTAGACATTGCATTTATCCTATCCTCCATTCACATATCCTCCGCACCTGGTTCTGACAGTAACCCTACTTCATGTACCATGAACCCATTAGACTTTGCTTGGGAGTGAATGTGTCCTCAACATCCGACAGCTCACCTTGAACAGACTTCCACTTGGTGGCCTGTACACCTCCGCTCTGGGATATTTTTCCAAATGAGGAACATTATAAGCTGCAGAAAGAAATGATTGTGATCATTTTGATATGTCTTGGTTACATACGAATGCACGCATGCATGCATCAGCGGGCACACAAACTTGCGTATACGCACGCGCGCGCACACACACACACACACACACACACACATGCGCACACACACACACACACATGCGCACACACACATGCGCGCACACACACACACACACACACACACACACACACACACACACACACACACACACACACACACACACACACACACACACACACACACACACACACACACACACACACACACAAATAATTCATTCAATCTCATTTACCGAACAAGATTATAAAGGCGTGTAGGAAAATAACTGCAGATGCTGGTACAAATCGAAGGTATCACAAAATGCTGGAGTAACTCAACAGGTCAGGCAGCATCTAGGAGAGAGGGAATGGGTGACGTTTCGGGTCGAGACCCTTCTTCAGACTGATGTCAGGGGGGCGGGACAAAGAAAAGATTATAAAGGTCCTGATTGCCCACCATGACATGCAAAATAAACAATATGTTCAACTGAACCAAACCCTCCGGTGAGTTGGGTTGACGAGGTGGGTTGGTGAAGGTTGGGGCTAAAGGGAACGGCATTGAGAGAGAATGCAGCAAAAGACCAAACGCACAATTAAATAAATGGAATTATGAGTAATTTTAAAGGCAATGAGCGAGGTTAATGACAAAGAGGTTGGTGAGAACATTCTGGCAGATGGAGACTACAGTGAACAAGTGACTAATTTGTAATTATGAACCACATGAAACAAGAAGTAAATCTGTACATAAACCTAACATGCCTTCTCTTCTGAGCAACATAAACCATACCTTAATCATAAATGTGGCTTTGTATTGTAGGGGAATATGATGTCTGATATATATCAAGGCTACTTTGAGCTGCGTAGGAAGGAACTGCAGATGGTGGTTTAAACCGAAGATGGACACAAAATTCTGGAGTGACTCAGCAGGTCAGACAGCATCTTAGTCGGGAAGGATTGGACCGGGGGGGGGGGGGGGGGGGGGGGGGGGGGGGAGAGGGGGGGGGTGGGGGGAGGGGGTAGGATGGATTTGAGGTACTTGGAAATTATTTCAGTGGGGCAGGAGCAGGCAGAAACAATGGGTCTGCCAGGGCAGTTGTGTTTATGGATTATGGGGAGAAGGTAAAACCAGGCCGTGTGGGACTGGAGAACGATAAGATTGGAGGCTGTGGGTGGCAGACAGCCAGGAGTGATGAAATCGGAGATGATGGCCAGGTGCTCATCTGTGGATTCATGGTCCAAGGGGAGGTAGGAGGAGGTGTATGGCCCACTGAGTTACTCCAGCTTTTTGTGTCTATCTACTTTGAACTGCATGCGTTTAAGTTTTTTAAATTTTGTTTTCCAATTGCACAACACGGCAAAGTAATAATCCCACCAACAGTTCACCCATCCACCTGTCATTGGCAAAGACATTGCATGTGGCCCTATCTCATTTGCGTGACATAATGCAGAAATGCACTGATTTTTAATGGTAGCTTGATTAGCTACAAGAGACAAGGAGACAGCAGGCAGTGAAGAAAGCCAATGGAATGTTGGCCTTCATAACAAGAGGAGTTGAGTATAGGAGCAAAGAGGTCCTTCTGCAGTTGTACAGGGCCCTAGTGAGACCGCACCTGGAGTACTGTGTGCAGTTTTGGTCTCCAAATTTGAGGAAGGATATTCTTGCTATTGAGGGCGTGCAGCGTACGTTTACTAGGTTAATTCCCGGAATGGCGGGACTGTCATATGGTGAAAGACTGGAGCGACTTGGCTTGTATACACTGGAATTTAGAAGGATGAGAGGGGATCTTATCGAAACGTATAAGATTATTAAGGGGTTGGACACGTTAGAGGCAGGAAACATGTTCCCAATGTTGGGGGAGTCCAGAACAAGGGGCCACAGTTTAAAAATAAGGGGTAGGCCATTTAGAATGGAGACGAGGAAAAACTTTGTCAGTCAGAGAGTTGTGAATCTGTGGAATTCTCTGCCTCAGAAGGCAGTGGAGGCCAATTCTCGGAATGCATTCAAGAGAGAGCTAGATAGAGCTCTTAAGGATAGTGGAGTCAGGGGGTATAGGGAGAAGGCAGGAACGGGGTACCGATTGAGAATGATCAGCCATGATCACATTGAATGGCGGTGCTGGCTCGAAGGGCCGAATGGCGTCCTCCTGCACCTATTGTCTATTGTCTATTATTCTGCTTATTCCTCGGTTCACATCCAATTACGCGATGGTTCAGATTGATTTACATGGACAGGACAGGTTTAGAGGGATATGGGCCAAACACAGACAGATGGGACTAGTGTAGATGGGACATGATGTTCAGTGTGGGCAAGTTGTGCCTTCTGCCATTCATTTGACAAGGCAAGGGTGACCTGATTGTGAGAACAGGAGAATTTCTAGAGCCAAACATTGTCAACATGTTAGTTCTGGTTTCTATAATGAAGGAGTTTTAGAGTGTGAGCGCAATGATACTGGAGGAGATGGTCCCTCACCGTGTTCCATCACATCACAGAAATCACGATGGCGAACTTTGCCATCTGATGTGCCAAAGCATCTGAGGAGTGTCTGGATGTCTTGCTCTGTCAAGATACCTTCTCTCCCACAAATCAAATTCAGGCCTCGTACAAACTGTGGAAAACATCGTGTAATAAATCATACCATTAATGAACAAGATGCTACATGGCAGATCGGTTCAGAAGGTTAAGGCACGTGGGACCCGAGGTGAGCTGGCTAATTGTATCGAAAACTGGCTTGATAATAGGAGGCAGCTTAGAGTGCAGGAAAGAAACTGCAGATGCTGGTACAAATCGGAGGTATCACAAAATGCTGGAGTAACTCAGCAGGTCAGGCAGTTTCGGGTCGACCCCGAAACGTCACCCATTCCTTCTCTCCTAGATGCCTTCTCTCCTAGTAGCAACACTAGTTCAGCAGGATGGTGAAGAAGATTTATGGCATGCTTGTCTCTGTCGGACGAGGTAGAGAATATAAAATTGGGACCATATAAGTTTCGGGTCGACCCGAAACGTCACCCATTCCTTCTCTCCTAGATGCTGCCGGACCTGCTGAGTTACTCCAGCATTTTGTGAATAAATACCTTCGAGGCAGCGAAGCGTGGTGGGGGAATGTTTCTCTGATTGCAAGACTGCGATCAGTGGGCACAACAGGAGTTGATGTGGATACCCTTATTCTTTGAGATATATATTAAGATATCTTTGAGATATTGGATGTGAATTTGGCAGGTATTATATGTAAGTTTGCGGATGACCTGAAAGTTGGCGGTGGTCTGCCTGACGAGGCAGATTAAGGTTGCAGCAAGATAAAGATCAGATGGAAAGGTGGGCAGACAAATGGCAGATGGGTTTTAATCTCGACAAATGCAAGATGATGCGCAGTGCACATAGGGATAGGACATCTACTGTAAATGGTAGGGCACTAAGGAATGTCAATGAGTAGTGGAACTGTGGAGTTGGAGTCCATGGTTCACTGAAAGTAGCAACACTAGTTCAACAGGATGGTGAAGAGGCTCTATGGCATGATTGTCTCTGTAGGACGAGGTAGAGAATATAAAATTGGGACCACATAAGTTTCAACTTTACCAACCATTGTTTATACCGCACATGGAGTCTTGCACGCAGTTTTGATCACACTGTAGGAAGAATGAGGGTTGCACTGGAGAATGTGCATTGCAGATTCTCCAGGTTGTCTGGATTGGAGGACCTTACTGATGGGGTGAGGTTGGGTAGGCTGGAGTGAAAGAGGCTGAGGGGGTGATCTGATAGAATTATGCAAAACTAGACCAAGTTTAGGGCTCAAACTTCTCCTGCATTTGTGCAGCACCCACTCCTCCCCTCCCCCTCCCCCCCTCCCCCGCAACTCCTTCTCCCCCTCCCCCTTCCCTCCCCTCCTCCCCCTCCCTCCTCCTGCCTCCTCCTCTCCCCCTCCCACTCCCCTCCCCTCACCCCCCTTCCCCTCCCCTCTTCCCCCACTCCATCCCCCTGATACTGAAGACTACTGCATGAACAAGCTGCCATCATGCACCATCGCTTTGAGACTGTGCTGGTTCAGCAATCTGAGTTGAGGTGGAAGAGTTTTATGTTCATCAGCCACCATCTTATTGAGGGCTTCGCAGGGTTGTGGCTTATTCCTGCTGCTGTTTTGTACGATTTCACATTTTTATGAACTCGTTCTTTCTGTCTGCCACATAGAGCCATGCTCACCTGACTTTCCGTGATAAGTCCATTGTGCAGTTTGTCGTAATCCTTGAAGAATTCCGACGTTCGGATCCCTTTAAGGAAAACAACATCCCGGATTTTGTCAAACACCTCCAGAATCTCAGGCGATTTGGGCAACTGTAAAGGATGCACAAACCAAATCATACTCTAGTTTCAGTCAACATTACGACTAACTTAGTTTGCCATTTGTTTTCATGGGGATTATTTCAGGTTAATACAAGTTTAAAAAAAGTCTATCCATAGGGGAAACTTACATTTTAATACCCATTGTTAGTCATATACTGTAATCACTGCTAATTTGTGTGTTAGTTACAGAGGAAAGGCTTCATTAGAAAATATTATAATAAAGTTGTACAAACTATTCATTAATCAAACAGAGAACAGGTTGGATGTGAAATAGGACTCAGAATGCACTACAAATTTTGTATCCCCTACAAGGGGCCACAGTTTAAGAATAAGGGGTAGGCTATTCAGAACGGAGATGAGGAAAAACGTTTTCACTCAGAGAGTTGTAAATCTGTGGAATTCTCTACCTCAGAAGGCATTGGAGGCCAATTCTCTGGATGCTTTCAAGAGAGAGCTAGATAGAGCTCTTAATGATAGCGGGGTCAAGGGGTATGGGGAGAAGGCAGGAACGGGGTACTGATTTTGAATGATCAGCCACGATCACATTGAATGGCGGTGCTGGCTCAAAGGGCCGAATGGCCTACTCCTGCACCTATTGTCTATTGTCTATTGTCAATTTCCTATCTCTCCCAGTCAAAGATCTGCTACATGTAATAGAGTTTTAGACATACAACAAGGAAACAGGCCCTTCATTTCACCAAGACAATGTTGCCCATCAGACACCCTCTAGTCCCTCATATTCTTAACATAGTTTAAGAATAAGGGGTAGGCCATTTAGAACAGAGATGAGGAAGAACTTTTTCAGTCAGAGAGTGGTGAAGGTGTGGAATTCTCTGCCTCAGAAGGCAGTGGAGGCCAGTTCGTTGGATGCTTTCAAGAGAGAGCTGGATAGAGCTCTTAAGGATAGCGGAGTGAGGGGGTATGGGGAGAAGGCAGGAACGGGGTACTGATTGAGAGTGATCAGCCATGATCGCATTGAATGGCGGTGCTGGCTCGAAGGGCTGAATGGCCTACTCCTGCACCTATTGTCTATTGTCTATTGTCTACCACCCACCTAGGGGCAATTTACAGTGGACAACCAACCTATCAACCGGCCGCCATTGGTGGAGCGGGAGCACGTGGCCGCTGGCTGAGTGAGGTCACGTGGGGCGCGGGGCGGTGATGTCATCTTGTCCCGTATTTGGGAGTGAGAGTAAATCTGGCACCCCTAGATTTATTGGACTTGGGTGTGATACATAGTGTACCTATAGGTTGTCTCGTTATTATCATTCTTGCCAAAGTGTTTAATCATGCAGCGAAAAATAGAAAAAGTGGAGACATGTTCCATGTCCAGAAAACAGCCAGTAAATGTCGCAATAGGATCTTTTTCAAGAAGACATCAATGATTCCAACTTAAAAGCTGTTTCTTTGAGAGAAATATCACATTTGTTTGAAAAAAAAAGGATTTCAATAGACAATAGACAATAGACAATAGACAATAGACAATAGACAATAGACAATAGACATAGGTGCAGGAGTAGGCCATTCGGCCCCTCGAGCCAGCACCGCCATTCACTGTGATCATGGCTGATCATCCACAATCAGTACCCCGCTCCTGTCTTCTCCCCATACTCCCTGACTCCACTATCATTAAGAGCTCTATCTAACCCTCTCTTGAATGCATCCAGAGAATTGGCCTCCACTGCCTTCTGAGGCAGAGAATTCCACAGATTCACAACTCTCGGAGTGAAAAAGTTTTTCCTCATCTCCGTTCTAAATGGCCTACCCCTTATTCTTAAACTGTGTGGCCCCTGGTTCTGGACTCCCCCAACGTTGGGAATATGTTTCCTGCCTCTAACGTGTCCAATCCCTTAATAATCTTATATGTTTCAATAAGATCCCCTCTCATCCTTCTAAATTCCAGAGTATGCAAGCCCAGTCGCTCCATTTCCTATTATTCTTTTTTATTCAAGGTTATTGGTCTAGGTGAGAGCTGTTTACATATCAATTCAAGTCTGTTAAGCTTCTAATTTGTGCATGAAGGTGCTGCAGTGGAGATGTTAGGGAGCCAAATAAGGAAATACTAGACCTAGTGGACCCGTTGGGCCCAAACCTCTCCTGCATTGGTGCAGCACCCTCTCCTCCCCCCTCCCTCCCTCCCTCCTCCCTCCCGAGGAGATAGATTTAAACTTTAAAATGTGAATAACATTAAAAATATAACACCGATTTCAATGAAACTTCGTCCATTAGCACCAAAGGGACGACGATGAGTAAGGTGGGTCTAAAATTGTCGCTCTATCATGTACCATTTTAGCAGCGATTCAGGAACAAACAAACAAACAAACGAGAGTTTTAGTATATAGATGAAGTGGAGTTGCTAGAGTGCTCACAATAACGATTATCTAATCTTAATTAATCAAAGCAAGGGTGAGGTCACTGCATCCCAAATCCAATCTTGGAGTGAAAATTGCTAGCTTATGAACAAGGCCTGCTATTAGCCTTTCTCTGTGTTGTGAACATGATGTAAATGTCCTACGGGTATATCACATCCCGTTTCCAACCCCCTCCTCCCTACTTGTCGGGCATTCAGTTACCCACTGAAAATCAGCGCAAAATGCCAAAGCCATTTACATTGTTATAAGAAAAAAAATAAAAAAAGGGGAAATACAAGGAATGGTTGAAACAAAGGCCTAACCAAAAGGCCAAAGAGAAGAAGCATCAAAAAAACAAAAATGTACATGAGCATCAAACACTGCACATGGAAACCCAGGCGGTGAAACCCAGAGACGTTAAGAAGAAGACATTAGGAAGCAAACACAGGACTCCTAAAAGCAAAGAATAAACAATAAAGTCCAAAGAAATAAACTAAACAAATCTATGAAGTGGGGGGGGGATCCTGGCAGGGGGTGGGGTGGCGCTGAGAACAAAGCGTGTACCCGGCGGGAGTGGGCGCTGAGAATGGAGGGAGGACTCGCGGAGGGAGGGAGGGGGAGGGGGAGGGGGAGGGGGAGGGGGAGGGGGAGGGGGAGGGGGAGGGGGAGGGGGAGGGGGGGAGGGGGAGGGGGGGAGGGGAGGGGGAGGGGGAGGGGGAGGGGGAGGGGGGAGGGGGAGGGGGAGGGGGGAGGGGGAGGGGGGAGGGGGAGGGGGAGGGGGAGAGGGAGGGGATGGGGGGGGGGAGGGGGAGGGGGAGGGCTGCTGTCACGTGCGGCTGCAGGCCGAATAAAGGACAGTTCGGTGAACCTCTGTAACTATGTCGGCACCAGTAACGTGGCAACACCTGTGTACTGTCTAGGTGAGGTCTACTGTATGGTTTTACCGGGTTGGATGCAAAACAAAGCAATACTGCACCTGGGCACATGTGACTATAGACAATAGACAATAGGTGCAGGAGAAGGCCATTCGGCCCTTCGAGCCAGCACCGCCATTCAATGTGATCATGGCTGATCATTCTCAATCAGTACCCCGTTCCTGCCTTCTCCCCATACCCCCCTGACTCCACTATCCTTAAGAGCTCTATCTAGCTCTCTCTTGAATGCATTCAGAGAATTGGCCTCCACCGCCTTCTGAGGCAGAGAATTCCACAGATTCACAACTCTGTCTAAAAAAGATTTTCCTCATATCATATCATATCATATATATACAGCCGGATAACAGGCCTTTTCGGCCCTCCAAGTCCGTGCCGCCCAGCGATCCCCGTACATTAACACTATCCTACACCCACTAGGACAATTTTTACATTTACCCAGCCAATTAACCTACATCTCTGTTCTAAATGGCCTACCCCTTATCTTAAACTGTGGCCCCTTGTTCTGGACTCCCCCAACATTGGGAACATGTTTCCTGCCCTCTAACGTGTCCAACCCCTTAATAATTTTATACGTTTCGATAAGATCCCCTCTCATCCTTCTAAATTCCAGTGTATACAAATAGTCGCTCCAGTCTTTCAACATATGACAGTCCCGCCATTCCGGGAATTAACCTAGTAAACCTACGCTGCACGCCCTCAATTAAAAGAGATTATAAAGTATCATTGGAGGCCAATTCACTGGATGAACTTAAAAGAGAGTAAGATAGAGCTCTTCTCGGAGCTAGCGGAATCAGGGGATATGGGGAGAAGGCAGGAACAGGTTACTGATTGTGGATGATCAGCCATGATCACATTAAACGGCGCTGCTGGCTCGAAGGGCCGATTGGCCTCCTCCTGAGCCTATTTTCCTTGTTTCTCTGTTTCTATAATTTAAGCATTGAATTGAATCAAGTCAAGTCAAGTCAATTTTATTTGTATAGCACATTTAAAAACAACCCACGTTGACCAAAGTGCTGCACATCAGTTCAGGTATTAAGAAACGGACATACAATGGCACACAAACATAACAGCACATACATAAACAGTTCACAGCGCCCCCTCAGAGGGCCTCAAACGCTAGGGAGTAGAAATAGGTTTTGAGCCTGGACTTAAAGGAGTCGATGGAGGGGGCAGTTCTGATGGGGAGAGGGATGCTGTTCCACAGTCTAGGAGCTGCAACCGCAAAAGCGCGGTCACCCCTGAGCTTAAGCCTAGACCGCGGGATAGTGAGTAGCCTCAAATCGGCCGACCTGAGGGACCTGGAGATAGTGGTGGGTTAGAAGATTTTTGATGTGGGGGGGGGGGGGGGGGGGGCAAGCCCGGTTAGGGCTTTGTATGTGAATAGGAGAAGCTTCAAGTTGATTCTGTACCGTACAGGGAGCCAATGGAGAGAGGCCAGAATCGGGGTGATTTGGTCCTCGAAACCTCTTTCGAGGACTGCAACTGCATCTGCGGCCAAGGAAACATTAAAATCAGACAGAGTACTGAAACCCTGTGTGGTGCTCTGGTACGTACCTCAGGTGGCCAGTACCCATATGGAACAGTTGGCCCAGCTGGGGCATTTGATTCCATGCTCTTGATCCTGTTGCGAACATCGTCACAAAAGTTTACGTAGCTGATGAAGCCAGGCTTCCCTGGCACTGCATAGTGGGAGGCAATCATCGACACCATCTCATCTGACAGACCAGCGGGACGTATAATACTACGATTGAACTGCAGAAGAAATGGCAGAGAAATCCCAGGTTACGCATGAATACTTAGTTAATTTTAGACAATTGCAGGTGATGCAGAGAATCAATTCCACCATCCAAGGACCCAAACAGTCTTTCCAGGTGAGACAGAGGTTCACCTGCACCTCCTCCAACCCCATCTATTGCATCCGCTGCTCCAGATGTCAACTTATTTACAACGGGGAAACCAAACGCAGGCTCGGCGATCGCTTCGCTCAACACCTGCGCTCGGTCCGCGTTGGCCAAACTGGTCTCCCGGTGGCCGAGCACTTCAACTCCCCCTCCCACTCCCAGTCTGACCTTTCTGTCATGGGCCTCCTCCAGTGCCACAGTGAGGCCCACCGGAAATTGGAGGAACAGCACCTCATATTTCGCTAGGGCAGCTTGCAGCCTAGTGGTATGAACATTAACTTCTCCCACTTTAGATAGTTCCTCTGTCCCTCTCTTCCCCTCCCCCTTCCCAGATCTCCCTCTATCTTTCTGTCTCCACCTATATCCTTCCTTTGTCCCGCCCCCCTGACATCAGTCTGAAGAAGGGTCTCGACCCGAAACGTCACCCATTCCTTCTCTCCTGAGATGCTGCCTGACCTGCTGAGTTACTCCAGCATTTTGTGAATAAATACCTTCGATTTGTACCAGCATCTGCAGTTATTGTTTTATATTATATATCAATTCCACCATTGTATGTTGGACTCATTAAGGGAAGAGGGCTTGTACAATAATTCCGGTTATATGCTATGCTTATCATAATCAAGTACATAATGTGTTATTTCCTTTGATAGCATTAAAAAAATGTAATAGCAAAGGAGGCCATTCATCCCGATAAATCTGCTCACTATAGAACTATCCAGTCAGTCGGATTTCCCTGGTTATTCTCCATCACCTTCAAACACTAATTCAATTATTTTTCCATGGCCACAGTTTTCCATGGCCCACCACACTGTCAGTCAGTAGGTTCCAGATCGCATACATTCACAGCGACTAATGGATTTTTACCCTGTGTGCTTTCCCCGATCTGAATCTGTCAGGTTCAGATGGATGAGTTGCAACACCAAACAAATCAGTGAGAAAGCTCTTCCTCAGCTGTGATGTATATGTGATGTAAATGCCAGTGCCCCCTTGAGGCCATGAGCAGAAGCTGGCCAATGGGCTTGTGCCTTGTGACTGAGGTCAGATGACCTTCTAGGGCCAATGGGCTGGTGCCTTGTGACTGAGGTCAGGTGACCTTCTAGAAGTTTCCTGGTGAAGGATCAGTAATAAAATCTTCTTACAAGATGTCGGGCGTATATTCATTGTGTTAGCCACAACAGGGTCTTACAGAGGACATTACATGGTGTCAGAAGTGGGACCTAGAAGGTCATCTGACCTCAGTCACAAGGCACAAGCCCATTGGCCAGCTTCTGCTCTTGGCCTCAAGGGGGCACTGGCATTTACATCACATATACATCACATCTCTCCCTTTACTTTAATTACATCACATCTGCCTCTGATGACCTGGTCTACAAGACTTGGACTTACTCATTGTGTTATGCTGCTGACTCAATAAAGTACCACAGGTAGGCCACCATCCTCCCACCACCCAACACCTTCAAATGTTACTCTTCCTCCCTCGACTGTGTCCAGGGATCCCAACAGTCCTTTCAGGTGAGCCAGAGGTTCACTTGCACCTCCTCCAACCTCATCTACCGTATCTGCTGTTCCAGGTGTGGACTCCTATATATATCGTTGAGACTAAGTGCAATGTTTTGCTGAACACCTTCGCTCAGTCCGCCTTGGCCTACACGATCTCCCAAGCACATTAACTCCCCTTCCCATTCCCATTCCCATGCCAACCCATGGCCCCACCCCTCAAAGTGATCATACTTGTATTGCAGTGCACTCCCCTGTTACTTGTCTTGTGTGAGGTTCACAATCACTTTCCATAGACTGGGAAAGAGGAATTGCTTCCTCAGCTAGAGTTCCAAGCTTTGACAGCTGGATGAGAAACGCTGTCGCAATCAGATCTTGGGGAGATCTTTAACCCATTAGGAAGGTGAGCTTTGGAAGAGGCACGATGTTAAATGGAAAAGGTGAGTCCAATGTGAAATTGCAGTCTAGGATTCAGACTACAATCAGCAAACTGTCAGATAGCGGTTGCCAACTCTCTCACTCCAAAATACGGGACAAGGTGACGTCACCACCCCACTCCCCATGTGACCTCACCCAGCCTGTGGCCACTTGCTCCCGCTCCATCAATGGCAGCCGCCCAGGCCGGAAGGCGGGTTGCTACGCAACCTCCGTTAGGCGGCGCCTGGGCCTCCGGACCTAGACTGTCTGGAGCTAAAATGTCGGAAACCTAGAGTGTCGGGGCCTACACTGTCAGGACCTACAGTGTCCGGGCCTACAGTGTCCGGGCCTACAGCGTCCGGGCCTACAGCGTCCGGGCCTACAGCGTCCGGGCCTACAGCGTCCGGGCCTACAGCGTCCGGGCCTACAGTGTCCGGGCCTACAGTGTCCGGGCCTACAGTGTCCGGGCCTACAGTGTCCGGGCCTACAGCGTCCGGGCCTACAGCGCCCCCCCAGGTCTAATACGAGCAGTCCCGTACAGGACAAACCGATTTAGCCCAAAATACGGGATGTCCCGGCTAATACGGGACAGTTGGCAACCCTACTGTCAGAGGAGGAACAGGTTTGTATTTGGAAAAAGAAACATGAAACCAAGTCACTCCAGCACTTTGTATCTTTTTGCCTTTAGATTCGTTAATCATTCATTATGAAAAACAACAATAGCAGTTTATGAATTTAGCACGGAGCATAGGTTTCCCAAGCTTCCTGAAACTTAGCAATTTGACCATAATAAAACCCCATGAACTAGAGAAACAAAATGGTGGCAAGCAGGTGGGAATGCCACCTCCTTTAATCTCCTCTCTCAGGCACACGCCATCTTGTTACAGGATCTCTTCCCAGAGACTCTGTCTGCAATAACAGCTGCACCACCAATACTGCAGCAGTTCCAGAAAGTACAGTAGCTCACTGCCGCCTTCTGGCGGTCAATTATGGAATAACAATAAATGTTGTTCATGGGGGTCATAGTCACACAACATGGAATCAGATCTTTCAGCCCATCAGGTCTGCTGACCCTCAAGCAACCATTTATACTAATCCTACACAAATTCCATTTTGAATTCTAGTCAGAAGAAGGGTCCCGACCCGAAACATTGCCTCTCCACGTTCTCCAGAAATGCTGCCTGACCCGCTGAGCTACTCCAGCACTTTGTGTATATTTTGGTAAACCGATATCTGCAGTTCCTTGTGTCTACCAATTCCTTCTGCCTACCAATGCGGACTCGATGGGCCGAATGGCCTGTTTCCGCACTGTATCTCTAAACTAAACTAAACTAAACTACTAGAGCCTCGGGAAGAGCAGTGGGTTTTTTTGTTTTTGTTTTTTTGTTTTTTTTTCAATAGGTGCAGGAGTAGGCCATTCAGCCCTTCGAGCCAGCACCGCCATTCAATGCAATCATGGCTGATTACTCTCAATCAGTACCCCGTTCCTGCCTTCTCCCCATACCCCTCTCACTCCGCTATCCTTAAGAGCTCTATCCAGCTCTCTCTTGAAAGCATCCAACAAACTGGCCTCCACTGCCTTCTGAGGCAGAGAATTCCACACCTTCACCACTCTCTGACTGAAAAAGTTCTTCCTCATCTCCGTTCTAAATGGCCTACCCCTTATTCGTAAACTGTGGCCCCTTGTTCTGGACTCCCCCAACATTGGGAACATGTTTCCTGCCTCTAATGTGTCCAATCCCCTAATTATCTTATATGTTTCAATAAGATCCCCCCTCACCTGGAGTACTGTGTGCAGTTTTGGTCTCCAAATTTGAGGAAGGATATTCTTGCTATGGAGGGCGTGCAGCATAGGTTCACTAGGTTAATTCCCGGAATGGCGGGACTGTCGTATGTTGAAAGGCTGGAACGATTGGGCTTGTATACACTGGAATTTAGAAGGATATGGGGGGATCTTATTGAAACATATAAGATAATTAGGGGATTGGACACATTAGAGGCAGATAACATGTTCCCAATGTTGGGGGAGTCCAGAACAAGGGGCCACAGTTTGAGAATAAGGGGTAGGCCATTTAGAACGGAGATGAGGAAGAACTTTTTCAGTCAGAGGGTGGTGAAGGTGTGGAATTCTCTGCCTCAGAAGGCAGTGGAGGCCAGTTCGTTGGATGCTTTCAAGAGAGAGCTGGATAGAGCTCTTAAGGATAGCGGAGTGAGGGGGTATGGGGAGAAGGCAGGAACGGGGTACTGATTGAGAGTGATCAGCCATGATTGCATTGAATGGCGGTGCTGGCTCGAAGGGCTGAATGGCCTACTCCTGCACCTATTGTCTATTGTCTATTGTCATCCTTCTAAATTCCAGTGTATACAAGCCCAATCGCTCCAGCCTTTCAACATACGACAGTCCCGCCATTCTGGGTTGGCCCGAACTGGTGGCACATAAGAGAAGGGCCATGAGAGGGAGTTAGCTCACTGGGTAGCATGACACAGCTCAGGGGTCGAAATTGGAAAACCTGTCTTTGAAAGTCCCAGGATATTCCAGTAGATGGCAACAGCGTGCAGCCTCCTCGAACACTTCTCCCCATTGTACCTCATGGAATGGAGAGGTGACGATCCAGGTCAGAACGTTCATACACCAGCATACTACCAGGACTATCATGAATTTTGAACCATTCATCGTGCAGAGGAAGGAATCACAACGGAATCAGATGACTGGGGTTTTCTTTTCAAGGGTTGACAATTACCCAATGAACGAGTTTGCAGTTCATTAGTTCATAAGTTACAGCAGCAGAATTAGGCCATTCGGCCCATCGATTTCTTGATTAGTGCAGGTGTCAGAGGTTATGGGGCGAAGGCAAGAGAATGGGGTTGGGAGTGAGAGATAGAGATAGATCAGCCATGATTGAATGTCGGAGTGGACATGATGGGCCGAATGGCCTAATTCTACTCCTATCTCTTATGAACTTACGGTTTAGACCGTAATGTTGTATCCTTATTGTTTTGATGTGTTGATGCTTTATTCTTAATTGTTAACTGTTTGTTTGTGTTGTCATTTGTGAGCGGAGCACCAAGGCACATTCCTTGTATATGCACATACTTGGCCAATAAACTTATTCATTCATCCAACTTATGACCTAAGGACCATCGAGTCTACTCCGCCATTCAATCTTGGCTGATCTACCTTTCTCTCTCAACCCCATTCTTGTGGCTTCTCCTCGTAACCCCTCAACACTCATGCCAATCAAGAAATTGTCAATCTTCGGTTCTAGCTAGCTTCCCGCAAGTGCAACATACGGAACACACAACTCCAAATCTATTCCTCGAGTCCCATCGCTCGTAGGCGTTTCCGTTCTGATAATGTGCAGGTCACATATGATCACAGAATCTTCGCCCATGCCTGTGCAAGTTACTTGAACAGCTGCCACACTTCACTCATCCAGTGGTAATCCAAACTCCCTGAAGCATTCAAATCTCCATGAAAATATATGCCAGATGTAGCCTATGGAACACATTTCTGAAAACTGGAAATGTGGCGGATGATTCTAATGCAGTGAGACGACCCAAGATGTGACAGGCAAAACCATTTTTGTCCTCAGAAATTTGACTGCGTAGGCCACATAATGCTGAGAGGTTGTGGCTGTATGGAATGGGCTTCCGGTGGAAGTGGTGGAGGCTGGCTCGATTTTATTATTTAAGAGCAAATTGGATAGGTATATGGATAGGAGGGGATTGGAGGGTTATGGTCTGAGTGCAGGTAGATGAGACTAGGTCAGGGAGAATGGTCGGCGTGGACTGGTAGGGCCGGACAGGCCTGTTTCCATGCTGTAGTTGTTATATGTAAATGTTAACTGCCCTGCTGTGTACAGTCCACCACCAATTTTCCGGCACCCTTGTTCCCAGAGCCTTTCTGGATGATCCGTTTTGCCGGACCAACAGAGGTCACGACCTTGGGGGGGGGGGGGGAGGTGGGGGGTAGGATACCGGCCTGCTAAGTCAACTGCAGAAGGCGGATATGGGAACAGATCTACCAGCTCCGGCTGGGCTAGAGTTCCAGAGCCCTGGCCACAAGGAGCAAGTTCGACCCGCCGATCGGCTGCGGGAGAAGGCTACCGTCACGGATCTACTGGGTCCGATCCGGGCCGGAGTTCCAGAGCTCTGGCAGTTGGGGGAAAATTCGACCCGCCAATCAGCATGGAAGTCACCATGAGGTTGGGGTCGGCCGGCCGAGACACCACATTTTTGGGGCGACTCCCAGGGGGGGCGGGGGGATTTTGTCCGGATTAAATGAGAGCACAGATCGCCAATTGCCAGAAAATCGGTGGTGGACTTGTATTAGTGCCCAAGGTACATAACCAATTGAGTGGAGATCGGAACATTGACGTAATCCAACGCAAACCCTCAATTGATAACAGAGTCTCCAGTATCGGTGCTTGAATGAGCAATTCATGTTTTTGTTTGACGAGCATTCTTTCAATGGATTCCAAGTATTATATTGCATGATCAGAATGGAGCAAAGTCCTCTCACATTGACTAACTGTCAAGATTCAAGATTCAATTTAATAGTCACATGTACCAATTAAGGTACAGTGAAATTTGAGTTACCATACAGCCATACTAAGTAAAAAGCCACAAGACACACAGCCACATAAAATAAAATGTAACATAAACATCCACCACAGCGGAATCCACATTCCTCACTGTGATGGAAGGTAATAAAGTTCAACCATCTTCCTCTTGGTTCACCCGCGGTCGGGGCTGTTGAACCGTCCACAGTCACCGCTGCCGACAGTCCGATGTCCGAGCCCTCACTTATCAGAGCCGGTAGATGAGATGGTACACAGTCGGCAGGAGACCTATGATAGGACACCCTCAGAGTGGGTGACCGTCTCTGAGGGTCCTGCGCTCGGTCCGCGTTGGCCAATCGGATCTCCCGGTGGCCGAGCACTTCAACTCCCCCTCCCATTCCCAGCCTGACCTTTCTGTCATGGGCCTCCTCCAGTGCCATAGTGAGGCCCACCGGAAATTGGAGGAACAGCACCTCATATTTCGCCTGGGCAGCTTGCAACCCAGCGGTATGAACATTGACTTCTCCAACTTTAGATAGTCCCTCTGTCCCTCTCTTCCCCTCCCCCTTCCCAGATCTCCCTCTATCTTCAAACCTCCACCTATATCCTTCCTTTGTCCCACCCCCCTGACATCAGACTGAAGAAGGGTCTCGACCCGACACGTCATCCATTCCTTCTCTCCTGAGATGTCCCGCGTGGGTGTAGGATAGTGGTGATGTGCGGGGATCGCTGGGCGGCGCGGACCCGGTGGGCCGAAGGGCCTGTTTCTGCGCTGTATCTCTAAATCTAAAAAATCTGAAATATCATCATTAACTGTGCCAAGTACCCCGAGCCTTCATGGTTTTTCTCCAAAGGAGTCAAGAGTCAAGAGTGTTTTACAGTAATATATCCCAAACAGAACATTTAAATTCTTACTTGCAGCAGCACAACTAATATGTAACCACAGCACTCTGAAAACAACATAATAAACAAAAAGAAGTTCAGGAAAGAACAGAGTAAACATAGAAACATAGAAACATAGAAAATAGGTGCAGGAGTAGGCCATTCGGCCCTTCGAGCCTGCACCGCCATTCAATATGATCATGGCTGATCATCCAGCTCAGTAGCCTGTACCTGCCTTCTCTCCATACCCCCTGATCCCTTTAGCCACAAGGGCCACATCTAACTCCCTCTTAAATATAGCCAATGAACTGGCCTCAACTACCCTCTGTGGCAGAGAATTCCAGAGAAGTAAAAGAAGTCCACAGTAAAAATAGAGGAGAAATACTCATGGAGAACCTTGCCCATCTCCTGCAGCTTCACCTATACATGACCACTTTGGTTTCTGATGGTTTCTGAGGAGCCCTATTCTCTCTCTTATAATTAGAATAATGTCCATTGGTCTCCAGCATGGCACATTTGAAGTGTCTGGAATGGACATCTCTGAGTCCTACCATTGAGGCATCTCTCACTGCCACAGAAATGTTTGCACAACAGAACAAGGCACCCGTTGCCTTGGTGACTGAGCAGTCAACTGGAAGCTGACTCTGCCTGTGCCAAAGTCCATCTTGAAGCATAGAGACGTGGGACCGCAGTAGGTTTTATTACCATACTGGATCGAAGGCAGCAGACTGCAAAGTTGGATGTGTTCACCTTGAGGCACTGACATGCCACGATACCTCAAGCCTGGCAGAATGCTGAAAAAATTGCAGTCTCTCAGAACATCACCAAGTTAATCCAATAGCTTTTAGGAGAACCGGTCATCTGCAGAGAGCACGATCATGGAGATGGTGAGAGTGGAGGGCTGTTTTCATTTTTGTGATTTGCCCATAATTCAATCACTGCAACTCTCACTGACCTCCCAGCCAAGGGCGTAGCCAGGTTCTAAAGTTAGGGGGAGCGAGCACATAGAAAAAGGTGCCGTGACACATACCAAACAATTTAAAACTCATTATACATTTATATTTTGTGTTTAAAATCAAAACACAAGGAAGATACAGTTTTAAAGGAAGTACGTAATTGTTATTTTGTATTTAAAATCAAAACGCAATAAAAAAGTTTTACTGTAATCTCATAAATCTCAAAACATGATAAAAAACATGTGTGTTGTTTAATTATTTTAATTTTAAACGTAAAATGAAAACAAAACGAAGCAATGTGAAAAATGTATGAAGAAACCACAACAGTCTCTTTCGTCTGGGCTTCATTCTAGCAAAGTTATCTATGACTATTATAATCCACCTCAGCAGCCAACTCTCTTTCAATGGAGAGCAAAGCTAACCCAGACAACCTATCCTCGCTCATTGTAGAACGAAGGGAGGACTTTATGTGTTTCAGCCGACTAAAGGATCGTTCCCCAACTGCGCTAGTTATTGGTAAGGTCAGAAAATGTTTTTTATATCACCATCCAGAATTCTTTGTAGAGCCACTGATAAATTCTGCAAGACTGCCTCTACTACTGACTTTCTGGACACCCATCTGGTATCACAAAGTATCTTTAGAGTCAGTGCGAAAGATTTGATCTGACTGCGTTGTTCTTTTAGTACTGAAAGACGGCGTAAACTGCCAGACAGAGAGGAGGTTATGACGTCACGGTATGTTTTGGTTCCCCAGATGCCAGCGCCCACAAACGCATCACAGGAGATTGAGCAGACAGTTCAAAACACTGGGAGGTTGGTCAAATAAAGCAATGACTCCAGAAAGTTCTTCCAAGGCCATGCGATAAAAAAACAATTAAAAAATAATGAGATTCGACTTTTATCGCACAAGTGAACTGAAGAGTTAAAAAATTGTTGAAAAGGCGCCACTTTTCAAAAATGTGCTCAAGGGGAGTGGTTTTCCCCTGCTCCCAGCACAGTCTGACTGCCCTTCCCATTTGTGTTATTCTTTTTCCTTCAGCGTATATCAGTGCACCCTACTACCCAAACAATTATGAATCACCTGTCCGACCAGTTCATAAGTTCATAAGTGATTTTTTTTTAGATTTAGAGATACAGCGCGGAAACAGGCCCTTCGGCCCACTGAGTCCGCGCCGCCCAGCGACCCCCGCACACTAACACTATCCTACACACACTAGGGACAATTTTTACATTTACCCAGTCAATTAACCTACATACCTGTACGTCTTTGGAGTGTGGGAGGAAACCGAAGATCTCGGAGAAAACCCACGCAGGTCACAGGGAGAACGTACAAACTCTGTACAGACGGCGCCCATAGTCAGGATCGAACCTGAGTCTGTGGCGCTGCATTCGCTGTAAGGCAGCAACTCTACCGCTGCGCCACCGTGGGAGCAGAATTAGGCCATTAGGAGCAGAATTAGGCCATTCGGCCCATCAAGTCTGCTCCGCCATTCAATCATGGCTGATCTATCTCTCCCTCCTAACCCCATTCTCCTGCCGCCGCCCCATCATCCCTGATATTCCCCGGAACGTGTGGTAGGAAGGAAGTGCAGATGCTGGTCCAAACCGAAGAAAGACACAAAATGCTGGAGCAACTCAGCGGGTCAGGCAGCATCTCCGGTGAGAAGGAATGGGCGACACCTCGGGTCAAGACCCTTCTTCAGATCCAGAACTTCAGACTTCAGACTCCCGATAACTTACGGACTTAATAAGCTTGTGCTTGTAACTAAAGTGGGACTTGAACCTGGGGCATTTGGCTTACAAGCGAGGTTATGCAAAGACTGTGCGTGTGTAAAAAGTGGGACTACTTCCCACATACACACAATCCTGAGCAAACGAGTAAAATCTCATCAACACTGATGCACAATGTATAAGCTTAGACACCAAACAGCCACTACCCACTCGGGTAGCTTCAGGACTACAAGAGGAAATCACACAATTGCATCAGAGAGAAATTTCTAACCAAAATAACGCAGATGCTGCATTAATAAACTTACTTGCTTCGCACAGCCACAAGATAGTTCCAAATCAATGCTCCAAAAATCTATATTATACAATAATGAATCTGGGGACTTCAACCCTGTTTCCAAAGGGTGCAGTTTCCAGAAATAAGTTTAATTCTCCAACTTTTCAGGACATTGATTAAAAAAAAAAATCAAAAGCAAAATAGATTCCAATAAAAACACCTAAACTCTATAACCATGACATGAAAAAACTGCATGAAATCACTGTGCATTCTTGGCAGAGTGCCCCAAAGGTATTGAACCGCTTTGTACAACTGGCATCCAATCACGCTATAGTTTATAGGTTGGCATGGCACCCAATGTCTCAATTTGCACTAGGTCATTATCTTGCTCTGTGTAATGATGTATGATCATCCAGAATTAATGTAAATAAATATGCATGCTGGCATGACAACCAAGTGCCTCAGTCATTCCCATTAACAGAAAGTTTGGATTCTGAACATGTTAAGAGAAGGGAACAATCGGAGGAGGTGGCTTTGTAAACAAACATGGTAAAATGTCCAAGGTTGATGCCATCATCTTCATAACCACCCGCCTCAGATATCTGCTGTAAAGTACAAAAAAGAGAATTGCTGGTACTGGAAGCTATCCGGCTAAACCAGCATCTGCAGTTCCTTGATACACTGGAATTTAGAAGGATGAGAGGGGATCTTATCGAAATGTATAAGATTATTAAGGGGTTGGACACATGTCAAGAGGCAGGAAACATGTTCCCAATGTTGGGGGAGTCCAGAAGAAGGGGCCACAGTTTAAGAATAAGGGGTAGGCCATTTAGAACTGTGATGAGGAAAAACGTTTTCAGTCAGAGAGTTGTGAATCTGTGGAATTCTCTGCCTCAGAAGGCAGTGGAGGCCAATTCTCTGAATGCATTCAAGAGAGAGCTAGATAGAGCTCTTAAGGATAGCGGAGTCAGGGGGTATGGCTCGAAGGGCCGAATGGCCTCCTCCTGCACCTATTGTCTATTGTCTATTGATAGACACAAAATGCTGGAGCAACTTAGTGGGACAGGGCGCATCTCTGGAGAGAAGGAATGGGTGACGTTTCGGGTCGAGACACTTCTTCCGACCCTGAATCTACAGTTCCTTCCTACGCTGATACTGGAATGTCAGTTTCACAACTGCCCACCCTCATGGAACCCAGCGGACCACTCTATCCTGACCAAACCAGAGGTGAGAATAAGCCCATGCGATCTGTGTGGCCGACACAGATGGCACAGATGGTTCACATTGTCAATGTTAATGATACCAACGTACTGGTGAGAAGCGTAAGTATATTTTCAGCCTGGATCAAATTCACTTTGAAAAATGTTGACAGTGAGCCATGCTGAACTGTTTAACCCCTGTCCACACTTCAATAAGATGTAAAGACCTTGCTATACAGATTACTACTTGCCTATTTCTTTGCAGAGTGTGGGCTTGCGAAGAGTGTTTGGAGAAGAATAATAATAATAATAATAATAATGCATTGCATTTATATAGCGCTTTTCTAAACACTCAAATACGCTTTACAAGGTTTACTAAAACATAAAAGAAAATAAATAGATAAATAAGTAAACGAACAGAAAAGGAGACAGAAGGTGAGGTGACGGTCAGTGATTGAAGGCAGTGCTGAACAGGTGAGACTTCAGTGATGTTTTGAATGTGGTGAGTGAGGAGGAGTCCCTGATGGTTTGAGGTAGTGAGTTCCAGAGTGTGGGAGCAGCGATGGAGAAAGCCCTGTCCCCCCAGGATCTGAGTTTGGTCCGGATGGGGGGGGGACAGGAGGTTAGCAGCAGCAGAGCGGAGGTTACGGGTTGGAGTGTGTCTGTGGAGGAAGTCAGTCAGGTAGGATGGGGCCAGGTTATGGAGGGCTTTGTAGGTCATGAGGAGGATTTTGTACTGGATTCTCTGGGGGATGGGGAGCCAGTGGAGCTTCTAAAGGACGGGGGTGATATGGTGATATGGTGATATGCAAGCATCCTTGTCACGGTCCATCCCAAACAGCTCTGGGAAAGAGGATGCCCTGGTGTCTAGGCAGTTCCCAGGCACCCTTCTTGCAGGAAGACCATTAACTCAGTGAAAGACACTCTCTGGTCACCTGACGCAGAGAGATGTCTGTCCGGGAATGTCGCTGCCTCCGGACTGCATGAGTATGTGCTGAGGTACACACTGAAGCTTGTGCAGAGAAGGTGGAGGCTCTGTGGGTGAGGGTGGACAACACTCGAGGGTTCTTCAGCTGCTGAACATTGAGGGGCAGAGCCCAATGAGGACCATCTTCAAACAAGTGAAGGGATAATCACCCCAGGTGGCCACAAGTGGCAGGACTGTTTTCTTTAAAGATAAGTGCAAATACTACTGCGTATGACACTATTGAATGTTTGGTAAATGTATGATTGCACTTTTTGCAGTTTTGCCTTTGTATATATTTTGTGTTTTGAATAAAGTTTACTTTTGAAATTAAAAAAGCTTGCTCCTTGTTATCTGGACACCTTTCTACAACGAGGGTATGTTATTTTCCACCCTTTGACCTTCCCCATGTCGATTTGTGGACTGTGGGAAGAAGTAGGTTGTTTATGACTACTGCACTGGGAGGTGCATGTAAACTAAAGCTTAGTAACAAGCGAAGTAATGCAGTTTGCTAAAACAACAACATGTTTGAATACGCACACTGAGAAGAGACAAACAATGACTTGTTTGCTCATGGCTTTTAATTATTCAAGAAGAGGTGGCCGAGCTGTACCTTGCAAGATAGGTTATGTATATATTAGATATAAAGCTTATAACTTACCAAAAAAAAACCAAAATAAGTCTAAGGACTGGGAAAAACTTCAAAACATTTCTTTAGCAAAGGAGGATAAAGGGAGAATAGAAAACAAACAGGCTAAATAAAAATAGTGTGGAAAGGAATTGCAGATGCTGGTTTTACACCGAGGATAGACACAAAGTGCTGGAGTAACTCATGCTGGAGTATCTCAGTCCTTCTTCGAACTGGATTGGTCTCGGCCCGAAACGTCACCTATTCATTCGATCCAGAGTTGCTGCCTGTGTTACTCCACCATTTTTTAAAGATTTTTTTTCAGATTTAGAGATACAGCGCGGAAACAGGCCATTCGGCCCACCGAGTCCGCGCCGCCCAGCGATCCCCGCACATTAACACTATCCTACACACAATTTTTACATTTACCCAGTCAATTATCCGAGATCTTCGGTTTCCTCCCACACTCCAAAGACGTACAGGTATGTAGGTTAATTGGCTGGGTAAATGTAAAAATTGTCCCTAGTGGGTGTAGGATAGTGTTAATGTACGGGGATCACTGGGCGGCACGGACTTGGAGGGCCGAAAAGGCCTGTTTCCGGCTGTATGTATATGATATATGATATATGATATATAATTAACCTACATACCTGTACGTCTTTGGAGTGTGGGAGGAAACCGAAGATCTCGGAGAAAACCCACACAGGTCACGGGGAGAACGTACAAACTCCGTACAGACGGCGCCTGTAGTCAGCATCGAACCTGAGTCTCCGGCGCTGCATTTGCTGAAAGGCAGCAACTCTACCGCTGCGCCCATATAAAAAAATATGGATTGTGTAATAATTTTGTATATAAAAATAGATTGTGGGAGTTTCAGCAGATATATAACAAGAAAAAGACCAGCTAAAGCTAAAGTAGAGAGCGAAAGGTAAATCACAGAGTGAGAAATTAGAAATTTTATTTGGGAATAAGGAAACTAAATATATATTTTGAGTATATCTTCACAATGGAAACACAGGAATTCTCGTGGAAATAAAAGTATTATTGGAGAAATTAATGGACCTATATCTTGGAGTCATTAAGGAGATAACTATGGAGCTGGTTGAGGCATTAATTGAGGCATCATCATCATTGGTCCAAAAACGCTCACCAAATCCACCCAAAACTTCATCCTCAACATTGATGGTCTCCCAGTATCCACCTCACCTCACATCCGGAATCTTGGAATCATCCTTGATCAAACCCTCTCCTTCGACAAACACATCAAACACATCACAAAGACAGCCTTCTTCCACCTCAAAAACATTGCCCGTCTCCGTCCATCCCTCTCCTCCACAGCTGCAGAAACCCTCATCCACGCCTTCATCACCTCTCGTCTGGACTACTGCAACAGCCTCCTCTATGGCGCACCCTCAAAAATCATCAATAAACTTCAATACATTCAAAACTCCGCTGCCCGTCTACTCACACACACCTCGATCAGTGACCATATCACCCCCGTCCTTTATAAACTCCACTGGCTCCCCATCCCCCAGAGAATCCAGTACAAAATCCTCCTCATAACCTACAAAGCCCTCCATAACCTGGCCCCATCCTACCTGACCGACCTCCTCCACAGGCACACTCCCACCTGCACCCTCCGCTCTGCCGCTGCCAATCTCCTATCCCCCCACATCCGGACTAAACTCAGATCCTGGGGGGACAGGGCTTTCTCCATCGCTGCTGCCACCCTATGGAACTCACTACCCCAAACCGTTAGAGACTCCCCCACACTCACCACATTCAAAACATCGCTGAAGTCTCACCTGTTCAGTACTGCCTTCAACCACTGAAGGTCACCTCACCTTCTGTCTCCTTTCTCTGTTCATTTATTTATTTACTTATTTATCTATTTATTCATTTCCCTATGTTCTCAAAATCTCTGTAAAGCGTCTTTGAGTATATGAAAAGCGCTATATAAATAAAATGTATTATTATTAATTGTCACCTTCCAAAGTTTTGCAGAATGCAGAATGATTCCCACAGATTGGAAGGTAGAAAATGTAACTGCAACAGGAAACCATAGCCTGAACACCAGGGAAATGTTGGAGATAGACCCAAAAACCTTGAGTAATTCAGCGTCTCTGGAGCCAAGGAATTGGTGACATTTTGGGTCAAGGCCCTTCTTCAGACTGAGAGTCAGGGGAAAGGGAAACGAGAGATATAGATGGCGGTGCAGAGAGATATAGAACAAAATGAATGAAAAATTACACAAAAAAGTAACAATGATAAAGGAAAGGCCATTGTTAGCTGTGGCCTAGGTGAAAATCAGTATAGATAATGAGACTCAATAGACAATAGACAATAGGTGCAGGAGGAGGCCATTCGGCCCTTCGAGCCAGCACCACCATTCAATGTGATCATGGCTGATCATTCTCAATCAGTACCCCGTTCCTGCCTTCTCCCCATACCCCCTGACTCCGCTATCCTTAAGAGCTCTATCTAGCTCTCTCTTGAATGCATTCAGAGAATTGGCCTCCACTGCCTTCTGAGGCAGAGAATTTCAACAAGATGACCTTGAAGCTGGTACGACTTGGGTGGGGGAGGAATGGAGAGAGAGGGGATGCAATGGTTACTTGATGTTAGAGAAATCAGCTTTCATACCACTGAGTTGAAAGCTGCACAAGCGAAATATGAAATGCTGTTCCTCCAATTTGCGTTTGGCCTCCCTCTAAAAATAGAGAAGGCCTAGGACATCAACGACCACGTGGCCCATCCTCGACCATCAACGACTGCCAACCTCGACCAGCGCCCTCAACGACCACTGCACCGACCTCCTCGTCGATCGCCGACCTAACCTCCCCGACGACCGCAGTCGGGTCCGCTCCTGACGACTCCACGGCGTGGCCCCAGGCCCCAGTCGCGGGGCCCCATCAATGCAGGTCCCGGGGTTCCGTCGAAGAATTATGTTGCTATTTACAGTTATCATTTAACTCGAAAACTGAGATCGTTTAGTTTAGCCTAGTTGATGAATTCCATGTGTACTGTAATGTCCTTGGTAAGACCCTGTTGTGGCTAGCACAATGAATATACGCCCGACATCTTGTAAGAAGATTTTATTACTGATCCTTCACCAGGAAACTTCTAGAAGGTCACCTGACCTCAGTCCCAAGGCACAAGCCCATTGGCCCTAGAAGGTCATCTGACCTCAGTCACAAAGCACAAGCCCATTGGCCAGCTTCTGCTCTTGGCCTCAAGGGGGCACTGGCATTTACATTACATATACATCACATCTCCCCCTTTACTTTACTTACAGCACATCTCCCCCTTTACTTTAATTACATCACATGTACCAAGGTACTGTGGCAAGCTTTTGTTTGCGTGCTAAGCAGTGAAAGAAAAGACTATACATGATTACAGTCAAGCAGTCCACAGCGTGAGTTATATAGGGAAGAGTGGAATCCAATTGTTCACAGCTGTAATATTGTTTTGGTGTTATGTTAGGATGAAGCCCTGCTGCTGCATTTCCCCTTAGGGACACTGCAAGTAATCTTTATAATCCCCGTACACAGGTCTGTGCTTGTGCACTGTTTTGGGTGTGGAAAATAAATCAACCAGGTGACCATCAGACTCTGCAATAACCCTGCACATTTCATCACAAATGTCAGGACCAATATCAGAGCAAATAACAGCCACCAAGTTAATTAGTTCCAGGAATAATGACTTCTTTTAGTACCAGGAAGAATAGAAAAAACATGGGTTTGTCGAGGTTGGCAGCGATCAGCAAGTAAGATTTAAACAGTGTCTTAAAGGGGCACGCAAGGACAGAAAGATCAGTCTGGCCACCTCCATCTCCAACAATAGAAATTGCGGAGCTGGAGAGGCTATTCAGGAGACAGAAAAGCCGGATATCTCCAGGACCGGACAATGTTTCCCCTTCCACCCTCAAACTCTGTGCCGAACAACTGCCACACAGACATTTTCAACCAGTCCCTACAAACCTGCACTGTCCCTGCCTGCTTCAAGGTCTCCACTATTGTCCCTGCACCCAAAAAGACAAGGATCACTGGTCTTAATGACTACAGGCCTGTCGCACTTACCTCTGTAGTCATGAAGACCTTTGAAAGGCTTGTGCTGGCCCAGCTGAAAAACATCACAAACCCCCCTGCTGGACACCCTGCAGTTTGCATACAGGGCCAATAGATCGGTTGATGATGCAGTCAATCTAGGCCTGCACTTCATCCTCCAGCACCTAGACCACAAGGGGACCTATGCCAAGATTCTGTTTGTGGACTTTAGCTCTGCATTTAACACCATTGTGCCAGAGCTACTACACTCCAAACTCTCCCAGCTGACTGTGCCTGAACCCCTCTGTCAGTGGATCATCAACTTCCTGACGGACAGGAAGCAGCATGTGAGGCTGGGAAAGCACATCTCGGACCCGCAGACCCTCAGCATAGGAGCACCGCAAGGCTGCGTACTCTCCCCTCTCCCCTCTCCTTTACTCTCTCTACACCAACGACTGCACCTCCACAGACTCCTCTGTCAAGCTCCTCAAGTTTGCAGATGACACTACCCTGATTGGACTGATCCAGGATGGGGAGGAATGTGCCTACAGACAGGATGTGACACAGCTGGCGTCCTGGTGCCATCGCAACAACCTGGAGCTCAATGCTCTCAAGACAGTGGAACTAATTGTAGACTTTCAAAGAGATCCCCCTCCCCTCCCCCCACTCACCATCAACATCTGTGGAGTCATTTAAGTTCCTTGGAACCATCATCTCCAGGGACCTTAAATGGGGAGCCACCATCGACTCCACAGTCAAAAAGGCCCAACAGAGGATGTACTTCCTGCGGCAACTGAGGAAACACAATCTTCCACAGGCAATGATGGTCCAATTCTATACTGCTATCATTGAGTCCGTCCTCACCTTCTCCATCATGGTCTGGTTTGGCTCACCCACCAAGCACGACATCCGGAGGCTGCAACAGATCGTTCGCACAGCTGAGAACGTTGTTGGCTGCAACCTTCCCCCCATCGACAAACTGTACATTGCAAGGGCCAGGAAGTGTGTGGGCAAGATCATCTCTGGCCCCTCTCACCCTGGCCACAAACTCTGAAGCACTTCCCTCTGGAAGGCGACTCCAGACTGTCAAAGCAGCCACAACCAGACATAAAAACAGCTTTTTTTTCCCATGAGTAGTACTTCTACTCAATATCCAAAAGTCTGTAGTCTCTTTTTGCTCTGGTTTATTTCACTCACATGTTTAAACTGTAATGTTGTATTCTTAATGTTTTAATGTTTTATGCTTTATTCTTAATTGTTTACTGAATGTTCGTGTTGTTACTTGCGAGCGGAGCACCAAGGCACATTCCTTGTATGTGTACATACTTGGCCAATAAACTTATTCATTCATAAAGATTTTGAAGAATAATTCCAGAACTTTGGCCTTGGTGATGGAAAGCACGAGTGCTGCCAGTGGCCTGATGGTAATTATGGATGTGCTAACGGTCGGACATAGTGGAAATCACAGAAAGATTACCAAGCTGGGTGAAACAAAGCCAGGGAGGGATTTGACATCTGGTTGAGAATCCTAACAGGATCCATGCCAGGTCCTCAGCTATTTGCGAAATTCATTAACTGCTTGTCAAGAGTCGAGTCAAGATTCAAGAGTGTTTTAGTGTATACAGATACAGATACAGAGATACAGCATGGAAACAGGCTCTTCGGCCCACCGGGTCCACGCCGACCAGCGATCCCCGCATATTAACACTATCCTACACCCACTAGGGGCATTTTTTACATTTACCAAGCCAATTTACCTACATACCTGGTAGACACAAAATGCTGGAGTAACTCAGCAGGACAGGCAGCATCTCTGGAGAGAAGGAATGGGCGATGTTTCGGGTCGTGACTAAAGCCTAAACCAGCATCTGCAGTTCTTTCCTACTTACCTTCAAACCGGTACGTCTTTGGAGTGTGGGAGGAAACCGAAGATCTGAGAGAAAACCCACGCTGTCACGGGGAGAACGTACAAACTCCGTACAGACAGCTCCCATAGTCGGGATCGAACCCGGGTCTCTGGCGCTGCAAGCGCTGTAAGGCAATAACTCTACCGCTGCGCCACCGTACCGCCCCAGATGTCCCAGATAGAACTATGAAATTCTTACTTGCAGCAGCACAACAGAATATGTAAACTTAGTGCACTGTAAGCAATATAATAAACAAGAACAAAGCTCAGTGTGGATGTACATACACAAACTCACACATACACACACAAATATATAGGAATGCGTAGGAAGGAAAGGCAGATGCTGGTTTAAACCGAAGATAGACACAAAATGCTGGAGTACCTCCATGGAACGGGCAGTATCTCTGGAGAGAAGGAGTTGGTGATGTTTCAGGTCGAGACCCTTCTTCAGACAGAGTGTCAGAGGAAAGGGAGACGACGGATATAGACGGCGGTGTAGAGAGATATAGATCAAATTAATGAAAGATGCAAAAAAGTCACGTTGATAATGGAAACAGGCCCTCGTTAGCTGTTTGCTCGGTGAGAACGAAAAGCTGGTATGACTTGGTTGGGGGAGGGATGGAGAGACAGAGAATGCAGGGGTAACTTGAATTTAGAGAAATCAATATTTATAACACTGGAGTGTAAGCTGCCCAAGCTAAATATGAGATGCTGTTCCTCCAGTTTGCAATTAGCCTCACACTGACAGTGGAGGAGGCCTGAGATAAGCAGACATTTCTCCACTCAGACGATGAAGACTTTTTGGAATTTTTCACACCACAGTACTGTGGTGGCTCAATTATTGATTGCACTCAATAGGCAATAGACAATAGGTGCAGGAGTAGGCCATTCGGCCCTTCAAGCCAGCATCACCATTCAATGTGATCATGGCTGATCATTCTCAATCAGTACCCCGTTCCTGCCTTCTCCCCATACCCCCTGACTCCACTATCTTTACGAGCTCGATCTAGCTCTCTCTTGAATGCATTCAGAGAATTGGCCTCCACTGCCTTCTGAGGCAGAGAATTCCACAGATTCACAACTCTCTGACTGAAAAAGGTTTTCCTCATCTCCGTTCTAAATCGCCTACCTCTTATTCTTAAACTGTGGTCCCTGGTTCTGGACTCCCCCAACATTGGGAACATGTTTCCTGCCTCTAACGTGTCCAACCCCTTAATAATCTTATACGTTTCGATAAGATCCCCTCTCATCCTTCTAAATTCCAGTGTATACAAGCCTAGTCGGTCCAGTCTTTCAACATATGACAGTCCCGCCATTCCGGGAATTAACCTAGTAAACCTACGCTGCACGCCCTCAATAGCAAGAATATCCTTCCTCGAATTTGGAGACCAAAACTGCACACAGTACTCCAGGTGCGGTCTCAAATCAACGAGAGATAGTTTTGGATATTAACGGGATCTATGGATGCGGAAAAAGTAGGAAAATGACGTTGAGATAGAAGATAGAAGTTGTGATCATGTGAAATATTAAGCAGGCTTGTGGTCCACATCAGGTTATTTTACTATGTCCCTCACAAAAAGAAGTACGACTCCAGTCCAGCTAATTACAGTTTGCGTTCAAGCAGCATTTATGCATCTATGAACTACTCTCGGATGCCCATGTTAGGTTTTGCCAGAACCACTTAGCATCATAGTCCTTGTAAAACATGAACTAAAAGAGTTGAATTCAGAAGTAAGGTGAGAGTAACGATCCATCAAAGCAGCATTTGGCCAAGTGTGGCATTAAGATACCTCAGTAAAACTGAAGTCAATGGGCATGAACGGGTAATCAGTCTAATGGTCAGAATTGTATCTTGTGTGAAGGCAGAACACTGTGGTTAGGAAAAAAACTCCAGGTGCTGGTTTAAATCGAAGGTAGACACAAAATGCTGGAGTAACTCAGCGGGTCAGACGGCATCTCAGGAGAGAAGGATTGCGTGACGTTTCAGGTCGAGACCTTTCTTCAGACTTCTTCAGAGCGCTGTGGTTGTTGGAGGTCAATCATCTCAACTCCAGGCGATCACCACAAGGGCTCAACACCTGCGCTCGGTCCGCGTTGGCCAATCTGATCTCCCGGTGGCTGAGCACTTCAACTACCCCTCCCATTCCCAGTCTGACCTTTCTGTCATGGGCCTCCTCCAGTGCCATAGTGAGGCCCACCGGAAATTGGAGGAACAGCACCTCATATTTCGCTTGGGCAGCTTGCAGCCCAGTGGTATGAACATTGACTTCTCCAACTTTAGATAGCTCCTCTGTCCCTCTCTTCCCCTCCCCCTTCCCAGATCTCCCTCTGTCTTCCTGTCTCCACCTATATCCTTCCTTTGTCCCGCCCCCCTGACATCAGTCTGAAGAAGGGTCTCGACCCGAAACGTCGCCCATTCCTTCTCTCCTGAGATGCTGTTACTCCAGCATTTTGTGAATAAATACCTTCGATTTGTACCAGCATCTGCAGTTATTTTCTTACAGCACAGGGGGCAATGTATGCGGACCAACCATCTTCAACTGGATGCAAGTTGAGAGGTTACCATTAGTCTGCAGAGAGCCTGGTGCAGCCACAGTATCTGCTATCAGAGAACACAGAGCAGTAGATCATAGGAGCAGGCCACTGAGCCCTCAAGGTAGTCCATAGAGCTCAGAGGACCATCGGAACACAGCTACCAGACTTGGAGGGCATCTACAACACATGATGCCTCAGAAAATCCACCAGCATCCACAAAGACTCTTCACACCCCTGCAACAGTCTGTTCGAACTCCTTCCATCGGGCAGACGAGACAAGGCCTTTTACGCCCGCACCTCCAGACTCAGGAACAGCTTCATCCCCAGGGCCATAGCTGCTATGAACCGGTCCTGCTGAGCCGGATGGTCACATCGCACAGGGAACCGGCACAGATCTACTTGCACTTTATTCTGTCTTAAAACTGTTACAATTTGTTTCGTTGGGTTGCTGTTGTTTAAACGAACTAAATTATTGCATCGTATGGGAGGCGCATTCCCAATCTCGTTGTACCCCTGTACAATGACAATAAAGATATATTGTATTGTATTGTATTGTATATCCATGCCTAGCATGGTGCCAAGTTACACTAACCGACATGATATTTCTATGCCTCCATTCCCTGCACGTCTCTGTGCCTATTTAAAACACCACTAATGTATCTGCTTCCATCACTAAACTACCCTTCTCCAGTCCACCTGCACTACATATAAAACTTTATGGGGTTATAGAGTCTTACGGGGTTAAGAAGCCATAAATTATATGTGTCACACAGCATGGATAGTTATGTAGTGCCCTGGGCATTATTCAATGTACACCAGGAATGCCAGAGCTAAAGCCTAAGGCACCAGCAGCCGATAATGAGGCACAAATGGTTCCGGCAATATTCCGCTCCAGATAAGGTAGCTTTAGGCATTTATCTGGCGTGGTTATGCGGGGCTCGGTTTATTTGGGAGTCAGAGTGGGTTGTGGAAGGTTTACGTTGTGCAAAGCGACATTGCTGACCACTTGTGCCACAGTGTTTTCCCAGCTAGCCGAATGGTTAAGTTACGGGTGTCAACACACACTGCACCCAATCATTCATTGGCAGAACAACTGCAGGGAATTGGGCAATTGGTACCATACCTTTGGTCGCAATAGATTTAGATTTAGAAATACAGTGCGGAAACAGGCCCTTCGGCCCACCTGGTCCGCGCCGCCCAGCGATCCCCGCACATTAACACTATCCTGCACACACTAGGGACAATTTTTTTTTTTTTACATTTGCCCAGCCAATTAACCTACATACCTGTACGTCTTTGGAGTGTGGGAGGAAACCGAAGATCTCGGAGAAAACCCACGCAGGTCACGGGGAGAACGTACAAACTCCGTACAGACGGCGCCCGTAGTCAGGATCGAATCTGAGTCTCCGGCGCTGCATTCGCTGTAAGGCAGCAACTCTACCGCTGCGCCACCGTGCCGCCCTTTGAACTTTAAATTATGTATAGAACTGCACAACCTGTCCCTGAAACACACGGCAATCAATGGCATATTTCTGAGATTTGTAGTTAATTATTATTATTATGATGATTATCAATCTAAATATAACATTTCCAGAAATTCTTAAGAACATGCTGCAGTGAATGTGGTGAAGATTGCTGGATTGTGCAACCTCAGTATCTTTTCGCTTCTGAAATATGCTCTCTGAATGTTACTATATAATAAAATTCTCATCGTTTTCTTCAAGACCGTTTCTCTGCTGATATCCTTCAGTTATAGCTCTCCAATCCTCTCATTTATCTGGCTAATCTGCCTCATACCCTTTCCCAAATCTAATGCAGCAGCCAAGGCTAGAAGCTCTGGAATTCCTTCCCTATTCCGCCCCGTGACTCCATCTCCCTTTCGGCCTTTAAATGCTCCTCAAAACTTGAGCCAAGCTCTTAAAACCAAGCTCTTGAGTTATTTTATTACTTTAAGGGTGCTACTGAAATGAGCTGTAAGAAAATAGCTGCAGATGCTGATACAAATCGAAGGTATTTATTTCACAAAATGCTGGAGTAACTCAGCAGGTCAGGCAGCATCTCAGGGGAGAAGGAATTCTCCCCTGAGATGCTGCCTGACCTGCTGAGTTACTCCAGCATTTTGTGAAATGGAAGCTGTGATCATTGTACCAGAAAATGGTGTTTCGAAATCAGTGTTTGGCCAGAAGATGTTTTATGCTGTGCCAATGGCTGGTTATCTTACCTGATTCTCTGTCACGGTTCCAGAGTTTAGCTTGTCTAAGTCGTGAAAAGGTGGGGAAATGTCAGTACCATGGTATTTATAATAAGCAGTGAGTTTCCTCATGATGGTGTCAAAACACTTCATCATGTCTGGGGCAGTTTCAGCATTGATATCTTTCAGGCTATGAAAGCAAATTGAAATGAAACATGTTAAAATGTTCCCATCATGGATTGTAGTATTTAGTTTAGTTTAGCTTAGAGACACAGCTCGGAAACAGGCCTTTCGGCCCACCGGGTCCGTGCCGACCAGCGAACCCCGCACATTAATACTATCCAACAGACACTAGGGACAATTTTTACATTTACCAAGCCAATTAACCTACAAACCTGTACATCTTTGGAGTGTGGGAGGAAACCGAAGATCTTGGAGAAAACCCACGCAGGTCACGGGGAGAACGTACAAACTCCGTACAGACGGCGCCCGTAGTCAGGATCGAAACCGTGTCTCCGGCGCTGCAAGCGCTGTAAGTCAGCAGCTTCACTACTGCGCCACCATGCTGCCCTATTGCCAATTGATTTGAATTTCCTGCACATCTTTATCTGGAAAAATACTTTGTTCCCCATTGTTTAGACTGTACTACAAAAATAATTAAACCTACCTGAAAGGGGACTATAATTTCAAACGGGCATTGGTTTGTAGAATTGGAAATGGAGACATTTGTTTGGTGTGTCACAAGCACTGAATGAGTCCGTCAGGGAATGTTGCGGAATGGTCCATTCCAGACTGCAGGGGTACGTGCTGAGGGACTCACTGAAGCTTGGTACAGCTAAGGTGAAAGCTCTGTGGTGGAGGAGCACAGTCCAGGGTCCTTCTGCTGGGCATTGAGCTGTAGAGTCTGGTGGGGGCAATGCCTCAAACTGGGAATGGGATATCACCCCAGGAGCCCACCTGAGTAGGCAAACTATCTCACTCCCAAATAAGGGACAAGGTGACTTCACCGCCCCGTGCCCCACATGACCTCACCCAGCCAGTGGCCACGTGCTCCCGCTCCACCAATGGCGGCCGCCGGGGCTGGCAGGCGGGTTGCTACGCAACCTCCATCAGGTGGCGCCCGGGCCTCCGGACCTACACTGTCCAGACCTGCAGCATCTGGACCTACAGCATCCGGGCCTACAGCCTCCGGGCCTACACTGTCCAGGCCTACACTGTCCGGACCTACACTGTCCAGACCTACACTGTCTAGACCTGCAGCGTCTGGACCTATAGCGTCCGGGCCTGCAGCATCCGGGCCTACAGCGTCTGGGCCTACAGCGTCCAGGCCTACATTGTCCGGGCTTACAATGTCTGGACCTACAGCATCCCCAGGGCCTAATACGGGACAAGAGCGGTCCCATGCGGGACAAACCAATTTGGCCCAAAATATGGAATGTCCTGGCTAATACGGGACAGTTGGCAACCCTACACCTGAGTGTCACGGGTTTTTGTTTTGCTTAATGATAGATGCAAACACTCCACGTACGACAATAATGAATGTACAGTTGATGAGAATGTCTGAAGTGTTTGTGTCGCGGTTTTAATTTTGTATATATTTTTAATTCGGAATAAAGTTTATTTTTGGAAATGTAAATAAAGTTTTATCATAATGACATACTCACATTTCTGGAGCTTCCACTTCCTGAAGACTTGGGTCTTTGTCCATCTCATTTGGATTGAAACCTATCGATAAAATAGACAACAGATTACTGAACAGATAGTACATCAGGTGCCCGATTAACTCAGCAGGTCAGGCAGCATCTCTGGAGACCATTGATAAGTGACAGACACAAAATGCTGGAGTAACTCAGCGGTCCAGGCAACATCTCTGGAGAGAAGGAATTGTTGACGTTTCAGGTTGAGACCTTTCAAGTGACATTCATGTTGAACCAATATCTGCAGTTCATTGTTTCTACCTGAGGAAAGGTGTCAACCTAAAACATTGCCTATCCATGTTCTCCAGAGATGTTGCCTGACTTGCCATGTTACTCCAGCACTTTATGTCCTTTTGTGTATTAGCCAGCATCTGTCGTTCTTTATTTCTTCTACTGGATAGTTTTATTTATATCCCATAGTTTATTGTCTCAAATGCAGAATATTTTCTGACTGCAAATAAATTGTCCACAGTATCCAGTTACAATATGGTAAAGATTTACATTCCCATCCACTCTATGGCAATATTTTCAACCCTTTAAAGCTTTCCCTGTTTACATTTGTACCTATTGACATTTTAAACATCATCATGCACTAACAACCTCCTGCAAGTGGTGGCGCTGTAGTCCCTCCATTTTGTTCCCAAACCAATTCTACTTCAATCTGAAGAAGGGTGTCTCGACTGGAAACGTCACCCATTCCTTTTCTCCAGAGATGCTGCCTGACCCGCTGAGTTACGCCAGCATTTTGAGACACCTTCGATTTGTGCCAGCATCTGCAGTTATTTTCCTACACTACTTCCAGCATCCATTTCTGCTATGGAGGTTATTACTTAACAGGAAACAATAGTTAAATTGTCGCTTCAAATATCTATAAAAAGGCAATTTTATAGGATATTAAATTGTGCATTTGAATGTCTGATTGAAATGATCTCTCTCCCCGATTTGCCTGAAAACTGTACCACACCTCCCCTTACTCACCCCTCCCCTCCCCTGTGCCTCACCTGGACTCCAAGCTATCTCCTCCTGTTCCTTTCCTCCCTCTGGCTTTACGATTCACATCTATTCAATCCTGTCTCGCATCTCTGCTTTCATCTTGGGCCTTTGTTCCAACGATCTGCTTATCTAACACCCCCATCGCCTGTGTCCACCTACGGCCTGCCACACTTTGAACTGGTTCTCCCAGATTTCAGCTTTCATCCACGCCCTACAATTACTCTAAAGAATGGTCTCGACCTCAAACTTCACCTATCCACGTTAGGTTGAGTTACTCCAGCTATTTGTGTCCTTTTGTGTATTAACAAGAATCTGTAGCTCCTTGTTTCTACCAGTCTCCAAACCAATTTCCATTAGAAGATATATCCCAACCTGAAACATCAACTATTCATGTTCTCCAGAGATGCTATCCAACCCACTGAATTACTCCAGCACTTTGTGTCATTCTCCGTTAGGCACATTATGAAATGGAACATAATCCTTAACTTGGAAATAACTGGCAATTTGAAAGTGTCTACAGAATGGCTGAAATGGGAAATATTGGTGCACCAGCGAACTTGGACTATGGTCAGTGTCAGGGCAGTGGTGGAACAGCAGCAGCAAAGATACTGGAGGAATAAGATGGACCACTCCGTTGAAATCGCCTATACTGAAGTGTAGTACGCAAAGGAGCATAACGTCCGCCATTTTAGAAGGCAAAACCTGCCGTTCGCTCTGCCTCTCGCAGTGTAATCAGTGTTTTTGGGGAATAGTATGTGTGATGATACCATTAAAATGCAGAATATATCTCTCCAATCAATTCACAGATTTTTGTTATTTTAAATGTTTCTGCAAGTTTCTGCCAACTAAAATGGCGCCATGACGTACTACAGTTTTTAGGGTCGAGTGGTCTATCTTGTTCCTCTAGTATCTTTGAGCAGTGGTATACCTGGTCTAAACAAGTATGATACAGAGAAGGGACTGTAATTTTTAAATGTCACCATTTCTATCTTAGATAACAGTGTAATCATTGGGATTCTGCATTTCCGGTGCAAGACGTGTTCAATGGAAACACATTTCAGAAGTAGAGGTGAGCATCCAGCCATTTCTACATTGCACCGATGAGGAAAAACTTTTTCAGTCAGAGAGTTGAGAATCTGTGGAATTCTCTGCCTCAGAAGGCAGTGGAGGCCAATTCTCTGAATGCATTCAAGAGAGAGCTAGATAGAGCTCTTAAGGATAGCGGAGTCAAGGGGTATGGGGAGAAGGCAGGAACGGGGTACTGATTGAGAATGATCAGCCATGATCACATTGAATGGCGGTGCTAGCTCGAAGGGCCGATTGGCCTACTCCTGCACCTATTGTCTATTGTCTATTGTCTATTGTAGGAAGGAATTGCAGATACTTGTTTACACCGAAGATAGACACAAAATGCCGGAGTAACTTAGCGGGACAGGTAACATCTCTGGATAGAAGGAATGGGTGATGTTTCGGGTCGAGACCCAAGGGTCTCGACCCGAAACGTCACCCATTCCTTCTACCCAGAGATGCTACCTGTCCCGCTGGGTTACCTCTGCACCTATAGTGATTGCTATTGACTCACACAGAGAAAATGTACAGGACTAATTATTATTCCCAATGTCTATAATTTATTATTTATATAATTCTACCCCATCCCACTTCAGCCTCTCAAACATCCATACTGCCCAGCCACCGTCTTCACCTACGTTTTTCAATGGCATCAACGAAATGCCTGTAGTTGATGGTGCCATTGCACTTCAAGTCATACTTCCTGAACAGGGCATCGCTCTCCTCCAGTGTCAGACGGACCCCTACGGTTTGGTCCAAGCATCGCAGGAATTGAGATCCTGTAAGATAAGCAATCATAATCATAATAATCATAATCATAATCATTTATTTCACCAAATGCTGGGGTAACCCAGCAGGTCAGGCAGCATCTCAGGAGAGAAGGAATGGGCGACGTTTCGGGTCGAGACCCTTCTTCAGTCTGAAGAAGGGTCTCGACCCGAAACGTCACCCATTCCTTCTCTCCTGAAATGCTGCCTGACCTGCTGAGTTACCCCAGCATTTGGTGAAATAAATACCTTCGATTTGTACCAGCATCTGCAGTTATTTTCTTACGTAATCATAATCATACTTTATTAGCCAAGTGTGTTTTGCACCATACGAGGAATTTCATTTGCCGTACAGTCGTACCAATAAAAAGCAACAGAACACACCAAATACATTTTAACATGAACATCCACCACAGTGACTCCTCCGCATTCCTCACTGTGAGGGAAGGCGAAGAAAAGTCCGATCCCTTCTCTTCTTTGTCCTCCAGCGGTCGGTGGCCTTTAACCTTCTGTTGACGGGACGACCTTGACTCCCGTGGCCGGCGGCGGGCCTTCCTCATCGGGGGTGAATCTTAGTTCCTCTGTGCCGGGCGAACGGACCCCTGGTAGTGGCTTGTGGAACTTCGTGAAGCTTTGGAGCTTCCCGACCTCGGTCTCAATCCGAGACGGCGAGCTCCTCGACGGTAAAATCCGCAGGCCGCGGTTGGAGCGTCGATCCCAGGCAAGGAATCACACCCTCCGACGGTAGGTCCATGGCCCCGCGGTGGGGCTCAAACTCAGTCCCGGGCAAGGCCGCAGAGCGACCGGAGATATGATCTGGAAAACAATCGCATCTCCGGCAAGGTAAGAGATTGAAAAAAAGTTTCCCCTGACCCCCCTCTGCCCACCCCCCACATAAAACAAACCAGAGAACATTAACACATACTTTTAAAACTCACCAAAAATAACAAAAAATGATGAAAAGAACAGACAGACTGTAGGCGAGGCTGCCATCGAAGCGCCACCCAGTGGAATTTGCAGAATTGCAGAACAAAATTAATTGGCCAATGACTGCGATATGAAGGAGTCTTCTTGGCATGAAGCATCGCAATGTTATAATTCTAAGCTACACAGTTTAAACCAAACATCTGCTGGGGCAAGCACCTTTCAATTGGAACATTAATTGGCGCTGCAACTTCGCAAAGCATCGGGCATTGCCTACAGGTGAGAAAATGGGAAAACGCACTTCCATATTCATCGTTGATGCACACCGCGCCAATAAGGGAGGCTAGGTAAGAAGAAGAGGAAGGAAGGAAAGAAGTTTGAGGTAAAAGGTATGGTAAATCAGCCATGTGGAGCATAAATACCAATAGGACCAAAGAGCTCATTATTTCTGTGTTGTAAGCTGAATGTTATGTAGTCATGGTTAATGCAATTATCGTGGCATTGCTTTCTGTCGCAGGGTTTTGAATTAGTTATCTTAACCATTCAATGGTACATTCACATGTTAATAAAGGAAATGGACAAATAACAAACTGTGACTTCACAAATGTAAGATAAAAGCCCCGTGAATATGTCTCCACACACACACGATGCCATGTAAAAACCAAATAGGGAGAAATGGGCTTAGCATGCCCGTATTCACTTTCAGATTGCATGAAAAATATATACTCTATACTTACCATTAAAGCTGAAGAACGTAACCACATTTTTAACTAATGCATTTAAGATCAAAGAGAATCCCAATGAGCTGGTCGAGCAGCTGCCTCACAGTGCCAGAGACCGCGTTCAATCCTGACCTCGGGTGCCATCTGTGTGGAGTTTGCACATAGGGTTGCCAACTGTCCTGTATTAGCCGGGACATCCCGTATATTGGGCTAAATTGGTTTGTCCCGTACGGGACGCCCTTGCCCGTATTAGGGTCGCAGGGCGTTGTAGGCCCGGAGACTGTAGGCCCAGACACTGTGGGCCCGGACACTGTAGGCCCGGACACTGTAGGTCTGGACAGTGCAGGTCAGCCCAGTGTAGGTCCAGACAGTGTAGGTCCGGACAGTGTAGGTCCAGACAGTGTAGGTCCGGAGCCCCAGGCGTCGCCTAATGGAGGTTGCATAGCAACCCGCCGCCCAGCTCAGGTGGCTGCCATTGGTGGAGCGGGAGCGCGTGGCCGCTGGCTGGGTGAGGTCACGTGGGGGGCGGGGTGGTGACGTCACCTTGTCCCGTATTTGGGAGTGGGATAGTTGGCAACCCTATTTGCACATGTGACCATGCTGGTTTTATCTGGATGCTTCAGTTTCCTCCCATATCCCAAAGTTGTGTGGGTTTGTAGGTTAATTGGCCTCTGTGAATCGCCCCTAGTGTGTAGTGTTTCTGACTTACTTGAGATATAACCACTGTGTAATTTGTCATAATCTCCAAAGTACTCTGAGATTCGAATCCTTTTCGCTAACACTGTATTCCTGATCTTCGTTTCAACAGCTTCGATATCCATTACGCTGAAAAAGACAAAACACTTTCATTAGAATAGTGAAGCGTGTGTACAATAATCTTATTTTACATGGTATCACATCCTGAGGTTGAGCCAAAGTTTCCAATGAATGGAGTTCTTTTGAAATACAGTAAATGTTATAAATTGTAGAAACAAAGAACTACAGATGCTGCTTTACGAACAAAGACACAGTGTTGGAGTAACTCAATGGATCGGGCGGCATCTAAAGAAGGGTCCCGACTCAAAATGTCGCCTATCCATGTTCTCCAGAGATGCTGCCTAACATGCTGAGTTACTCCAGCATTTGTGTCTTTTTATGTTATGAGAATTTGATTGTTAGGAGTGAGGGTTGGGAGGTATTAAATAAGATATCATTGAGTGTCCTTAAAATTGATTCAGATTTCTCATCAAAATATAGGAAAATAAACCTTCTGCTGAATACTTCTATTACCCTCCCTTAGTGTTTCACAAAGGTCTTTTGGGAAAGGAAAGGAAATTGTCCTGACACTGTATAGTCTATCCATTTCCAGACCTGCAAATTAAAAAGTGAATTTACAACAAAATAGCAGCTCAACTGATCTAAGTTGACCTTTAAGCTCCATATATATAAACGCCTGCCATTGTGCTGCATGGAACATTGAACAGTACAGCACAGGGCATGGCACTTCGAACCAAATATCTGTGCTGAACATGATGCCAAGATAAACAAAACTCCTCTCGCCCGCACATGATCCACAATCCTCCCATTCCCTTCTTATCCATCCCTCCATATTCATCTCAACCTTTGGGAATATCTATTCCTATCTTCCGCATGCACACACACATCTATATACTGTATATATTTTCCAAAAGTCATTGGTTTTGTTTGCTTCAATTGCACCTTGTGTTATCAATTTCAATATTCGACATAATTTCTGGGTATACTTCTTTCTCCTACATTTCCAATTGGATCTGTTGTCAATTGATATATTTATGTCAGCAGATTTTAGTTTGCTCACAAATGGAAAAACCAACACATCTACTTCCGTTGTTTTTAAGATCTACTAGACCAAGTGGACCCATTGGGCCCAAACCTCTCCTGCATTGGTGCAGCATCCTGTCCAAACCCCCCTCCCCTCTCTCCTCAACCCCCCCTCCCCTCTTCCCTTCTCCCCCACTCCCCCCTTCCTCCCTCCCTCCCTCCTCCCCCTCCCCTCCCTTTAACGTTAAAAATGTGAATAACTTTAAAAATATAACACTGATTTCAATAAAACTAAAGCACTTTGGAACTATTGGACACTGAGATCTATGGAAAATGGCAAATTTGTCCACAGAACAGTTTTATGGGTCTTGTTGAAGAATATGCCAGAGTAGAATGATATACAAAGCAGCCTGCCGCTTGCCAAATAAGAACTGGCACCCAAGTTTAATGGATACTAGACTAAGTGGACCCGTTGGGCCCAAACCTCTCCTGCATTGGTACAGCACCCTGTCCTCCCCCCTCCCCTCTCTCCTCAACCCCCCCCTCCCCTCTCCCTTCTCCCCCACCCCCCCTTCCCCCCTCCCTCCCCCTCCCCTCCTTTTAAAGTTAAAAATGTGAATAACTTTTAAAATATAACACCGATTTCAATAAAACTACTTGCATTATCACTAAAGTGACAATGGTGAGTAAGTTGGGCCTAAAATTGTTGCGCTATCATGTACCGTTTTGGCTGAAGTTCAGTCACAAACAAGATAACAAACAAGAGTTTTAGTATATAGATAAAAGGCCACTGCTTAACCTATTTATTTAAGCAAACAAAAACCCCACTATCTATTCAGGCTTTCATCTTGAAACAATGACACAGTTCTGACATCATCCAAATATTTATTCACCTTCCCTAAGGCCTCCTATATCCATTTTCCAAAACTGGTCCAAGTATTCCAAGTACAAGCTAATCAACGGTTACAAAAAGTTCATGCAACTTTCTGCTCTTGAATTCCATTCTTCTCAAGAATTTCCAGAGCATTGTTTGCATTTTGTATGGTCTTATTAATTAGTCTTGTTTTTCTTTAATAGCTTGTAAATATGCAATCGCACATTGCTTTGTGCCTGAAAGCCCATTTAAAAATCACATCCAATTTGTAATTGCGAAATGTTTTTGTAAAACTTTTAAGACAAGATGGAAATTGTCAGGTTGGACAAAAGAATGCTGTGGTAGCTGAGGCTGTTGCTTGGCAAGTGAAAGACATGACTGAAGATTCCCTTGTATACGATGGAATTTAGAGGGATGAGAGGGGATCTTATTGAAACATATAAGATTACGAAGGGATTAAACACGTTAGAGGCAGGAAACATGTTCCCAATGTTGGGGGAGTCCAGAACCAGGGGTCACAGTTTAAGAATAAGGGGTAGGCCATTTAGAACGGAGATGAGGAAAAACTTTTTCAGTCAGAGAGTTGTGAATCTGTGGAATTCTCTGCCTCAGAAGGCAGTGGAGACCAATTCTCTGAATGCATTCAAGAGAGAGCTAGATAGAGCTCTTAAGGATAGCAGAGTCAGGGGGTATGGGGAGAAGGCAGGAACGGGGTACTGATTGAGAATGATCAGCCATGATCACATTGAATGGCGGTCGGTGCTGGCTCGAAGGGCCGAATGGCCTCCTCCTGCACTTATTGTCTATTGAATAGATTCACTCTGCAGAAAATGGCTTGTGAATTGCCCTTTGAGAATCAAGCTCTACCCAATTCAGGCAGACAGGATAAACATCGCCTAACTTTGGACATATACTTTTAGCAAAATGCTGGAAGAGAAATTATCTCCGGAGATGATGCCTAATCCGGTGAGTTACACCAGCATTTTGTGCTATCAGCCAATTTAGCTTTGTGCTGGATAAATTGTAGGGGCAGGTTTAATAGGGTACTATCCAATATTATGCAGGAACATGGGCACTTTAGGCTGCATTGTGATGATCCTTACATTTCAAATGTGTCCCAATGTTTCTTTGCTTTGGTTCATATGCGCATAAAATTGCTGCTGCAAATCTAAAGCTGTGCCATGCCATGCACTGAATCTGAACTGCAGGATGCATTGACACAGCGATCGGTGTTAAAGTCAATATGTAACTAAAATTTAAAATAATTAAAAAGGACATTAAAGTGCTGGAGCAACTCCATGGTTTTAGCACGATCCCACGAGTTACTCCACCACTTGTGTAGAAAGGAACTGCAGATGCTGACTTAAACCAAGATCAGACAGTCTGAAAAGGGTCTCGACCTGAAACGTCACCTGTTCCTATCCCCCAGTCTGACCCGCTGAGTTGCCCCTGTCTTACTCCACCACTTTGTGTCTTTTTGTAAGCCAGCATCTGCAGTTCCTTGTTTCTATATTTGAAAATGTAACCGGTATTTTAAGATTTTTTTTTAACCATGTGTCTTTTTTTCCCCCCAGAGCTTGCTCAAATTCCATCATCCAACGCTGGTGCCTCCCCCTTGTTGTGTCCCCACGAAAATGAGTCCAACGAGCATGCTGTACATAGAGAAGGGCGAGGTGGTGTTACGCCATCATGAGAACATGGTGGTCCGAGAGTGTGGATGTCGTTGACTTACCCCCCCGCACTAACCTCATGTGTTAAGACAGAAGCCCGCGTAGTATCGATCACATCGAATGGCGGTGCTGGCTCGAAGGGCCGAATGGCCTCCTCCTGCACCTATTGTCTATTGATCCGAGTGGCTGCATTTAACCAGATTACTCTGCAGTCATGGCACCCACAGTTGAACAGCGAGCCGGCCAAGCAGTCCTGGACACCGACCGGTGGGAGGAGTAAACGGGAGTAACCTTTCGTGGAAGTTCAAAGTGCGTGGGTGCAAGTGGCTTCAGCAGACAAATAATCAACAGACGTTGGCGAATGATAGTGAAACTGCATCCTGATGAACATTGGTGTCACAAAGTGCTGGAGTAACTCAGCGGGTCAGGCAGCATCTCTGGAGAGAAGGAATGGGTGACGTTTCGGGCCGAGACCCTTCTTCAGACTTGTTGCGTGGCAACCCTCCCAGCCTGAAGAAGGGTCTCGACCCGAAACGTCACACATTCCTTCTCTCCAGAGATGCTGCCTGACCTGCTGGGTTACTCCAGCATTTTGTGATGCCTTCGATTGTGTGTAGTTATTTTCCTACACAATCCTGATAAACATTGATGCCTCCTAAGGAAGATTTGCAAAGCAGATGCAAAGGGCAAGCAAATGCAAAACAAAAGGTAAAGCTGCAACGTTGTATATTATCCACATTGGAAAATGTTCCTGATTATATTTTTATATGACTGTACAATCAGCAAACTATTTATATTAAAAATCTTATCCATACTGTAGTTGCATCTTGTATTATGTATTTGGTTTTCTTTTAAAAGCTGCACATTTTCTTTGATAATCCCAGTGATAAGGGCAGCATGCAATTGATTAAAGACAACAGAAGCTCAAGTTGAGTCAAGTTTAACTTGTGTGGCCTTTACACCCGGAGTGAGAGAAAGTAATCAGTCAGGAGCGCCACTCGTGATATTTGTCCAGCATGCTTATATATTGTTAAAGTTTTTAAATACACACACATGAAAATTCACATCTATGATCCTTTGTATTAAACGTTATGGGGCGCGGCTTAAATGAGTTGCATCATAGGGCGGGACTATGTACTTGTTAGGGCGGAGCTCCTCGGATTGTCATGGGAGTCTTCAGAAGAGATGTTTAAGAATAAGGGGTAGGCCATTTAGAACTGAGATGAGGAAAAACTTTTTCAGTCAGAGAGTTGTGAATCTGTGGAATTCTCTGCCTCAGAAGGCAGTGGAGGCCAATTCTCCGGATGCTCTCAAGAGAGAGCTAGATAGAGCTCTGAAGGATAGCGGAGTCAAGGGATATGGGGAGAAGGCAGGAACGGGGTACTGATTGTGAATGATCAGCCATGATCACATGAATGGCGGTGCTGGCTCGAAGGGCCGAATGGCCTACTCCTGCACCTATTGTCTATTGTCTATTGTCTATTGTCTAAGATATGACGGGGTGGTCTGGGAAACTGAGATCATGGTTGGACTGATGTGGAAGACTTTTATAAGATTGTTTCACTTAATGCCCATGTCATAAGACACAGCTGTGGATGGAAGGAATGACACTCCACTTTAAAAATTAAATGTTTTGCTGATTGCTTTATAGTTTGGAAATTATCATAATTAGCTGTCCAAAACTATGAACTTTCCAGGCCCTTTTCTCCTTCCCTACGGTGACATTATGATGAAATAAGTAATGTTAACAACAAATATGAACATTTTAATTATTTTTTTTGCCTACATCTGTAACTATTTTAATGACTTGTTTTTAATGGCTAAATCTATCCCTGCTGTGAATCCCCAACATGGCCAATTCCGTTACTTTGAAGTTTAACAATGTCTCTTTGTGAAGGTAGATTAAGCCATTGTTATGTAGAAACCATGAGATTTTGCATTTTGAATGTTCTTTTGATGCAGCTATTTTTGTATATGTTGTTGTTGTTGTTCATCCTTCGGGTTCGAAGATGACCATGACTTCACTTTCAGTTGAAGGATTGGTGACTGTGGGTCCAGAAGTGACTGGTGAGGCCAATCCGGGCCCGGAAGGCACGCCCACACGTAGGACACAAGTGGATGGGTGCTGCAGTGGAAGTGGAGGTAGCCCGGGCCTTGCGCGTGGTGCGTTTCCTCTGGGCCTCTGCAATGCGTCTGTTCTCTGCTGCACGGGCTCCTGTGGTGAGCTTGCTACGCCAGGTTGGACGGTCCAGAGCAAGAGACTCCCAAGTGCTGAGGTTGATGTCCAAGTCTTTGAGGGACACTTTGAGGCAGTCCTTAAACCGTTTCTTCTGTCCTCCTACTGAGCGCTTGCCCTGACACAGTTCTCCATACAGAAGCTGTTTTGGCAGTCGACTCTCGGGCATTCTGACGACATGGCCTGCCCATCTGGCTTGGGCTTTCCGTAGGAGGGTGTGGACGCTGGGGATTCCGGCCCGTTCCAAGACCTCTGTGTCGGGAATTTTGTCCTGCCACCATTGTATATGTAATTAGGCATGGTTTCAAGGCATTATTTTATAGCTCGGAACAGCTCCAAGACTATAGACAGTGATTTTTTTGTTTCATTATTCCTTTATCAACCACATTCAAGTAGATACAAGCAATATCTCAATTTCTAATCAGAGATTCGGCAGGTTGGAGTCTCTCAGTGATCGTAGACCTGCTGACCACCTATCCAACAGCTAGGCAAACATCTCATTGCTCCTTCTCCCTGCCACAGGGAGCTGAATCTGCCAACACCCTCACTGGCAGAAGGCCTCCTCCTCTTCCAGTTCCAGCATTCACCAACATTTTTCAGTGCATCTAAACATATCATATCATATCATATATATACAGCCGGAAACAGGCCTTTTCGGCCCACCAAGTCCGTGCCGCCCAATGATCCCCGCACATTAACACTATCCTACACCCACTAGGGACAATTTTTACATTTACCCAGCCAATTAACCTACATACCTGTACGTCTTTGGAGTGTGGGAGGAAACCGAAGATCTCGGAGAAAACCCATGCAGGTCACGGGGAGAACGTACAAACTCCTTACAGTGCAGCACCCGTAGTCAGGATCGAACCTGAGTCTCCGGCGCTGCATTCGCTGTAAAGCAGCAACTCTACCGCTGCGCTACCGCTACATGGGAGCGGCAAGAAGCCTCGGCCTGAGTGAGACCCTAGGAAGGAAAGTGGCTCACTGGCTTAGTCTTGGACTGTGGATGGGGTGAAGGAATGGGAGGAGGTGGATCACCCCGAATGAAGGTGGGTGAGAGGGGATGGAGCCACACGATAACTGGGCCTAGTTTTGGAGTGAAACGACATTAAAAAAGTGCTGGAGTAATTCAGATGACTGAATCAGTTTGAGGAAGTGTCCCATTGTCATCTATCCATGTTCTCCAGAGATCCTGACCCGCTGAACTACTCCAGCACTTTGTGTTTCCTTTCGCCTATTAACTAGCAACAGCAGTCATCATCAATAATGGACACCACTCCCTCCACTATGGTCCGTTTACAGTAAACCCTCTTTATAATGGACTGTAGCTACTCCAATTTTAGGTAAGGTCCCAAAACAACCTCCTCCCCCCCCCCCCCCCCCTTCCTCCCCAAACTTCCCCCCATCTCCTTTCCCCCCCATCTTCCCTCCCCTGTGCCACACCTGCAAATCCCACCTATTTCTCCCCTCCACCCATTCCTCCCCCCTGCTGCTACTTCCCTCCCTCTGGGTTTACAACCCGCAACTTCTCAAACTTGTTCACACCTCCCTTTCTCACCTATGCCCTTCGTTCCAACTATCTGCCTGTCAAAAACCCACCTCGCCTATGTTAAACATAGGAGGAGGCCATTTGGGCCTTCAACTATTATCTGCCACACTTTGTCCTGCCTCTCCCCTTTCCTTGCTCTCTTCTCCCCTCCTACAATCAGTCCGAAGAAGGGTCTTGATCCAAAAACGTCAAGAGATGCTGCCTGACCTGCTGAGTTACTCCAGCACTCTGTGTCTTTTTTATGGTTGATATTAGTCTCATTAAAGCCTTTGATTCCATCAATTGGGATGGACTGTGGGGCACCACATTCAAGTTTGACTCTCCACAGAAATTTGTCACAGTTTTACGTTTGCTTCCAGATGTTTTGCAACCCATGAGCTTAACCAACCAGTTCAACAACAGTATCAATCACAGTGAAGACCAGTGTCAAACTCTGCACCATCTAAGCCTTTGGTACTGAGGAACTCCCACTCAATATTAGGAAAATGTAAGACACCCGCTACAACAACCCAGTTACTTCCATATCTTTCCATCAGCTGCCTATATATCTGTTCCGCTAACTTCTTTTCATCGTTCTCACCATAATGCCCCACTCACTTTCAACTCCAGGAGTTGATCTTCAGGACTAATGGAAAATTATTCAGCCACACTGACTATAATGCAGAACCAAAATTAACTGAACATCAGTAACTGAGCTGTGATACCCAGACAGTTTGCACATTCTCAGGGCCAAATTCCACACCATTATTGATTCATTCACTTCAGCATTCAAGAGGATAGGGATTACACTCTATGCCTGCAAAACATAGGTCCTCTGCCAGCCTTTCCACAGTGTACAACACTGTACGACATTGCCCTCCAAAGATAAAAGCTCACAGCGAGACCCTGGATAGTGTGAGAAAATAACTGCAGATGCTGGTACAAATCGAAGGTATTTATTCACAAAATGGTGGAGTAACTCAGCAGGTCAGGCAGCATCTCAGGAGAGAAGGAATCGGTGACGTTTCGGGTCGAGACCCTTCTTCAGACTGAAGAAGGGTCTCGACCCGAAACGTCACCCATTCCTTCTCTCCTGCGATGCTGCCTGACCTGCTGAGTTACTCCAGCATTTTGTGAATAAATACCCTGGATAGTGTGATGTAACTAGCATATCTCCCGAGCATCCTCTCACTGAAGGCAGATGAAATTTCCAATTGCCTTCAAAGATCCAGCACAGTCTTTGGTTCATTGAGGAAAAGGTGTTTGAAAACCAGGATCTCAGGCCTGGCGAAGGGTCTCGACCCGAAACATCACCTATTCCTTTTCTCCAGAGTTTCTACCCGACATTTTGTTACTACAGTTACTGCAACATTTTAGATTTAGATTTAGATTTTTAGATTTTTTAGATTTAGAGATACAGCGCGGAAACAGGCCCTTCGGCCCACCGAGTCCGCGCCGCCCAGCGATCCACTCACATTAACACTATCCTATACACACCAGGGACAATTTTTACCCAGTCAATTAACCTACATACCTATACGTCTTTGGAGTGTGGGAGGAAACCGAAGATCTCGGAGAAAACCCACGCAGGTCACGGGGAGAACATATAAACTCCGTACAGATGGCGCCCGTAGTCAGGATCGAACCTGAGTCTCCGGCGCTGCATTCGCTGTAAGGCAGCAACTCTACCGCTGCGCCACCGTGCCGCACTTTTGACATTTTGTGTCTATCTCCAGTCTAACGCTGCCGTGTGAAGTGCTTACTGCGCAGTCGATATTCAAAGCTTCTTGAAACAATCCTCATTGACTCCTGGAGCTCCGCCACTCAGAGTGGAGAGGTAGCATTCAGGGTTGTGTTGTCATGCATCCTGGGTCAGGGCAGGGTGCTGTTGGAAAGGCTAACAGTTTGCAAATTGGAAATGTGGCCATGGACCAACAGGGCAGAAGATGGCTGCTGAGGTAGGTTGCCCCACAGGAATAGATAGTCTGGAGAAACATTTTAAATCTCAATTTATTATTCTTAATAATAAAGCTGATGTGAACAAATCTGGCCGGACCCTACCTTGGGATGATAATGATATTATTTTTAAATGATTTTACCACAGATGAGATATTAAATGCTATTGACCATTTTCAAAGAGATGGCATGTCTCTAAGTAGGATTTGCAAATTGAACATGTACACATGAACCAGAATATATCCTTCCTGCGTTCGGCAAAATTCCAGGTACTATCAAGAACGGCTGCCATGAACTCCTCAGCAGCCAGCAAAACCACCCTGCTGGTCTCCAAACACTTGCACATAATGTGCAGGATGCACAGAAAGCAGGTGTTTGTAAGCTGGCAAGAACATGTATGGCAGCGCAAGACAGACACAGAGTGCTGGAGTAACTCCAGGGGTCAGGTAGAATCTCTGGAGAAAAAGGATAGGTAGTGGCTCGTCGAAAAAGCCCGAAATAAAGGCGAGGAGCCGGGTATTTCAGGAGGAATGTTTGCCAGTCAAGTCTGCCAGAGTGAAATCGCGCCCAAAACCTCGTTCTTTATAGCCATAGCAAAGGGCCGACCCCTGGACCGGTCCATTCCCATGCCGAGGGGTCGGTAGTGGTATGGCCCGACCCTTGGGAGCCGCCACAAGGTTGTAGATCAATCCCCTAGGCGGATTGATCCATGCCTGACTTTCATATTGCTGACCTGATCTAGGGTCCATGCCTGGTTTTGGTAGTGTTGCCCGTATTATGCTGCTGATTACATTCGTTTCACTTTGTAACCATGGGGTGTGCCATGCAGAGGTTTTCTCACTTGCTCTCTGCATCGTATTTATAATAAAACGCTTATATAGAAGTTAAACGATTTGTGGAAATCTACACTTCTTACATGGTGTCAGAAGTGGGATACGGTGACATTTCAGGTCAGGACCCTTCTTCAGGCTGTGTGCAGCACAGGGTCCCAAACTCATGAACTTTTTGATACCTGCAGAGCAGAAGGCATATTTTCTATTGCAAGGAAAGTGCATTTTACATGCTGAGAAACATGTTTCATGACACCTACACCAACTGTGGGTTGCTTCTGCAAGTAAACGGAGAGCCATCTTTTAAAAGATCACGCTGTTTGCTGGAAAAATTGAATGGGCAGTGACTGAAGTTACATTGGACCTTTGAGAAAACTAGCCGAGAGGCTCACAGGATGGTTTGTCGTAGGAGACACAAATATATATTTAGCAGTGTTTTGCTGATGATGGGGGAATCTGCAGAGGGGAATTCTTTAATGCAGTCATTAATGTTTCCTCAGCAGCTTTAAGTTGCACTGGACAGCGCACATGAATGGTGTAAGAAGCATATCATGTAACATCCACCCTCTTCCCGCACATCAGATGCCTCCTGCCCCTCCTGTGGAAGACTCTGTGGTTCCTACACGGGCCTCATCAGTCTCCTCAGGTCCCACAAGAGCAGAGTGGAGGCAATGACAGCCATTGCCCTGAGCAACCTCGGATACGCTGTGATTAAACCCAGTTCCAGGTGACCATCGCTGGCCAACGATGCTGAGCCATCCCCCCTCTGCAAGTGGCCAGGAACCCCCCCCCCCCCCCCCCCGACAACACGACAGTGGGCATGCAGTCAGAGCGCTTCCCGGAACCGGGAGGCCCATCCAGGTGGAGCGGGCTGGGGACACGTACAACTGTGCAGGTGACGCATTGCCAGGAGCAGGAAGCAAGGTCAGGGATGCAGCTGGAGTGCGGTGGAACCAGGCGACGTGGGTGGGTGGTGTACATCGGGATCAGGGTCAGCTGTCTTCATGGTTCAACTACACTTTACAGTCACATGTACAGTGAAATTCAATTTTTGCATACAGTTCAGTAAAATTTAGTATTATACATAAACACAATCATACTTAAGTACAAGGGTGTAGGAATAGCAGATTAACTGAGACAGCACAAGAGTCACCACGTTTCTGGCGCCATTTTGTATGATCCACGTGCAAAGTTGTCCAAAATGGAGGATGGGCAGGGAGTGGGGCCAGATACGCAAATGAGAACTGGGCAGGAGACTGAATGCGGAGGAACAAGGCCTGATGGGCAGGATCATGTGTGTGGCCAAGACCAAACGCACCAGACTGGACAGTGTACAGTGAGAGAGAGGGATGTAAGAGCTGGGAGTCTGTGCAAGATCAGCGATGGAGTCGGTTGGGTGGGGAGGTGGGGGGGGGGGGGGGGGGGGGAGGAAGCGAGGAAGATTTCCGCTGAGCCCACACACTTGTAAGATAGAGGGAGAGAGTGAAAGGCATCAGCCAAGTGGCACCTACATGTGTGCCATCGATGGGCGAACAGTACCTCCTATCACTGGTACCAAGAGTTTGCTTTGTGAAACTTGTATAATAGATGTTAACAACAACTATGCTATTTTAAAAGAAACCGTGCATAAATAATTTCCACGCCATTGAATCAAACAGCATAGAAACGACCCTAAGGCCCAATTTGCCCATGCGGATCAAGATGCCCCATCTACACTAGATCCCTCTTGACCGCGCTTAGCCCATATCCCACTAAACCTTTGCTATCCATGTACCTGGCCAAATGTAATTTAAATATTGTCTATAGTACCTATGTGGTATCTATGGTACACAGCAGATCTTATTAACACTGTAGACGTGTCACAAACGCCTGTCCTTTTAGTGAGGATCTTCAGAAAGAATTTAAGATTTTGAAAAAAGGCATGCCAGTTGCTGGTAATAACATTAATTTGTCAGAAAGGTGGAGGAAACGTTTCAATTTCTCATGGCACCTTCAAATGCAAGGACATTGCACAAATTAAGCAACTCCAAGTGTTTCAGGGTTTTTTTTCTGTTGCAAAGCAAATCTACAGAAGATAATTATGTTCAGAGTGTGAGAGACAGTTTGTGTGCCATGCTGTGTGGCGAGGTCAGTTTTCACAGCTCATGATTATACATTGCATTTGATTAAAGAACTGCAGCCAAAATGTTCTTCTGCATAGACAAAACCTGCAGCTGATTGACTTCAATACAATACAATATATCTTTATTGTCATTGTACAAGGGTACAACGAGATTGTGAATGCACCTCCCATACGATGCAATAAATTAATTAGCTAGTCAATATTAATTTAAACAACCCAATGTCAAAGTAAGAACTGGATAATTTAAAGGAATTTTCATTTATCTCACGTAGATTTGTTTCGTCAAACAGAATAAGCCACAAGTGATTAAAGAACCCGGTTTATGAATTTTTCGAATGATTGTGGTTGGAAACAAAAATCACAGAGTTTATTTCTCTGTCAGGCAAAACCTTTGACCCACAAAGTAGTTCTCTCCATCAACGGAACAGGAAAAGGCATCACAGTGAAAAGCTTGTTGAACTAAAAGCAGAAATATCAAAGTGCAACGTTTGGCCATGCCGAACAAGCTGCAGGCAAAAATTGCAGATCAAACCAGGGAATTAAATATTTGGCATTGCTTGTGGTGCTCACGTTGAACTTAATCATTGGGGACTGAAGTTGTCTGTCTTTTTCTTCACATACATTCTTCCACATTTGATAAAAATAAAAATAAAGATTTAGAGATACAGCGCTGAAACAGGCCCTTCGGCCCACCGAGTCCGCGCCGCCCAGCGATCCCCGCACATTAACACTATCCTACAGTCTGAAGAAGGGTCTCGACCCGAAACATCACCCATTCCTTCTCTCCCGAGATGCTGCCCGACCTGCTGAGTTACTCCAGCACTTTGTGAATAAATACCTTCGATTTGTACCAGCATCTGCAGTTATTTTCTTATAACACTATCCTACACACACACTAGGGACAATTTTTACATTTTACCCAGTCAATTAACCTACATACCTGTACATCTTTGGAGTGTGGGAGGAAACCGAAGATCTCGGAGAAAACCCACGCAGGTCACGGGGAGGACGTACAAACTCCGTACAGACGGCGCCCGTAGTCAAGATCGAACCCGAGTCTCCGGCGCTGCATTCGCTGTAAGGCAGCAACTCTGCCGCTGCGCCACCGTGCCGCCGTGCACAGTTTGTGTTGAAGAACAGATTGATGTTTGCCAATTTGTGGGCCTTGTGTATTCTAAGTAGCTGGAACACAGGTTCTCCTGTGCTGCTGGTAAGGCTAACAGTTCGCAAATTGGAAATGTGGCCACAGACCAAGTTCCCACAGGGTAGAAGATGCCTGCTGAGGTAGGTTGCCCCATAGGATCAAATAGTCTGGAGAAGCATTTTGAATCTAATTTTATCATTCTTAATAATAAAGCTGATGTGAACAAATCGGGCCTGACCCTACCTTGGGCTGATAATGATGTTATTTTACAATTGATTTTACCACAGACGAGATATTAAATGCTATTGACGGTTTTCAAAGAGATGGCATGTCTCTAGGTAAGATTTGCAAATTGAACTTGTACACATGAACCAGAATATATCCTTCCGGCGATCGGCAAAATTCTAGGTACTATCAAGAACGACTGCCTGCAACCCATCAGCAGCCAGCAAATCCACCCTGCTGGTCGCCAAACACTTGCACATAATGTGCCGGATGTACATAAAGCAGGTGTTTGTAACCTGGCAAGAACATGTATGGCTGCACAAGACGGACACAGAGTGCTGGAGCAACTCCTCGGGTCAGGCAGTATCTCTGGAGAAAAAGGATAGGTTGTAGATCAATCCCCTAGGCGGATTGATCCATGCCTGACTTTCGTATTGCTGACCTGATCTATGATCCATGCCTGGTTTTGGTAGTGTTACCTGTATTCTGCTGCTGATTAAATTCATTTCACTTTGTAACCATGCAGAGGTTTTCTCACTTACTCTCAGCATTGTATTTGTAATAAAACGCTTATATAGAAGTTAAACGATTTGTGGAAATCTACACTTCTTACATGGTGTCAGAAGTGGGATATGGTGACATTTTGGGTGGGGACCTTTCTTCAGACTGTGTGCAGGACAAGGTCCCAAACTCATGAACTTTTTGATACCTGCAGAGCAGAAGGCATATTTTCTGTTGCAAGGAAAGTGCATTTTACATGCTGAAACATTTTTTATGACACCTACACCAACTGTGGTTTGCTTTTGCAAGTAAACAAAGAGTCATCTTTTAAAAGATCACGTTGTTTGCTGGAAAAATTGAATGGCCAGTGACTGAAGTTACATTGGAAATCAACGACCTTTGAGAAAACTAGCTGAGAGGCTTGTCGTAGGAGACACAAACAAGTTTTATCAGTGTTTTGCTGATGATGGGGAAATCTGTGGAGGGGAATTCTTTAATGCTGTCATTAATGTTTCCTCGGTAGCTTTAAGTCACACTGGACTTTGGAATTTGAATAATAGCGGCAAAAATGGTGGGGCCTGCATGTGTGAATATGCAAAAATAATTTCTTTGTGCAGTTGCAGTTGCATAAAGCACTTTGGAACTATTGGACACTGAGATCTATGGAAAATGGCAAATTTGTCCACAGAACAGTTTTATGGGTCTTGTTGAAGAATATGCCAGAGTAGAATGATATACAAAGCAGCCTGCCGCTTGCCAAATAAGAACTGGCACCCAAGTTTAATGGATACTAGACTAAGTGGACCCGTTGGGCCCAAACCTCTCCTGCATTGGTGCAGCACCCTGTCCTCCCCCTCCCCTCTCTCCTCAACCCCCCCTCCCCTCTCCCTTCTCCCCCACTCCCCCCTTCCCCCCTCCCTCCCCCTCCCCTCCTTTTAAAGTTAAAAATGTGAATAACTTTTAAAATATAACACCGATTTCAATAAAACTACTTGCATTATCACTAAAGTGACAATGGTGAGTAAGTTGGGCCTAAAATTGTCGCACTATCGTGTACCGTTTTGGCTGAAGTTCAGTCACAAACAAGATAACAAACGAGAGTTTTAGTATATAGATAAATTGCCTATTTGTGGAATGGACAAATGGAAAAGCAATAATCTGCAAAGGCAGACTGATGTCTTTGGAAGTGCCAATTTCTGGAAGGAGGTGCAATGATTTTTTTCAATGGACATGAATGTAGTGGAAGTCTCAGATCCAGCAAAAGCAAGAGCTGACACAGTATCCACTAGGCAGCACAGCTTTGCTGAACGCATCTTTTCAATAGTGAACACAGCCTCGTCACCTGTAAAGCCGCACATCCATAACTCGATAATGAAGGCTGTTTCGTTTGTGTGTGTAAATTTTGACCTTCAGAATTTTGTGATAAATTGTTGAAAAACAAATGGAGTTTACAAAAGATTGCTTCGGAAATTCAACTGATAGAAAACATTGCACTTTAACAGCACAATGAGAATAGGGCAAGAGACAATAGTGTTTTTACTGTAAATATTTTTATTTTATTTTATTTATTCCAACTATTGTAATATGTTGTAAAAGCTACCATTTTTTTTTTCTATTTAATGTTTTTATATTTAAGCAGGTTGGCATTTCACCTCATCGATTTTCAACGAGTTCACACTGCAGACATGGAGGGATTTTGTCAGGTGATAGACAATAGACAATAGGTGCAGGAGTAGGCCATTCGGCCCTTCGAGCCAGCACCACCATTCAATGTGATCATAGCTGATCATTCTCAATCAGTACCCCGTTCCTGCCTTCTCCCCATACCCCCTGACTCCGCTATCCTTAAGAGTTCTATCTAGTTCTCTCTTGAATGCGTTCAGAGACTTGGCCTCCACTGCCTTCTGAGGCAGTGAATTCCACAGATTTACAACTCTCTGACTGAAAAAGGTTTTTCCTCATCTCCGTTCTAAATGGCCTACCCCTTATTCTCAAACTGTGGCCCCTGGTTCTGGACTCCCCCAATATTGGGAACATGTTTCCTGCCTCTAACGTGTCCAACCCCTTAATAATCTTGTGTTGTATTTGGCAACTCCTTGCTGGTTTGCGAAAGTCATGAAGACGTTGTAAAGATGGTAACCCTATCGATCGATGGTCCCTAGTCCAAGATAGTTCAAAATTAGAGGCCAAAAATGTAGATGGTGACTAATAAATTCAATGCAGCACTCAGAGAAACTCCACCAACCAGAGAGAGTGGGCAGAAACTGTCTTCCTGTTGGAAGTTTAACACAAAAAGAAAGCTAAATAAACACATGAGAAAGTAAGTACTGTAATAGAGCGGAATGCTAAAATATTTTAAGATACAGTATAACAGGAAGGCGCTGATATGAATCTTCAGGCAGAGACCAGCTTGGTTGAAGAGTGCTTTAAATGTTATCTAATCCAAGGTCAGTTCCATAGAAGAATGTTGATAAATATATAGCTAAAAATAAACCACAAACTAAAAGCCTTAAGACAACAAATGCAGAGGCTAATTACTGATAGGGTGCGGAACATAAACCAGACTGATACTGTGACTGGAATGAACCAGATTCAAGCTATGTAAACAATCATTCAATACCTTGGCAATTTTAGTTTAGTTTAGTTTAGAGATACAACATGGAAACAGGCTCTTCGGCCCACTGGGTCCACACCGACCAGCGATCACCCATGCACTAGTTCTATACTACACCACAGGTATTTATTCACAAAATGCTGGAGTGACTCAGCAGGTCAGGCAGCATCTCGGGAGAGAAGGAGTGGGTGACGTTTCGGGTTGAGACCCTTCTTCAGACACCATAGGGATCATTTACAGAAGCCAATTAACGTACAAACCTGCACATCCTTGGAATGTGGGAGGAAACCAGAGCACCCGGAGAAAACCCACCTGGTCATAGGGACAATGTACAAACTCCGAACAGAAACCCCACCTGGTCATAGGGACAATGTACAAACTCCGAACAGACAACATTCGTAGTCAGGATCAAACCTGAATTTCCGGGACTGCAACTCTACCGCTGCGCCACTGTGCAGACACATTTTTAGCTTTAACTACTGTTTTAAGATGTTTCAAACGGCTTGCCGTTTATTATTTTGTTTCTGTGCAATAAATGGCGAGGAAGAAAAACTATTTGTGTATGATTCAAATAAAATCAATTTGGTCATCAGACCACCAACATTGACCGAACTAACACAGACTCACATTGTAAAGAGTTTTTGTTACTCCTCATGGCATATTTCCATCAGTAGGAAGTCTTTCTTTAATCTTTATCTTTAATAACGACAATGAGTTACAATATAAATAATCCTGAGAACAAGCAGGCAGTCTATTTAAAAAGTAGATTTAAAATTAGCCCTTAATGTTTTCTATTTTATGCTTACAATGTGATAGTTTAACATTAAAAATGCAGCAATAGAATCTGAGAAGATCTATTTAATTGACATTGAATTTAAATAATGCGAAGACTTTTGCAATTCTTCGAGACCAACCAAACCTCTAATTTCCAGTCCAGTGTTATCACTCCTCTCTCTCCACCATCTGAGGTTGAGCAAGATCTGATGCAGGGCTTTGACCCAAAACGTCGACAATTAATTTCCCCTCATAGATGCTGCTTGACCCGCTGAACTCCTCCAACCAATTGTTTGCTGCTGAAGACCATTCATTAGTTAACCAGGCGTAGAGTTTCTTAATCATTATCCTCTGCATCACTAAAGTTGTTTCCATAACATTGACCCATCTCATGCCTCATTGAATTTCCTTTTTGAAATCTTTGCCAATTGCTTTATCTATGGGCATGGGTAGGCACGGTGGCGCAGCGGTAGAGTTGCTGCCTTGCAGTGCCAGAGACCCGGGTTCAATCCTGACTATGGGTTCTGTCTGTATGGACTTTGTACATTTTCCCTTTGACCATGTGGGTTTTTCTCCAAGATTTTTGTTTCCTCCCACACTCCAAAGATGTACAGGTTTGTAGGTTAATTGGCGTAAGAGTGTAAGAAAATAACTGCAGATGCTGGTACAAATCGAAGGTATTTATTCACAAAATGCTGGAGTAACTCAGCAGGTCAGGTAGCATCTCAGGAGAGAAGGAATGGGCGACGTTTCGGGTCGAGACCCTTCTTCAGACTGAAGGCATAGTATAAATGTCAATTGTTCCTTGTGTGTGTAGGATGGTGTTAATGTGCAGGGATCACTGGTCAACTCGGACTCGGTGGACCGAAGGGCCTGTTTCCGCACTGTATCTCTAAACCAAATGAAACTATGGAATGAACTCTTTCAGTGTAATCCTTGCCAGCCAAGTTTGTCTTCCAAACTCATCCTTTCTGCCCAGACACTCTAAGAAAAACAACTTGCATTAAAGTGGTACTTTCATTTCATTATCAAATAAATGTATTACTCACTTCAGAGTAGTATTATCAAATAAAAATTGGCAAAGCTATGTAAAGCAATATTAGAGCAGTTGAGATCAAGCTTGTACAAAAAACTGTAGATAGCACTGCATTTGAATCAATCACTTTGGCATTTTTGCAATGAAGCTATCATAGTTCAGTGCACCACTTGGTTATCATTAAGAAACTTGACCAAGTGGACCCGTTAGGCCCAAACCGCTCCTGCATTGGTGCAGCACACTCTCCTCCCCCCTTCCCCCTCCCCCCTCTCTCTCCCCTCCCCCTCCCCTCCCCTTCCCCTCCCCCCCACTACATCCCCCTCAACCCCCCTTACCCTTCCTCCTTCCCCCTCCATCCCTCCCCCCCTTCCCTCCACCCCCTCCCTCCATCCCCTCCCTCCATCCCCCTCCCTCCCTAGGAGATAGATTTAAACTTTAAAATGTGAATAACTTTAAAAATACGACACCGATTTCAATGAAAATTCTTCCATTAGCACCAAAGGGATGACGGTGACTAAGGTGGGCCTAAAAGTGTCGCGCTATCGTGTAGCGTTTTGGCTGTAGTTCAGGAACACACAAACAAACAAACGGGAGTTTTAGTATATAGATTACGAACTTTGACATTAAGATCCATTTTGGATATGCTGAAATTTAGCTGATAACTTAATTAATTTTCCCTCCAGATTAATTTAGGACGTTGCCTTGTGTAGTATTGGGAGTCTGATATGGCAAGTATCATTATTCAAGATATCCCACATCACAGTGCAGCCAGGAGATACTGAAATATAGTCACTGTTGTAATGTGTGACATGGAACAGGTAATCTTCACAGGACAAGTTCACATGGACAATGATAAAATAATTGAACCTATTTTCTTTTAGAGAAGTTGGTAGAGGGATAAATATTGGCCTGCAAAACTGCCCTCCCTTTTTCAAGCAGTATCTTTGGATTTATTACGATAGACACAAAATGCTGGAGTAACTCAGCGGAACAGGCAGCATCTGACTGTCATATGTTGAAAGACTGGAGCGACTAGGCTTGTATACACTGGAATTTAGAAGGATGAGAGGGGATCTTATCGAAACGTATAAGATTATTAAGGGGTTGGACACGTTAGAGGCAGGAAACATGTTCCCAATGTTGGGGGAGTCCAGAACAAGGGGCCACAGTTTAAGAATAAGGGGTAGGCCATTTAGAATGGAGATGAGGAAAAACTTTTTCAGTCAGAGAGTTGTAAATCTGTGGAATTCTCTGCCTCAGAAGGCAGTGGAGGCCAATTCTCTGAATGCATTCAAGAGAGAGCTAGATAGAGCTCTTAAGGATCATGATCACATTGAATGGCGGTGCTGGCTCGAAGGCCGAATGGCCTACCCCTGCACCTATTGTCACAACACAAGAACACAAGAACACAAGAAAATAGGAGCAGGAGTAGGCCAACCGGCCCCTCGAGCCCACTCCACCATTCAATACGATCATGGCTGATCCTACCCCAACCCCCTTCCCACTATCGCCCTTCTTCCTGGGAGAGGCGAAAAACCGGATAAAAACCCAGGCCAATTTGGGAAACAAATCCGGGAAATTCCTCTCCGACCCCAAGCTAGGCGATCGAAACTTGTCCAGGAGATTACTCGGGTCTTACTATACTAACCATAGCTCATGTCCACTTCCCTGCGTGGGGATCTCAGAGGAACTCTGTCCCCCAGAGATGCGATGTGCAGGCCCACCGGAGTGTGTACACGTCCTGACGCCCATCAACCAGGCCCCAACTATGGGTTAAATAGTGCCCCGATGCCTTGTGGGTAAGGCTCAGGAGGGCCAAAGGCACTGGAGCTGGCATCCCGAGAGACGGTCGGCTGATCCCTCGTGCGTCCGCCTTCTGGCAACTCCTGCAACCGCATAGGCCCCAGACAATAGACAGTAGACAATAGACAATAGGTGCAGGAGGAGGCCATTCGGCCCTTCGAGCCAGCAACGCCATTCAATGTGATCATGACTGATCATTCTCAATCAGTACCCCGTTCCTGCCTTCTCCCCATACCCCCTGACTCCGCTATCCTTAAGAGCTCTATCCAGCTCTCCCTCGAATGCATTCAGAGAATTGGCCTCCACTGCCTTCTGAGGCAGAGAATTCCACAGATTCACAACTCTCTGACTGAAAAAGTTTTTCCTCATCTCAGTTCTAAATGGCCTACCCCTTATTCTTAAACTGTGGCCCCTTGTTCTGGACTCCCCCAACATTGGGAACATGTTTCCTGCCTCTAACGTGTCCAACCCCTTAATAATCTTGTACGTTTCGATAAGATCTCCTCTCCTTCTTCTAAATTCCAGTGTATACAAGTATACAAGACGTAGCAGCCTCTGGAATAAGCCTATCAGGTCGGGAGGGGAATGCAGATGCTGGGCATGTTTGTATTCCCATTCACCTGCCCAGGCTCAGCGGCCAAATCAAATGGGGAGGACACCTCATCCTTGCTGGGCACAGTGAGGAAATGTAAAATCCCCCTCTCCAAGCAGGACAATGCCAAGCCGCACCACCATCTCCCGCAGGTGGGCGGATGCCAGAGACAGGGATGCTGTCTGATATGAGGAACACAAAGGAGATTGCAGAGAGTGGCAGACCCAGCCCCGTCCATCACCGATACTGACTTCCCCACCATCAAAAGGATCTATAGGAATCTCTGCCTCAAAAAGGCAGATAAAATCATCAAAGGCCCACATGGTTTTGACCGCACTCTCGTTTTGCTCCGACCATCGAAAGGAAGGATCTGAAAACCATGACTACCAGGTTCAAGAACAGTTTCTTCCCGACAACCATAATGCTCTTGAACACTGAACACTATGTAGTTCCTTTTCTCCAGAGATGCTGCCTGACCCTTTGGGTTACTCTAGCATTTTGTGTCTCTCTTCGCTGTAAACCAGCATTTGCATTTCCTTCCTGCACTAATTATGTACCTCTGTGGACTGTATTTGATTGCACTGGGGGCTGTGGCTTTTTTTTACATTAGTATTGTGGTTTATCTGTATCTATATACTAAAACTCTCGTTTGTTATCTTGTTTGTGACTGAACTTCAGCCAAAACGGTGCACGATAGCGCGACAATTTTAGGCCCACCTTACTCACCATTGTCACTTTAGTGATAATGCAAGTAGTTTTATTGAAATCGGTGTTATATTTTTTAAATTATTCACATTTTAAAGTTTAAAAGGAGGGGAGGGGGAGGGGAGGAGAGAGGAGGGAAGGGGGGAGTGGGGGAGAAGGGAGAGGGGAGGGGGGGGAGAACAGGGTGTTGCACCAATGCAGGAGGGGTTTGGGCCCAACGGGTCCACTTGGTCTAGTACATTACTAGAACTCTCATCTTGTGTGTTTGTTTGGCTGTTTGTTTGTACGTACCCGAAATACAGCCAAAATGGAACACGATAGCGCAACAATTTTAGGCCCACCTCACTCGCCATTGGCCTGCGGTTGAAATGTTTGTTATATTTTTAAAGTTATTCACTTTTTAAACTTTAATGAATCCATTTTCCACTTGCCCTGCCTGTCAGCCGCGCCTGTGCAGTAATACCGCCGTGTTTGACGTCACGATGAGAACCCAACGGGTCCGCACCTGCGCACTTGGGGCCCGTTGATCTAATACAGATGTTCCCCAACTTACGATGCTTTGACTTACGATATTTCAACTTTGCAATTGTGCGAGCGGCCGGGGGGGGGGGGGGTGGGTTCAGGGAGGATAGGGAAGGGGGGATAAGGGGGGCTGAAGTGGGTGTGGGGGGCTAGGGGGGATAAGGGGGGGTTGAGGGGAGGGGAGTGGGTTGAGGGGGCTAGGGGGATAAGGGGGGTTGATAGGGGATGGAGCGGGTGAGTAGGGGGGAGGGGAAGATGGGGAGGGGGAGGGGAAGATGGGGGGAGGGGAAGATGGGGGGAGGGGAAGGAGGGGGGAGGGGAAGAGGGGAGAGGGGAAGAAGGGGGGAGGGGAAGAGGGGGGAGGGGAAGAGGGGGGAGGGGAAGAGGGAGAGGGGAAGAGAGGGAGAGGGGAAGAGGGTGGGAGGGGAAGAGGGGGGAGGGGAAGAGGGGAAGAGGGGGGAGGGGAAGAGTGGGGGGCGAGGGGAAGAGTGGGGAGTGAGGGGGAGGTGGGGAGTGAGGGGGGGAGGTGGGGAGTGGGGAGGGAAGGGCGCTAGACCAATGCAGGAGAGGTTTTCAAGAGAGAGACAGATAGAGCTCTTAAGGATAGCGGAGTCAGGGGTTTATGGGGAGAAGGCTGGAACGGGGTACTGATTGAGAATGATCAGCCATGATCACATTGAATGGCGGTGCTGGCTCGAAGGGCAGAATGGCCTCCTCCTGCACCTATTGTCGATTTATTGTCCACTGTTTGGTATAATTTTGGGTTCCAAATTCAACATCTGGTTGAAAAATCGTCTCCAGAATTTCCTTGACTCCCATCTCACGTTGCAATGAAATGATTGCACTGGTGGAGGAAATGGTTATGGAGAGAGAGAAGGGCCCCTTTAAAGATCACACTGATGCGGGGGCTGTACTGCATGAGCACAGATGAAGATTTGTTGTGTGTGTGTAGCGACTTCCCTCCCCTCTCACTGCAGGTAGGCGGTGCTGGTGCTGGTGCTACTGCTGCCTGGAGTTGGTTTAGCTGAGAGCTGGAGGCTGAAACACAGGGGAGGTTTTAAGAAGCGTGCAACTTTTGTTTTTTTGATTAAAAAAAAAAAATAGCAACCATATTTTAAAAGGAAAAGATGTCTGCAAGTTGCCAGCAAAGTCAGTGTCGAGTGATCCCCACCAGGAGAGTGGTTCTCAACGATGCAACACAACTACCTCAAGATTATTGCACTACACCAGGCGGGACCCTCTTCTCCACCACTCCTGGAGGTAAATACATTGCTGGCAATCTGTAATGCAACTGTGCTTTGGGTTTTATGTCTTCAATAAGTCAGGCAGATAGACACACACATGGGCCTGGCCCGAGCACTTCCCTTTAAATCTGCGTCTTGTTAAAAACACAACAAAAAAAAAAGTGGGTGGAGAAGCTAAAAGGGTTTGCACAAAGAAACTTAGCACACTGTGTTTGTGGTGAACATTGTAGAGCTTGGTTTGCTTAACGTTGGCTGCTGTTGCACCGAATTTTGCTCTCATAATGGAACAAAAAACAACAAGCCAGAGAGTGCACACACACACACACACACAGGCGGATTTGGCAACAACAGCCTTCAGTTCATGCACCTCGTGTTGCAGAGAGCCTGCCTGAGTTAACTTTTCACACACACACACACACAGCCTTGCATGGGGATTTTTTTCCTCCCCCACCCCCCCACACTTGCAAAATGGAAGTGTACCGTGGTGAAATCACAATTAATGCAGCTCTGCCACAATGCTGCACACAATTCCTTGCATTAAACAGCTTTATTTTGAATTGCACATTTTCAGGACTCCCAAATCAGAGACACCAAAGTATCTTTTTCGAGTCAGGAACTCTCGAATTTTTGGGTTGATGTCCTGTTTGTTGCAAACATTCGAGTCTGTTAACTCAATGAGTGTTTTTAATGTGGGTTATTTGATTTATTTTTGCTTCTGCAGGGGGGAAATGAACGTGCATGCATTTATTTTTGGTCTGTAAACTCAATGAGTGTTTTTAATGTGGGTTATTTGATTTATTTTTGCTTCTGCAGTGGGGAAATGAACGTGCATGCATTTGTATTTGGTCTGTAAACTCAATGAGTGTTTTTAATGTGGGTTATTTGATATATTTTTGCTTCTGCAAAGGGAAAATGAACGTGCATGAATTTGTTTTTGGTCTGTAAACTCAATGAGTGTTTTTAATGCGGGTTACTTGATTTATTTTTGCTTCTGCAAGGGGAAAATGAACGTGCATGCATTTATTTTTGCTCCCCCACCCCAACCCCAGGTTGGATTGCATGTCTTGCACTCGTGATCCTGTCGCGTATAAAGCTTGTCAGCAACACCCGCCTCTCCCTCCAAAGCCTTGCCTGCCCATGAATTCCTCCCCAGTCTCTGCCATTTGCCTGAATCACGCAGAGAACTGCTTTAAGGGAGCATTCGAGCACAGACAGAACAGAAGGTTTCTCAATTTGGTTTCAGGATGGTTCAAATAAATGGAATAAAAATGCAGCAGGTCCCACCAAACCAAACCAAGACACAACAAAAGAATTTTTCTAACTTAATCAGGTGATGGTAACTGTGTGCTTCATTGGTGTTTTCCCTGAGCAGAGGATGTCCCAAGCAATTTTCTGGCCAATGAGGTGGATTTCATTTTTTGTTGTGGTTGTAATGTGTGGAATACAGCAGCCAATATGGACACTGCAGACTTGCACACACAATGTGATTGGGACAAATAATAGGGTTTAATTAAATAAACTCGTACAATGCTGCAAAAATCTCAGCTGGTCAGGCGGCATCTGTGCAATGATACACAGTTCATGTACCTTCATCAGAATATTTATTTGCATTTGTGATTTTTTTTAAAAAATCGAATGCTGGAGTAACTCAGCAGGTCAGGCAGCTTCCCTGGAGAACATGGATAGATGTTGTGTGCAGGAAGGAACTGAGGATGCTGGTTTAAACCGAAGATAAGACACAAAATGCTGGAGTAACTCGGTGGGCGGGACAAGCAGCATCTCTGGAGCGAAGGAATAAGAGGGTCTCGACCCGAAACATCACCCATTCCTTCTCTAGAGTTGCTGTCTGTCCCACTGAGTTATTCCAGCATTTTGTGTCCATCGATGGATAGATGATGTTTTGTGTTGGGACCCTTTATTTACTCCAGTGCTTTATTTTTTTTAAACCAGTATCTGTAGTTCCTTGTTTCTACTACTTCTTTTGCATGACATGAATACAGAAAAATATTAACCGCACTCATTTGCAACTGCCCGAGAGGGAAGCTGGATATCAGTTTAAAAGTGCTCCTTAAAGATCACTCTGCACCACTTCCTAGGTGCTGTATTATATTTGACCCACTGCAGTTGGGTGGGATTTGATTTGAAGTGACTTCCATAGCTGTTATCGATGTGTAAGAATTGCGTCACTGTACAGTGTTAAAAGATGTTCAAAGCTCCAAATGGAGGGAGGACTAAACAGGAAAAGTAAATTTCTTTCAGGATAAATTATTGGTCTGTGATCCCTTTTATAGCAGAAGTGATCCTCGCCATTACTAAAGGGGGCTAGATTTAGCCCCAAATAAGACACATCTAGTGTAACTCATCGGGTCAGGCAGCATCCCTGAAGAACATGGGATAAATATGGGTTGACGTTTTGGGTTGGGACCCTTCAACATTGTTATCTCTCTCTTAGTTGCCTGTTTCCGCATAAATAGTGTTGCAACGTTTTCAACGGATCACTAATGATGATTGAGATGGGTGATGACAGAATTGGGCAAGAGTGAATTGGCAAGGGAACTTAGTACGGTTTGTTGGAAGTGTGGGTGAAGAATTCCTATCAAAGGAAAGTTTGCAGATTTTTTTTGTCTGGAGGATGAGCCCTATGTATTCTGGTAACTTTTTAACACGGTGAGCAACAGACAATTCTGTGGCATGCAGATTCCCTTGGTTTTAAGCCAAAGAGGATAAAATTCTCAAAGTTTCTGCCCCGATCTTTCAGAGGACACGAATATGTGGTTGGAAGGTATATTGGGGAGTTGGGAACAGCCATTGTTTTGAATGGAAATGTAGGCTCCTAATACTACTTATAATCATTCTATTTCTCCTGTTAGTGTAAGAAAATAACTGCTGATGCTGGTACAAATAGAAGGTATTTATTTCACAAAATGCTGGAGTAACTCAGCAGGTCAGGCAGCATCTCAGGAGAGAGGAATGGGTGACGTTTCTGACTGAAGAAGGGTCTCGACCCAAAACGTCACCCATTCCTTCTCTCCTGAGATGCTGCTTGACCTGCTGAGTTACTCCAGCATTTTGTGAAATAAATACCTTTTATTTCTCCTGTTACTACTTGCCCAGAGATGGGCAGAGTTTATGTAAATTGGAAGTATGCTGACATAATTATGTTAATTAAACTTAATTGAATTCTCTTGGCTTTTTTTACTCAAGATATAAGGATGATGGCCAGAAACAAAATGAGAGTGATGCATGGTCTAAGCAAAATGTGGATCTGTCTTATTTCTTTAGATAATAATCAGCCTGCTGGATGTTTCCAAATTCAAATTTCTTGAAATATCTGGTTAGATGTTTGTTTTTGGTGATGGACCATCCCTGCTTTGTGTTTACGTGAGTTGTTAAGGCCCGTGGGGCTAAAGGACAGTATGTACTGCAGACAAATTGACATTTACGAGATTTAAGATTAATAGATTTTTCTAGCGTGAAAAGGGATTAAGGGACACAGGACTAATGGATACCTATATATCTATATACTAAAACTCTCGTTTGTTTGTTCCTGGACTACAGCCAAAACGGTACATGATAGCCCGACAATTTTAGGCCCACCTTACTCACCGTCGTCCCTTTGGTGCTAATGGAAGAAGTTTCATTTTTAATTGAAGTTATATTTTTATAGTTATTTGTATTTTAAAATTTAAATCTGTCTCCGGGGGGGGGGGGGGGGGGGAGGAAGGAGAGGGTGCTGCACAAATGCAGGAGAGGTTTGGGCCCAACTTGGTCTAGTATATATATAAATAAATGGTGAAACAGGCCCACTGTGACTACTTGTAACATTCGTGCTTCAATTTTTATTAAATAAATACATCAATACAATACCCTTTTGGATGCCTATAATTTTATTTGACCTGAAAACTAAAATAATTATGCAGCACAATCTTTTGATTGGAAATGTATTGTGCAAAGATAGGCAACAAGAGCTGACTTGTTTCCCGTCGGTTATGCAAGCCTTAACTAATCAATAATGTACCATTAGAGACACCACATGGTCAGTGTAAAATTTCTAGAAGCAATTCAAGAAATGCTTCTCTGCAGTTATCAGACTTTTGAATGGACGTTTGCTAAGGGTGTGCTTCTGATCTTCCAATCTACCTTGGCACAGCCCTTGCACAGTTTTGTTATCTGCACTTTCATTGCAGCTGTAACATTATGTTCTGCACTGTTTACTTTCTCTCTTTGCACCATCTGTTGCTTCTCATGTATGGCTTGATTGTATTTGTATCTGGTATAACTTGACTCGATAGTGTGCAAAACAAAGTTTTACACTGTAATTTTGTACACGTGGCAATTATAAACCATAAAACAAACACCATTTCCAAATTACAGAATGAAACCAAGCCCAGTGATTTTCTTTTTCTTGTGGTAATGACCTAAATTGTCCTTTGCAATGAGAATGGCAATGAGCAACACATCTCAAATCAATTTGCAGTTTTAATTCCAAGCTCTGGAAAATTTTAAGTGCTCTGGCAGGCGTGTTGAGAAGAAATCTATCACTCTTTTAATGCCATCGTATTGACTCGTCAAGCAAACAAAATCTCAGAGCAATCTTTCAAGAGGACGAGAGAAACGACTATTGAGGTAGAAGCCCAAATGTGCCCATCTAACTGCCATAGAAAAGCTTATCAAACTTATCACACCTTCTGTAACGTCACTTTTGGCAAAGTGGGTGACTTTGTAGTTATATCAGGATAGGGGGTTGTTTTAAGGGTGCTGTTACAGTCATACAGCACAGAAACAGGCCCTTCAAGTCCAACTTGCCCATGCCAAACAAGATGCCCTATCTACGCTAGTCCCACCAGCGTTTGGCCCATATCCCTCTGAACCTTTCCTATCTGTATAGTTCTTGTTATCCTTTACATTGTGGGCGAATGCAAAGAGATGAAGACTTTGATTGTGTGTGTGTGTTGGATGTGTGATGATGAGCCTGCTCCTTTCTGCAATTGCATCTCTGGTGAAAGCCACTGTGTGGGCAATGTGGCTTTTGTCACCAGTCACACTTTAGCCTGTTCGCATACTTCCCCTTGAAGAAGCCAGATCTAATTTTCAGTGAACTCAAACCTGGGATCCCCAGTCAACTATTTGGCTGGAATATTACAAATTGTAAAAATTCTTCTGAGTCTGTGGGAAATGCTTGTGATTCTGACAGCTTGACTGGATGTGGCTTGACTGGATGTGGAGAGAGATAGGCGTTACCTTCAACTAATCTGATTCCGGCTGGTTCCATTCTCTCCCATATGATCACCTGACCGTTCAATAGTCAAGTCCTACTCTGCCAAAGAACTGTTTGTTTTAAAACTGATTGAAGTTTAAGCTCACAGCTACCTTCTTTGTGTATTGGTATCCGCAAGCAAAATAAGTTTATTCTCAACGAATATGGCATGGTATATGTAATCTAAAGATAATCTCAATCTTGTGGTTAAAATTCAGCTTTGACAAGTTGTGTTAAGAGTAGGGGTGTCAACTACCTCACTCCCAAATAAGGGACAAGATGATGTCACTGCCCCATGCCCCATGTGACCTCACCCACCCAGCTCCTGCTCAACCAATGGCGGCCGCTCGGGCTGAGAGGTGGGTTGCTACGCAACCTCCGTTTGGCGGTCTCTGGGCCTACGCTGTCCAGGCCTACAGCGCCCCCTGGGCCTAATACGGGACAAGGGCGGTCCCATATGGGACAAACCAATTTAGCCCAAAATACGGGATGTCCCGGCTAATACGGGACAGTTGGCAACCCTAGTTCAGAGACACGTTTGTTTTGGACTTTTTTTCCCCCCTTGATTGCTTCCTTGTTTTAAATTTTAAGTTGCACAGCCAGAAACTGGTCTTCTGCAGTTACATTTTGCAGATTCCTACTTCCAGATAAACTGCTGATTTTGCATGATAATTTGTATGAAATGAGAGCAGGTTAATAAACATGTGGGGTTTTTTTTGCTTCGGGTTACAAAGGTTGTTCTTGCTGTTTGGAAGTGAGGTTCTGTATCATTACACAACACAAATCACTATGTGTGTTTATTGCAAAATTGGGGCATGATTCTGCCGCAATTGGGCGAACTGCTCCAATCCTAGTATTTATTTCCATCGAAGGTGTCAACAGCACACGAGGTACTGAATGCCTTGTGACTGCCCATTTATTTCAGAGTGGAGATGTAAGATGGCAGTATTGTGAAACCCATTTTCTTTCCAGAGTTTGCAGCCTTTTATTATGAAATACATATTACCAGTTGTTGCTTTCAAGATCCAGTGGCTGAAAAGAATCATGAATTTAATTTTGAACGGATGAATGCATTCCCTGCCATTCTAGAACAAGGCAGATCATGGCATTCCCTGGCATTCTAGAGCTAGGCAGATCATGGAGTCACAAATGTCACCCCTACTGTGCTGCCTTATTACAGTCAGTGTTATCCAATAAGCAGATCGCTGCCCAGATCTTATAAATTGCACTTCTGATTAGCAAAATAGACGTGTGAATTGTACCTGCACAGCGAGTGTGTGTGAATTTTTAAACTTTCAGTGCCTTTGTTGGATTGAACACTTTTGAAAAAAAATTGCTTTCAACAGAGGCGTTGCTACATGGGAGCATGTTGAGAGTATTTGTTGACCTTCAGTGATCACTGAATGCTTTAGATGTTAAACACATGTAGATGTGCAAGCTCCATTGTGCACGGATTATTATTCAACTAAAATGAGTGGGTGTGAATAGATATTGCCTTGGCTGTAATTCGTTGATGATTTTTCTATTGAACATTGCCATGTGTAGGTCTGGGTGAGTCTGGTGAAAACTGGGCATTATTTAAGGTTGCCAACTGTCCCGTATTAGCCAGGACATCCCGTATTTTGGGCTAAATTGGTTTGTCCCGTACGGGACCGCCCTTGTCCTGTATTAGTAGGGTTGCCAACTTCCTCACTCACAAATAAGGGCTAATGGGTGACGTCGCCGCCCCGCGCCCCACGTGACCTCACTCAGCCAGCGGCCACGTGCTCCCGCTCCACCAACGGTGGCTGCCTGGGAGTGAGAAAGTTGGCAACCCTGGCATTATTATAGAATCCCACAGCACAGGAGAAGGCCATTTATTCCATAAAAAGACACAAAGTACTGGAGTAACTCAACAGGTGAGGCAGCATCTCTGGAGAACATGGATAGTAGATGTTTCGGGCCCGGTCCCTTCTTCAGACCCATCCATAGTCTCCACAGATACTACCTCACCTGCTTTGTTACACCAGCACTTTGTCTTTTTTTGTAGACAAGCATGTACAGTTCCTTAGTTCCACCTTTTGCAATTTATTCCATAATGCCTTTGTCTGCTCTTTTGACAACTTATGCAAAAAGTCCCATTCCTCTCCCCCTTTCATCATAGCACAATTAATTTTCTTTGTGCATTTATCCAACTTCCTTCAAATTAAAATCTTAACATAATACATTCCATTTCTGTATATTTAGATTTAGATTTTTTAGATTTAGAGATACAGCGTGGAAACAGGCCCTTCGGCCCACCGAGTCCGCGCCGCCCAGCGATCCCCGCACATTAACACTATCCTACACTATCCTACACACAATTTTTACATTTACCCAGTCAATTAACCTACATACCTGTACGTCTTTGGAGTGTGGGAGGAAACCGAAGATCTCGGGAATAAAACCCACGCAGGTCACGGGGAGAACGTACAAACTCCGTACAGACGGCGCCCGTAGTCAGGATCGAACCTGAGTCTCCGGCGCTGCATTCGCTGTGAGGCAGCAACTCTACCGCTGCCCTTTCTTTCTTTAAAAGAAAATTCTCCACATCTCTCATCTACTTTAACAATTCACCTTCAATCCGTGCTTTGAATTTATCTCCCCTGTGAGAGGAAATATTTTTACTCGTGTCAAACCCCTTTTATAGTTGTGAACGCCTAACAAAACTCTTGAAACCTCTAATCTAAGGACACTACCCAGCTTCCCCCGTATCTGCACATGACAGAATTCGCTCATTACTGATGCCACCCTAGTTATCCCCCACTCTGTTCTTCATGATTGAGATATGATGCCACAGGTTTTTAAAAGACAACGCTTTATTTTTCAACGTTCTTTCTTCTGAGTAGATATGTGGAACCTTTTTAAATGCAAACTTTGACTTGCTATTTCAGGCACTCGGATTATTTACGATCGGAAGTTTCTGATGGACTGCCGTCATTCTCCGATTGCAAAGACTCCACCCCGTTACCTCCCACATATCCCAGGTGTGACAACCCCAGGCATTGCTGAAGACACGAAGGCAGAAGCAAATGACGCTGCTCAGAGCGGTGGAATCAACCGTGAGGGAAAATCATCTACTGGTGAGATTCGGCAATTTAAATCCTTGGGGGCAAAACTAGGCTTAGGGACATTTTTCTCTTTTATTCATAGGTATATATTATATTAAAGGTGATAAGTGATTTAGACCTTAAAGATGCAGCGCAGAAACGGGCCCTTTGGCCCATCGAGTCCGCGGTGACCAGCGATCACCACGCACACTCGCCTACACACACTAGGGACAAGTTTACAGGTTACGAAAGCAAATTAACCTCCGAACGCACACGTCTTTGGAGTGTTGGAGGAAACTGGCGCACCCGGAGAAAATAGACGCGGTCACAGGGAGAATGTACAAACTCCGTACAGATAGTACCTGCAGTCAAATTGAAACCGGGTCTCTGGTGCTGAAAGGCAGCAACTCCGGCTGCATCACGGTCTGCCTCCCGATAGATCAGAATGGATTAGTAGCAGCAAGGCACAATAATGATTGTGGTTACAGTCATTGTAATAGTGGTATGATTTTATTTTTAGATTTAGAGATACAGCGCAGAAACAGGCCATTCGGCCCATCGGATCCTCGCCGCCCAGCGATCCCCGCACACTAACACTATCCTACACCCACTAGGGACAATTTTTACATTTGTCCAGCCAATTAACCTACAAACCTGTACGTCTTTGGAGTGTGGGAGGAAACCGAAGATCTCGGAGAAAACCCACGCAGGTCATGGGGAGAACGTACAAACTCCGTACAGTACAGCGCTCATAGTCAGGATCGAACCTGAGTCTCCGGTGCTGCATTCGCAGTAAGGCAGCAACTCTACCGCTGCGCCACCGTGTCGCCCTTTGGCAACCATGTTGGCAACACTTGGCTAGAAGATGCATTGTGCATGTGTCAGTCCTATACATGTGCTGAAGCTAACACTAAAAGGGATGTTGCAGGTAAAGGAAAATTGGGAATCTGCTTTCAGAAATTGTTCATGTAATTTGAGTTCTTTAAGAGATTTCAAAGTCAAACCCAAGTATTATGCAGAGGCAGCCTTCATATGCAGATCTTTTGGATATTGGTTAATTCTGCTAAATAGATGAGGGAAATAGAATGGAAGAGGCAAGAAACAGTAGGGAAATAGGGGGGAGAATGAGGGGCTGAGGCTTTTAAAATTGGGAGAAAGATCGTCGAGCTATGAAGTCAGTACATGGGGGTGGTGGGGTTGGGTGGTCAGGCTGGGGGGTAAGGGCAGTGCTTCTTAAACTGGTGAAAGGTTCATCCAAGGGTGAATGAAATTACTTTGGGGTGAATGAAACTAGAGGGGTGAATGAAAGGTGAATGACTTAATATATATAAAATTATACACAAGGCGAAAATGACCAAAAAACATAAGAAAATTTAGTGGAGAGTGAATGAAATTTTGTGATAAAGACTCAAGGGTGAATGACACTGAAATAGTTTAAGAAACACTGGGTTAGGGTATCAGATGGAACCACGGCTGCTTCTCCCGTGTTAAGAGTGGGTTACATTTTAAAACAAAAGTTTCAGAGAATTGGAAATAGTGATAATCCAGTGATTCCCTGTAAATTGCATTGGTTTCGTTACTTTCAATACGGTGGATTTCTCTTTGAACAGTGTACTGACTACACATGGTTTAAATCACAATCTTTTAATCCAGTTTATGTTGTAAAGTAAATCTCTTTGCAAGTAGTGATAAGATAATTATGTGGGGAAATTGGGACTGCTTTAAGGTGAATCACAACAGGAAATGCCTGGTCTAATTTCCCAACTGCTGAAATTCCACCAGGAAATGCGTGCAGACTCTGCAAAGATCTTATGAATATCCTGTGCATTTTTCCCACTCTTTCTCCGTCAGTACCCACTCTCGTTCCCTTGTCTGCTGTGTAGTTATTCCTCTAATTCATTTACAAGGCTGATCTGCCTGGCATTTTCCACAGCCAGTTTGTCTTGTCCTTCTCCGTTAGATGAAGGAGCAGGAAAGTTGTAGGCGAGAGAGCAGTGTATCCAACCAGTGCAACATCGAAGGTGCCAAGAATTTTCTTTGAGTTGACTTCTCCTGGCACTTTGGTCCTTAAATGAACTTGTGCATTTCATGAGAAGCACTAATAGATTGTATGGCCACACTGACGGGGTTCTGTAGTGAAGACTTCTCTGTAGTGCAGACTTCTTGGGCTACCAGTGTGCAGACTGAGTACTCTGGCCCTGCATCAATTAATTGTGCACTCTTTCCACCACCATGAGGGAGTTTCCCAAGACCAGCCAACACCTTTGACCCAGCCTTGATTTTTGCCCAGCAACTGCTGTGGAAATGTGAGATGCAGTTATTGAAATGAATCTTGGTCAAGATACACTGAAGACTCCCATCTGACACTGTTGGAAGTTGTATTATGTTTGGGTAGCATGGATTTTGCTGGCACGACGTTTACTGTCATTATTCACTGCTTGCCTGTGAACAGCATGATAACTTGTTTTAATGCATTTATTTTCTTAAATTTAATGCCCCCAGCTGCCAGTTAAACTCATGTCTTTGGGTTAGTAACTTGTCACTCCAGTAATTTGAACCCTGCTCATAGTTTTGCCGCAGCTGTTGCCAGTTAATGACACGTGACCTGGTGCTGACCTGGCCTGTGTGTCTGGGCTGCAGTAGGAATTGTGTTTAACTGGTTCTCGTCTTTCAATGGAAAATGCCAAGCTGACCAAGCACTTTTTAAAAATAAAGAAAATTCTGTCGCCATCACCACACCCTCTTCCCTGCCCAAGTGCTCAACTCCCTGTCCCCCGTATTAAAGGGAACACGTTCAGCCCTACTTCTTGGTCCTCCTTTCTGAATCCTTTGAACCAGATGCCCCTAAGGATCCAGCCTTCAATCGCGTTGAGTCTGGAATTTCACTCCCGATACGAATGCACAAAGACAGACACAAAAAAAGCTGGAGTAACTCAATGGGTCAGGCAGCATCTCTGGAGAAAAGGAATAGGTGACGTTTTGGGTCGAGACCCTTCTTCAGACTGAGAGTCAGGGGAATGGGAAACAAGAGGTATAGATGGTGGTGTGTATATATATGTATATATATATATATATATATATGTGTATGTATATATATATATATATATATATATGTGTATGTATATATGTATATATATATATATATATGTGTGTATATATATATATGTGTGTATATATAGAGATGTGTGTATATATAGAGAGAGAGATAGAATCTCTCGTTTTCCTTTCCCCTGACTCGGTATGAAGAAGTGGCTCGACCCGAAATGTCAGCTATTTACTTTTTACAGACATGCTGCCTGACCCGCTGAGTTACTCCAGCTTTTTGTGTATATCTTTGGTTTAAACCAGCATCTGCAGTTCCTTCCTGCACAATGAATACACAAACCTTGGCTGACACTTCAGTGGGAATACCGATGTAGCATTGCAGTGTGAAAGATGACTTCCTTAATTGAGCTTAACGGTTGCTACTTTGGAATGAAAAGATCCCATGCCACTTACTGAAGAGCAGGGGAGTTCCATCAATACCCCAGCAATTTTTTTTAAATTCCTCAGCTAGCATAATAAGATCATGTTTATAATTGATAGGAGCAGAATTAGGCCATTCGGCCCATCGAGTTTACTGCACCAATCAATCATGGCTGATGTATCTTTCCCTCTCAACCCCATTCTCCTGCCTTCTCCCATTAACCATTGAGCTTTAACAAATCACATTATGATAGGATTTATTGCTAGAGGATATTGTGGTTGCTTAATGAAATTCATAAATTTAATAGGCACCCCTTTCACGTGTTGCAAGGACCCGAGGGTCTCAGCTAAAGGGAGAGGTTGGGCAGACAAGGACTTTATTCCTTGGATCACAGGAGGGTGAGGGGTGATCGTACAAAGGTGTATGAGATCATGGGGAGAATAGATGTGTTGAATGCTCAGTCTTTTACCCAGAGTACCCACCCCCTTAACATGGGGAATTCTCTGCCTCAGAAGGCAATGGAGGCCAATTCTCTGAATGCATTCAAGAGAGAGCTAGATAGAGCTCTTAAAGATAGCGGAGTCAGGGGGTATGGGGAGAAGGCAGGAACGGGGGACTGATTGAGAATGATCAGCCATGATCACATTGAATGGCGGTGCTGGCTCGAAGGGCCAAAAGTTCTACTGCACCTATTGTCTATTGGGGCACTGTCCTGCTAGCAATGAGTGAGGGGAGTTGTTGGATTTCAGCTGATTCGGTCTTTTTGGGAGCATAAGTTTAATCTTTAAGGCTAATGCATTCTCCTACCCTTTGACTCAACACATACCTCCTATGACCTTACTGAAGATCTACGCACCGGAATGTTGACAGCTGACTCTTTCTTTCTCCAGGAGATGAAGCTCAATTTGAGATGGACATCTAAGCTTTCCACGTGTGACTGCAGACTCCGCTTCTCAAGGCTTCGACGACCTGGCTTGTGGATCCAAACGCACAGGCCTCTCTCTGCCTTGGTACACCAGTTCTCCAGAAATCTGCCACAAAAAAAAAAAAAGTTAATACAGATTATTTTTTTGCCTTTGGTCAATCCTGAACATTTACACTTTGTCTATGACCTTAAATCATGTTTTAGCAGCAATATAAGTGGGTCCCAATTTAAAATTTTTTTTTTTTTTTTTAATCATCCTTTTCAGAACAGGAAAGATAACATTTTGTTCAATGGACAAACACGAGCTATTTTTAAAACTCTTTGTACTCAAAGCAATCTTGAAGCAATCCCCATTATATGTAACACTCGGTATATCCAACAGCTACGATGTGTTGCATTATTAATTGAGTTCAAAAGCAATTTTGGTACATAGCCATAATTGTACTCACTTATTTTTGGAACATTGTGGAATGTCATGTTGAGGTCGGCAAGAACTCTCAGTAAGTTCATTGCTTAACTATTTTAAATACAATCCATTGAATTCCTGAGTCATTTTTATTTTTGTCAATGAAAGCACTGTTTCATTGATGATTTCTGCTGCCTTCAGGCTTTCTTTCCCTTCTCTATCTTCATATTTGGTTTGGGTAGAACTTGCCCCAGTACATTTCACTGTTGTCAATAGCGATAGGCAGAGGAATTAAGCAAGTGTCTTGGATCTGAGTTGCAAGTGCATGGATCTATGTGTTTGGCCAAGCTTATGATTATGTTATCCAATCGCCAGAAACTGAAGTTACACTAGATTTGAAAACCATTTTTGTTGGAATGAAAATGAATGGGCCTGTCTTGTATGTATGTATGTAGTGGGCATAGTCAGATATTGTGGTTGCTTGCCTTGGGATGGTTGACTGTACTACCAGGCTGGTCAGATCCAAGAGTCTGTGGAGAGTAGTATGTCTTTTTGCTGAAGAGTTTTTTATGTAACATTTTTCACATTTAACTGTTTAAGTTGATGAGTTTTAATGTTTATTATTAAATTTGATGTTGGGGACAGTGGTCTGAAACTTGGTCCTGTGGTGCTGATTCCAATGGGTAAGAGGCCAGCTTTGGAAGATGTAGTATTGACTTGGCATAGCCCTACGGAGGCTGCTAGGATATGCTGAAGCTAATTCTTGATTTAAAACTTGGAAGAGAGCTGGAAAAACACAGCAAGTTAATAGATTAACTGTTGATCTGGGGGGGGGGGGGGGGAAAGGGGGCTCTGCTTTGAAGTCCTTGGCTAGGAATGCTACAATACCAAAATAGGCCATTCAACCCATCAAGTCTCCTTCGACCTTTATTACTGCAACAAGTTTTTTGTCCAACCCACTTTTCTCACCTGCGGCCACATTTTTTTAAACACATACTTTTTAAAAACAAAAAGTAATATGCTCAGCCAGTGGTGTGTAGAAGGGAATTCCACATCATAATCTGATTCCTCCGTTGAAGGATGTTTGATCATCTTTCTATTTTTTACCGTTGCACTGTATTTCTAATGTTTATTGTGATTTATGGGGATTTATTTTGAACGGGTTCATAGCAAAGTAATACTGAATGGTTTCCGTATTAATTACTTTATACTCTGGATAAATAAAATCTGCCGCTCAGTTATTTCCAATCTGGTGGCAAGCTTCACACGACAAGAAAAATCGTTGCATCTGGTTGTGGTTTTTATTATTTGTTGGAGTGGGTGGAATGGTGCTCCAATAACTACAGTACAGGGTTCTGACACTTACTGGAAAACAACGATTACTTAGTATGGAAATGGTGCTTGTCTTTTTTTAAATAGAGACCTATTATTACATATAATCTGGCGTTTAATGCACCTGCACAGACAACGGGTTTGACACAAACACAAGTAAGTATCAGCTGATTGTAAAGAAACATTCATAGGAAAGTTGAGCACAAAATTGTGTGGCTTATCTTTTGGAGTTTGGCGCTGAGGTTAGCTTTATGTCACCTTCCTACTGCCTTTTCTCCCCCCCACCTCACACACTGCCTGCATGGATCCATCTTTAGTGCCACTGTTGCCACGATGGCTCAAGTCACCAACTGTGGCACAGAGTGGATATCGTGTCTTAACGTAGAGCGAGGGAGGAGCCCAGTATGGTTTGTAGATCGCACTGACTTCACCACCTGGAAGCTGGAGTCTGAGGCCAGGCCATAATGATTGATGTCTTTGCCAATTTTCAGCTTTGCCTTTCTGAGACGCAAGGTGACAGTCACCAGATTGTATCCTTACTCCACACCACTCTCTGTCCTCTTGATGTGGGGTTAATTGTTGTCTACCTTTGGGTAGATACAAGAAACTGCAGATGCTGGAATCTTGAGCAACACAGAGTGCAGGTCAGGCAGCATCTTTGAGAGAACCTCACTAACCTCCTTGTCCCTTTCCATCTATATCTCTCCCTCTGGCTTTATATTTTTCTCTTTTTATCGAACACCCTTTTGTCTTTTTATCCCTAGCCTTGTTAATTACTCCACCCGTCCACCAATTACCCCTCTCCCCACCTGTGTCCACCTATCAATGCCAGGCATTATTCTACCCTTGCCGAAACGTCACCCATTCCTTCTCTCCCGAGATGCTGCCTGACCTGCTGAGTTACTCCAGCATTTTGTGAATAAATCGATTCTACCCTTGCCTCTCTTTTCCAGCTTTCTCCCACAACTAGTAGTCTGAAGAAGGGTCCCGACCCAAAACATCGCCATTCCATTCCCTCCACAGTTGCTGCCTGACCTTAAGTGAATCCAGAACTTTGTGTATTTTTTCTTGGGCAGTTGCTTTGAATCAAGGAGAGTTCATCTCACATTGGTCGCAGTCATCTCAGAACCCACAAAACCAATGTGGGCAATGCTGTTATAGGCAATAGACAATAGACAATAGGTGCAGGAGTAGGCCATTCAGCCCTTCGAGCCAGCAACACCATTCAATGCGATCATGGCTGATCACTCTCAATCAGTACCCCGTTCCTGCCTTCTCCCCATACCCCCTCACTCCGCTATCCTTAAGAGCTCTATCCAGCTCTCTCTTGAAAGCATCCAACGAACTGGCCTCCACTGCCTTCTGAGGCAGAGAATTCCACACCTTCACCACTCTCTGACTGAAAAAGTTCTTCCTCATCTCCGTTCTAAATGGCCTACCCCTTATTCTTAAACTGTGGCCCCTTATAATTCTTAAAGATGTCTGATGTTTGTATTTCTAACCCATTGCCATCCTGCAAGCATTGACTCATCTGATTCTAGTTTCTCTAATGGCATCCATTCCAGATCCTTCATGCAAACTGCAGTCTTCTAATGTCATGCCTCTGTAGTTAGATCAATAAGATTGTTTGTATTTTAACTTTTGCCTCATTGAAGCCATATAAGAGAACCTCTATTGTCCAGCATTACTGAGCAGAGACTAAAGTCCTTGGCTCACACTCTTAAAGTTCAACTCTTTACATCTGACGTCTTTTGGCCCAGAAATGTCCTATTTTTCCCTTCAATGTGAATGTAGTCCACTTCTCTGTGCATATCGGAAAAACGAATCAAATTTGATTGCATGCTTTTCCGAGTTCATTGGCTTTTGCAAATTGCCCACAGTGTTGGTGGGTACAAAGGAATTGGGGACGGAAGGGGGGAGTTTATGTGAGAGAGAATGTTAGAGAGGTATGTGGGGTAATGGGATTGCCCTGAGATCTGGCATGAACTCGATGGGCTGAATGGCCTCCTGTGATGTAAGGAATTATTGTATTCCAAATGCAGTAGAGAGTTAAGCTGCCCTCCAATATGATAGCGATCATTTTGGGACCCATACCCAACATTGATGGTCCTGGACTAACTTTGAAGGGGGTAGGACTGAGACTTGACAACTCTCAGCGTGAGAATTAAAAATGTATGTAAAGTCGCAGCAGATTCCTTGCTGGTTTGTACATTTGAGGATTCTTTAGGTAACGTTGCACGTGAACACCAGAGGAATCTCAAAATGTCTGAAGAAGAGTCTCGACCCGAAACGTCACCCATTCTTTCTCTCCAGAGATGCTACCTGCCCCGCTGAGTTACTCCAGCATTTTGTTTACCTTCGATTTAAACCAGCATCTGCAGTTCCTTCCTACACCAGAGGAATCTCGCTTTCTTTGTGAAGAATAGTTTGAAAGAACAAAAACTGCCACAGCATTTAACATGCAATGTACCTGCGGTACTGACAGTGCATTAGCTGAATGAATATGATTATCACCTTCTGTATTGTGTATATGCCGGGCCTTGTTTTTCAAAGCTAGGTTCTATGATGGTAGGAGTAGTTTGGACTGGTAGAGGACAAGTTATTCCAGTGACAGCAAGGGAAACTGCCTGGGTGGCACGTTTAACATTTCTGTTTACTTCATTTCACTCCATTGCAGTTTATAATCAGATCGAGTCTGAGTCCACACTGGATATCTGCAATTTCTTTAAAGCATAAATCTTGCATCATTGTTGCGCGTGTCACTTAACATGATCAGGAGCAGAGTTGGATTCTATCCCACTTCAGATCTGGCATAGTCCTGGAGATATCGTAACATGGCGGACCACTTTGAATTGCCACACTGGTTGGAAAGCGGATAGTTTGCACATCCCGGAAATGGATAATTTCTTGGTCTTGGTAAAAAAAAACAACTTTCGTATCACACAAAATTGTTCAAAGCAGATTTAAAATAAAACGATTCTTTCGTTGACCCAGTAATCTGGGGAAGAGTTGATGAGAATAAAAAAAGATTAATGTAGGATTAGTGTAAATTGGGGTTGGTGATCAGCATAGATTCACGGCTGAAGGGCCTGTTTCCATGCTATATCTCTCTTTGACTCTAATTTTTTTTCCTGGGTTGCTCCAATGGTATCTTTACTTAAATCTTCATTTCTTGGGCAGTCCAGGGCAGTTCTGGGGGATTTGTAATCCCAGAAGTCAACAAGAGGTTATTGGATTACCACCTACCTAGCTTCCTCGACAGCTTCATGCAACCATTGAATTGATGGCCAATGTGTGAAAAGTACCACCCTCTCATTTTGATGGTGGTAGCTTTATCATTCTAATCCTCTCAAATCTGTTGGCAAACTGGTGCTTATGGGTATGTTGATGCAACCTGGAATTGCCATCAATGGAAAAGAAAAATCTTTGTATGGAATAATAATTCCAAAAAAAATAAACTTTATCCTTTTGTATTGTATTTTGAACTGTAGTCCAGTTTCATATTTTTCAACATTTTGGGGTGTTAAGACATTTAGCATGTTATTTAAAATATACCATTGATCAAGCGAATTGATTGAACGCCCAAGTATCTTTGGCTTGAAACATGGCTGGGGTCACTGAGCATTTCATCTTTCCAAGAAGTTTTAAATAAGATCGGAGTACTGCAAGTACTCTTGCTTTGGCCTGATGCCAGTCTGTTGGGTATTATCTTCAAACAATTGGTGCTTATAATCTAAAGCAGCGTTTCCCAACCTGTTTACCCTTGCAAAACCCTTGAAATAATTTTCATGTCTCGGGGATCCCCAATGTAAAAATTATTATATATCTTTATTAATCTCTTTCTTTCTCTTTCATAAACTTAAAGTTCATAAGGCAAACATAATATATGTTTTTCTGATAGCTGGTTTAAGCAAAAAATAACTTGTGTTTTTCTCAAGTTTATTGACAATGCAAAACACAAAAATTGACTCAAAAATGCATTTACATTCCAATCTTGCAGTAGAGGCAGAGGGGCGAGGTTGGAGTGTAAGGGTGTGTCCAGTGGAGAGGCTTTGTAGCCAGTTCCACTGCAAGGCTCCTGAGGGAAGTTGGAGTCAGAGGGCAGGCCCAAAGTAGGGCAATCAAAGAAATTGCAAATGCCGCCAAACGGAGCAGTCACTGGCTGTAGCTGAAAAGAAAAGATACTGTCTGGGCTGCCACGTGACCATCTAGAGGCTAACAATAAGACACACACCCAGGTCTGATCACCCTGCCTCGACTGAGGGTGTCTTGTGATAAAAGGCCGAAACACCCAGTGACGTTGAGGTACACAACTGAAGATGTGTCTGAATGGTAGCAACATCACCTAGTGGTCACCCCCAAGAACAACACCAGTCAATTGTAGTGCAAACCTTAGGGATTGTAACATCTAGTCCTACTAATCAATCACTATTTCTCCTGGAACCCTTAGCGACCTCTCCTGGGAACCCCGGTGGAGAAATGTTGATCTAAAGAGACGCAGTGACAACTGGTGCTAGCAGGATAAATGTGCCTGTCTTGGTGTACACATCTCCCGAATGCATTGTGACATACTGTACAACCTGCTGCATAGCCTGCCAATGGATTTCATTAGGCCATGCACCATAAACAGGACAATGAACCACACAGACCATGATTATCCCTGTTTGATTGCTGCTGATATTTATACATGTGGAAGTTGAAATGCTGGTTGGAGAGGGAAATAGATTGTGAGCGCTTAAGAGATTTCTCTTGGTAAAAGATTAAACAGGGTGCAACAACATGGACGTAGCTGGATTAACAAAAATGAATGTTGACAACAATTATTTTAAGTCTGATTAAGTTAACAATTAAGTCTGAAGAAGGGTCTCGACCCGAAAAGTCACCCATTCCTTCTCTCCCGAGATGCTGCCTGACCCGCTAAGTTACTCCAGCATTTTGTGTCTACCTTCAATTTATTACCAGCATCTGCAGTTTTTTTTCCTACAATTATTTTGTGGTACCATCACGATGAAAATAACAGGTCATGTTAAGTGTCTCACTTTTATCAAACCCACACACACCGAGACCAGTGATCTCACTGAATCTTTGAGAATGAATGGCAGGTGGGGTGGGTGAGTGGTTGATAACCTTTTCAGTGCATAGCGCTGCCGCCATCTTGATCAGTTTCCGTTTAGAGATTGTTGAGTAGAGTTTATTCACAAAATGCTGGAGTAACTCAGCAGGTCAGGCAGCATCTCAGGAGAGAAGGAATGGGTGACGTTTCGGGTCGAGACCCTTCTGACTAATGTCAGGGGGGAGGGACATAGGAAGGATATAGGTGGGCCTCCCCCTTTCCCAGTTCTCCCTCTATCTTCCTGTCTCCACCTATATCCTTCCTTTGTCGTCGTCCCCTGACATCAGTCTGAAGAAGGGTCTCGACCCGAAACGTCACCCATTCCTTCTCTCCTGAGATGCTGCCTGACCTGCTGAGTTACTCCAGCATTTTGTGAATGAATACCTTCGATTTGTACCAGCATCTGCAGTTATTGTCTTATACTACCTGTTGAGTAGAGTTTAGTCGTATGGGGATCTTTTCGACCTACCTGTTATGTGGGACCTTGTCAGATACCTGGCTAAAATACACACATATTACATCCACAGCATTGATTTCAGGCTCTTCTTGTTACACTCTCAAAAAGATCAGTCAATTTAAACATAACCTTCCTTTAACAAATCCACGTCAACTGTCCCTGGTTATTCGGTGCCTTCCAAAATGAAGATTTATATTCTCCTTCAGAATTAAAGTTAAACTAATTGGCCAGTAATTATTTAGTTTAACCTTTTATTCTTCCCTTTTAAACAATGTTAGCTGTTCTCCAGTGCCCTGGCATCACTGAGATAACCACGTAGGTTGTAAAATGATGCTCAAAGCCACTGCAATCTCCTTTCTTTTGCCAACTTCGGACATGCTCGATTGGAATAGAGAACCAGGGGTCACAGGTTTATGGCCAGGGGGATTTAATAGGAACCTTAGGGTCAACTTTTTTTTTTATACAAAGGATGGTGGGTGTATGGAATGAGCTGCCGGAGGAAGTAGTGGAGGCAAATACCATCACAACGTTTTAAGAAACATTTAGACAGGTACATGGATAGGATGGGTTTAGAGGGATATTGCTAAATGTAGGCAGGTGGGACTAGTGTAGATGGGTTAGCAGGGGCAAGTTGGGCTGAAGAGCCTGTTTCACGCTGTGGGACGCTGTCTATGACATGTACCGTCTGATCTTGGAGATTTATCCACTTTTAACCCTTTCGTACCCAGTATCCATGAAGATTGTTGCTCACATCCTTCACGTTTATGCATTGGTCACTTATTCATTGCCTGATAGGCCCCGTCGTCTCCTTAGCTGACTCTTGTTTTTAATGCACTTATAAAGATCCTTGGATTTTCCTTGCTTTCATCAGACAATATTTTTGTGTGACCTATCTTTTACGTTCCTAATTTTCCTCTGAATTACCTCGGTGAACTTCTAGTTTATTCATGTATTTAGTTGTTGATACGTGTTTTGAGCTTTATTTTTCTTTGATTTATCCACTGCTCAATGTTCACTGATTTAGAAGCTTCTAGATTTGGAGGTCTACACTTTTTCGTGAAAGCCTGTTTTTCTTCAACACATTATTCGGGTAGATGTTTCCAGTTCAATTTTGCTGCCACTGCTCAGCCTTGTAAAGCTGACCTTTACTGTTTTATCTTTGGCCAAATTTAACCATGGCTGGACCACTACAGTGAAAATTTCTCGATTGTCATTATATGCATCCAATTTTAACATAGACTTAGAAATATAGAAACATAGAAAATAGGTGCAGGAGGCCATTTGGCCTTTCGAGCCAGCAATGCCATTCATTGTGATCATGGCTGATCGTCCACAATCAATAACCCCTGCCTGCCTTCTCCCCATTCCCTTGATTCCACTAGCCCCTAGAGCTATATCTAACTCTCTCTTAAATCCATCCAATGATTTGGCCTCCACTGCCCTCTGTGGCAGAGAATTCCACAAATTCACAACTCTCTGGGTGAAAAAGTTCCTTCTCACCTCAGTGTTAAATGGCCTCCCCTTTATTCAAAGACTGGCCCCTGGTTCTGCACTTGCACAACATTGGGAACATTTTTCCTGCATCTAGCTTGTCCAGTCCTTTTATAATTTTATATGTTTTCTATAAGATCCCCTCTCATCCTTCTAAACTCCAGTGAAATCAAGCCTAATTTTATTAATCAAAATTAACTAGAATTATCCTCCCTTTTGTTGGGCTTGTCATTCACTGGTGAAAAGAAATGGTTCCAAATGTAAGTTCTCAAAACTAAGGATTCTTTCTGACCCCTAAGCTCTGACATTTTCTTTCCAGCAGCTTGCCACCTTCTATCTATGTGTAAGCCATTCTTTAAAGTAATCATGTTTTTAATATTATGTGGCTCAGTGATAAATATGATCTGAATGCTCTTGTGAAGCCTCTTGCATTAGGGCTTGAAGGTAGTGCACATCTCTCCCACAGGATTGTGTATTCACCTTTCCTGCCCTTGTGCTCCATCCACAAAGAAACACGTTCTCTCCTTTTCCAGATTGAGCTCCATTCTCCTGGATGATTTCCCCCAGTGCCTACCTGTTGCGGAACTGCACTCAGGATAGAACTTTGTGGCTCTTATAGGTGAGATTCTTGATCTGGTTCTTTGCAGCAGCCAACGATGGATCAGGATCTGGAACTGTTTCAACGGGTTCTTTGATTTCCACCAGTTGGGTGATAAGGCCACGTTCGTAATTCACTGGGTTTCCTAGTTCTTCACCTCCTCAAGGGCAATTACTGGTCTTTCTTCGTGACCTGCTCTTCCTTTATTGCATGTAGAATGTGCTCAATTGTTTAAGAATATGAAGCCAACGGTGTCACCAGGCCCATTGTGACACATGCATTTCCAGCCCTCGTGTTACGTGCCCTGCCGCTCACTAAGTGCTCCTGTCACTTTGCGGCCCTGTCCATTGTGTCCAACCTGTCAAAGGAACTATTGATGACTGAAGGTAGTGAGTAGGAAAAAACTGCAGATGCTGGTACAAATCGAAGGTGTCGCAAAATGCTGGAGTAACTCAGCAGGTCAGGCAGCATCTAGGGGAGAGGGAATGGGTGATATTTTGGGTCGAAACCTTTCTTCAGACTGAGTAGTTATTTTATTTTTTAGTTTAGTTTAGTGATACAACGTGGAAACGGGCCCTTTGGTCCACCGGGTCAACCAGCGATCCCCGCACGTCTGGTGCTTGCATGTGCTCAATATCCCTCCATTTCCTGCATATTCATGTATCCATCTAACACCCACTCAAATGACACTGCCATATCTGCTTCCACGCCTTCCCCTCACAATGTATCACGTTAAACTTTCCCCCTCTGACCTTAGATTGTGCCATCCAGTCTTTGACATTTTCACCCTGGAGGTTAAAAGCTTCTGACTGTCTACCCTACCCATACCTCTCATCATGTCATAAGTTTCTCTCAGGTCTTCCCTCAGCCTCCAACGCATCCCTGGAGAACATGGACTGGGCTGGGCCCCTTTCTGACCCCTAATTATCCCAGGAGGGAAATTGATCTGCCAACAGTCATAAAAACACAAAATACACGAAATTAAAGTGACGAGTGGAAAGGATTGGGGAGGAGGGTGTCGGTCTCTGTCTACCCCACGACAGAAGGGGGAGGAGTTGGACTGTTAGATCGTCCAGTTTGAGTTTGGAGGCTTCATCTGAAAGCCAGTGCAGCCTCCGAATCCCCTGTCCCCTTACGAAACCAGTTTCTCCATTTGGTACATCGTTATAAATCAATAGTGCTCAAAGGCTGTGAAAGAATCATCCACAACCTTGGGTTTTATGCCGAATGGTTCTCAGCAGCGTCGAGAACAACATCATCTCTTCTGAAGACTCCCATGACAATCCGAGGAGCTCCGCCCTAACAAGTACATAGTCCCGCCCTATGATGCAACTTAAGCCGCGCCCCATAACGTTTAATACAAAGGATCATAGATGTGAATTTTCATGTGTGTGTATTTATAAACTTTAACTTTACAATATATAAGCATGCTGGACAAATATCACGAGTGGCGCTCCTGACTGATTACTTTCTCTCACTCCGGGTGTAAAGGCCACACAAGTTAAACTTGACTCAACTTGAGCTTCTGTTGTCTTTAATCAATTGCATGCTGCCCTTATCACTGGGATTATCAAAGAAAATGTGCAGCTTTTAAAAGAAAACCAAATACATAATACAAGATGCAACTACAGTATGGATAAGATTTTTAATATAAATAGTTTGCTGATTGTACAGTCATATAAAAATATAATCAGGAACATTTTCCAATGTGGATAATATACAACGTTGCAGCTTTAACTTTTGTTTTGCATTTGCTTGCCCTTTGCATCTGCTTTGCAAATCTTCCTTAGGAGGCATCAATGTTTATCAGGATTGTGTAGGAAAATAACTACACACAATCGAAGGCATCACAAAATGCTGGAGTAACCCAGCGGGTCAGGCAGCATCTCTGGAGAGAAGGAATGTGTGACGTTTCGGGTCGAGACCCTTCTTCAGGCTGGGAGGGTTGCCACGCAACAAGTCTGAGGAAGGGTCTCGGCCCGAAACGTCACACATTCCTTCTCTCCAGAGATGCTGCCTGACCCGCTGAGTTACTCCAGCACTTTGTGACACCAATGTTCATCAGGATGCAGTTTCACTATCATTCGCCAACGTCTGTTGATTATTTGTCTGCTGAAGCCACTTGCACCCACGCACTTTGAACTTCCACGAAAGGTTACTCCCGTTTACTCCTCCCACCGGTCGGTGTCCAGGACTGCTTGGCCGGCTCGCTGTTCAACTGTGGGTGCCATGACTGCAGAGTAATCTGGTTAAATGCAGCCACTCGGATCAATAGACAATAGGTGCAGGAGGAGGCCATTCGGCCCTTCGAGCCAGCACCGCCATTCGATGTGATCGATACTACGCGGGCTTCTGTCTTAACACATGAGGTTAGTGCGGGGGGGTAAGTCAACGACATCCACACTCTCGGACCACCATGTTCTCATGATGGCGTAACACCACCTCGCCCTTCTCTATGTACAGCATGCTCGTTGGACTCATTTTCGTGGGGACACAACAAGGGGGAGGCACCAGCGTTGGATGATGGAATTTGAGCAAGCTCTGGGGGGAAAAAAAGACACATGGTTAAAAAAAAATCTTAAAATACCGGTTACATTTTCAAATATAGAAACAAGGAACTGCAGATGCTGGCTTACAAAAAGACACAAAGTGGTGGAGTAAGACAGGGGCAACTCAGCGGGTCAGACTGGGGGATAGGAACAGGTGACGTTTCAGGTCGAGACCCTTTTCAGACTGTCTGATCTTGGTTTAAGTCAGCATCTGCAGTTCCTTTCTACACAAGTGGTGGAGTAACTCGTGGGATCGTGCTAAAACCATGGAGTTGCTCCAGCACTTTAATGTCCTTTTTAATTATTTTAAATTTTAGTTACATATTGACTTTAACACCGATCGCTGTGTCAATGCATCCTGCAGTTCAGATTCAGTGCATGGCATGGCACAGCTTTAGATTTGCAGCAGCAATTTTATGCGCATATGAACCAAAGCAAAGAAACATTGGGACACATTTGAAATGTAAGGATCATCACAATGCAGCCTAAAGTGCCCATGTTCCTGCATAATATTGGATAGTACCCTATTAAACCTGCCCCTACAATTTATCCAGCACAAAGCTAAATTGGCTGATAGCACAAAATGCTGGTGTAACTCACCGGATTAGGCATCATCTCCGGAGATAATTTCTCTTCCAGCATTTTGCTAAAAGTATATGTCCAAAGTTAGGCGATGTTTATCCTGTCTGCCTGAATTGGGTAGAGCTTGATTCTCAAAGGGCAATTCACAAGCCATTTTCTGCAGAGTGAATCTATTCAATAGACAATAGGTGCAGGAGGAGGCCATTCGGCCCTTCGAGCCAGCACCGACCGCCATTCAATGTGATCATGGCTGATCATTCTCAATCAGTACCCCGTTCCTGCCTTCTCCCCATACCCCCTGACTCTGCTATCCTTAAGAGCTCTATCTAGCTCTCTCTTGAATGCATTCAGAGAATTGGTCTCCACTGCCTTCTGAGGCAGAGAATTCCACAGATTCACAACTCTCTGACTGAAAAAGTTTTTCCTCATCTCAGTTCTAAATGGCCTACCCCTTATTCTTAAACTGTGGCCCCTTGTTCTGGACTACCCCAACATTAGGAACATGTTTCCTGCCTCTAATGTGTCCAACCCCTTAATAATCTTATACGTTTCGATAAGATCTGCTCTCATCCTTCTAAATTCCAGTGTATACAAGCCTAGTCGCTCCAGTCTTTCAACATATGATAGTCCCGCCATCCCGAGAATTAACCTAGTAAACCTACGCTGCACGCCCTCAATAGCAAGAATATCCTTCCTCAAATTTGGAGACCAAAACTGCACACAGTACTCCAGGTGCGGTCTCACTAGGGCCCTATTCAGTGATACTTGGGTCACAGCTGAGTTGTTGCACAATGCTGTACCTGATTTTCTTGAGCAGTTCTATTTAATGAATTGATAATGCTTATAGTACCATTATGATATTTATTTTTATGGTGTATAAGACAATTAGGGTCCCATGCTGTTAAAATATCCACTTTAAACCTGTCACCTTTGCAGTTCATGTGAGAATGTTTATGCTATCAGAGTAGTTATTCAGGTACAGAAATAAGAAACACTGGAATAAGCATAACTGCTATCGTTGTATCAATACCTCCAGGCATGTAAAATATACTCATTGAAGCATTCAGCATCAATGCTTAGACCTACTCAAAGTCAAATACCAAGTCCTTGCCACTGTAGCTATTGGAATGAGGGTAGGGTTGCCAACTTTCTCACTCTCAAATAAGGGACAAAATGTGATGTCACCGCCCAGTGCCCCGCGTTGACCTCGCCCAGCCAGCGGCCACGTGCTTCCGCTCCACCAATAGCGGCCGCCTGGGCTGGGATGGTTGCTATGCAACATACGTTAGGCGGCACCCGGGCCTCTAGAGTGACCCCTGGGCCTACAGTGTCCGGGCCTACAGCGCCCCCTGGGCCTAATACGGGACAAGGGCGGTCCCGTATGGGACAAACCCATTTAGCCCAATATACGGGATGTCCCGGCTAATACGGGACAGTTGGCAACTAAATGAAGGGGGTGATCTCATTGAAACCTACCGAATGATGAAAAGCCCAGATAGTGTGGATGTGGAGAGCATGTGGGAGTGTATGTTTCCAGTAGTGTGAGAATCTAACACCAGAGGGCACTGCCACAGAATACAAGGACCTACCTTTAGAATGGAGATGAAGAATAATTTCTTCAGTAAAGAGTGGTGAATCTGTGGAGGCCGTCTTTGGGTACTTTTAAAGTGGGGATTAATAGGTCCTTGCTTCAACAGGGTATCAAGAGTTATGGGGAAGAAAGCAGGAGAATGGGGATGAGAGGGAAAATAGCTCAGCCATGATCGAATGGCAGAGCAGACTCAATGGGCTAAATGGCTTAATTCTGTTCCTACCATCTTATGGTCTTATGATTTTAGTTAGTTCAGAGATACAGCGTGGCAACAGGCCCTTAGGCCCACCAAGTCAGCACCGATCAGCGATCACCCATACACTAGTTCTATTCTACACGCTAAGGACAATTTACAGAAGCCAATTGTCTTTGGGGAGTGGGAGGAAACTGGAGCACCTGGAGAAAACCCACGCAGTCACAGGGAAAACGTACAAAATCCATACAGACAGCATCCATAGTCAGGATCGAATCCGGGTCTCTGGCGCTGTAAGGCAGCAACTCTTCCGCCACTGGGCTGCCCTGTATCACTTTTATGATGGAGGAATTTCTGGTCACAACTTTACAGAAACTGATGATGTTGCATGAAAGATTTTGGAGGATGTCAGCAGGACTTGGAAAGCTGTTGTTATGTGGAAAGATTGGAAATGCCAGCGTTGTTTTCTTTGACACAGTAGAGACTGGAAGGAATCTTAATGGTGCATAAAACTATGAAGGGCGCAGTTTACCAGAGGAGTTAAAGTCAGGCAAAGGACACGAAAGTGGTGGAGTAACTCAGCAAGTGGGGCAGCATCTCTGGAGAACATCGATAGGTGACATTTCGGATTGGCAGCCTTCTTCAGACTGACAAAATGTTTTGCGATCCTAAAGAATGATAGTGATCTGGAATTTACAACCTGAAATGAGGCAAAGATGAAGATTTTCATCACATTTAAAGAAACGGAGGTTTCATTACCATGGTTACAGGGAGTTATTAGAATGTGGTAGCTCTTTATTGACCAGCACAGATCTCCGAGATCTTCGGTTTCCTCCCACACTCCAAAGACGTACAGGTATGTAGGTTAATTGGCTGGGTAAAATGTAAAAATTGTCCCTAGTGGGTGTAGGATAGTGTTAATGTGCGGGGACCGCTGGGCGGCGCGGACCCAGTGGGCCGAAGGGCCTGTTTCTGCGCTGTATCTCTAAATCTAAATCTAAAATCTAATGAGCTAAAGGGCCTGCCGTGTATTAATAAATGAGTTATATATAATGTTGTATCAGTGTAAAAGTAGGGTTACCATATTATCTGGGCTATTTTGGGCTAAATTGGTTTGTCCCGTACTGGACCGCCCTTGTCCCGCTGTAGGCCCGGACGCTGTCGGCCATGACAGTTTAGGTCCTGACACTGTAGGTTTCCGACATTTTAGCTCCGCACAGTCTAGGTCCGGAGGCCCGGGCGCCGCCTAACAGAGGTTGCGTAGCAACCCGCCTCCCAGCCCGGGTGGCCACCATTGGTGGAGCGGGAGCACGTGGCTGCTGGCTGGGTGAGGTCATGTGGGGCGCGGGGCAATGACGTCACTTTGTCCCGTATTTGGGAATGAGATAGTTGGCACCCCTAGTGTAAAGCAATGCGCAAGTATGCTTCCACACCATGTCCAGATTCTGCACAGTATCCTCATAGCTGAGGTTACACAAAACTATTTCTACCTTTACTTAGAAAAATAGACAATAGACAATAGGTGCAGGAGTAGGCCATGCAGCCCTTCGAGCCAGCACCACCATTCAATGTGATCATGGCTGATCACTCTCAATCAGTACCCCGTTCCTGCCTTCTCCCCATACCCCCTCACTCCGCTATCCTTAAGAGCTCTATCCAGCTCTCTCTTGAAAGCATCCAACGAACTGGCCTCCACTGCCTTCTGAGGCAGAGAATTCCACACCTTCACCACTCTCTGACTGAAAAAGTTCTTCCTCATCTCCGTTCTAAATGGCCTACCCCTTATTCTTAAACTGTGGCCCCTTGTTCTGGACTCCCCCAAGGTTCGATCCTGACTACGGGCGCTGTCTGTACGGAGTTTGTACGTTCTCCCCGTGACCTGCGTGGGTTTTCTCCGAGATCTTCGGTTTCCTCCCACACTCCAAAGACGTACAGGTATGTAGGTTAATTGGCTGGGTAAATGTAAAAATTGTCCCTAGTGGGTGTAGGATAGTGTTAATGTACGGGGATCGCTGGGCGGCACGGACTTGGTGGGCCAAAAAGGCCTGTTTCCGGCTGTATATATATGATATGATATGATGATTGGGAACATGTTTCCTGCCTCTAATGTGTCCAATCCCCTAATTATCTTATATGTTTCAATAAGATTCCCCCTCGCGTGAATACGGGGAACCGCGCATGCGCGAACAAGGGGAACCGCGCATGTGCGAAATGTCACAAGGGAAGTTAAAGAAACTACAATCCCAGGAGGCCTCTGCCACAGATAGTGACATCGACCAGGACCAGGACCAAGAACATACAGACGATCAAGAAGATTCATCAGAAGGTGAACCTTGCCTACCTGATAGACCTAAAGGTAAAATTGAAAGTAAAAAATATAGGGGAAGTATGGAAGAGATCTTACAAGAAGTATGTGAACAATTAAAAAATAATACCATCGCTATTAACAGAAGTTTAAAAAAAATGGATAAATTGGATAAAAAAGTTAAAAAACTGGAAGTTAAGACTGAAGATACTATTGAAAGAGTGAATAAGATCGAAGACAACGTAACTGCGTGGATAACAGAAAGGAAACAGATATTTGAAAAACTGGCCTTGTTGGAGAATACTAGTAGACGAAACAATATAAAGATTGTTGTTCTTGAAGAACGCGCAGAGGGAGAAGACTCAATAGAATTCTTTCGAAAGTGGATTCCGAATATTTTGGGAATGGAAAAAAGTGAAATTGAAATTGAAAGGGCACATAGGGCATTAAGACCAAGTCCAAAACAGGGGCAGTTTCCGAGATCAATTCTCATAAAATTATTGAGATATCAAGATAAAGAAAGAATTTTGAAGGCGGCTGCACAATGCAAAAAGAATTCTACTCCTCTGAAAAGTGGAGAGAATAAACTTTTTTTCTATCCTGATATAAGTTATGAGCTTTTGAAGAGAAGGAAGGAATTCAACCCTGCGAAAAAAGCCCTGTGGCAAAAAGGTTATCGATTTTACCTGCGATACCCTGCAACATTGAAAATTTTTATAGAAAAAGAAGGAAACAAATTTTTTACTAATCACCAGGAAGCTGAGGAATTTGCTTTAAAACTTCCAAAGGCTCAACAGATACAAGAAGAACGACAAGGAGACATGGATTGAAACGGATATGAACGGAGAGAAGATAAAGGATATGAAATGTAAAGATTTAATGAATAATGATTGGGAGAAAAGGTTATGCTAGTTCGGGGGGGGTGGAGAACCACCAATTGATGACTGCGGGATTCATGTGTGTATTCATGGCGTGCGCCATGACCCGTAAAATGGAGGGAGGTAATGCTGTTTTCTTTTTTATAAACAGCATTAGTAGGGGGTTATTTTGGGTTTCTTTAACTATTTCTTTTTCTTTTTTTTCTTCTTTTAGCCTGGATGTTGGGGGGGTGGGGGGGGGGGGGGTGTACAGCAACATGGTGAATTTTAAGGAAACTCCCCAAAGAACCATGAGAAACGAGGTGTTAAGTAATGTTATAGATAGGAGTAATTTGGTTAAGAATAATGGTTAAATTACTGAACTTTTTGAGTTTTAATGTTAATGGGTTAAATGGACCGATAAAAAGGAAGAGAATTGTAACACAGATGAAAAAATTGGAAGTGGATATAGCTTTCTTACAAGAAACACATCTAACGGAAAAAGAACATCAAAAGTTAAAGAGAGACTGGGTAGGAAGTATGGTAGCATCTTCTTTTAATTCAAAAGCAAGAGGGGTTGCTATCCTATTTAAGAAAACGCTACCAATTAAGATACAAAATATTGTAAGTGACCCAGTAGGTAGATTTATAATTGTACATTGTCAAATTTTCTCAGAATTGTGGACTTTAATGAATATATATGTACCAAACACAGATGATGAGAAGTTTGTGCAGGATACTTTTCTAAATCTAGCGGAAGCACATGAAAATATATTGATAGGGGGAGATTTCAATTTTTGTTTAGATCCAGAAATGGATAGATCATCAAGGACAACGACAAGGACAAGAGCAGCAAAGACAACCTTGAATTTAATGGAAAATTTAAATTTAATAGATGTTTGGAGGAAAAGCCATCCCAAGGAAAGAGATTACTCTTTTTATTCCAATAGACATGATACATATTCTAGAATAGATCTATTTTTGATTTCAGCTCAATTAAGGGGTAGAATAATACAAATAGATTACAAGGCTAGATTGTTATCGGATCACTCACCATTATTAATGAAAATTACGATGCCAGATAAAGAACAGTCAGTGTATAGATGGAGACTCAACTCTTTACTATTGAAAAGGCAAGACTTTTGTGATTTCATTCAAGGACAAATTGAATTATATTTGGAAACAAATTTAAATTCAGTTGATGATAAATTTATTGTATGGGATGCAATGAAGGCTTATTTGAGAGGCCAAATTATAAGCTACTCATCTAAGATAAAGAAAGACTATAGGAAGGAATCTGAAAGACTAGAAAAAGAAATCACCGTATTAGAAAAAGACTTACAGAAAACTTCTTCAGATAGGAAAAAAACACAACTTGCAAATAAAAAATTTCAATACAATACTTTACATACTTACAGAACAGAAAAACTAATATTACGAACTAACCAAAGATATTATGAATTAGGAGAAAGAGCGCACAAGGTATTGGCATGGCAACTGAAAGAAGAACAAATATCAAGAACAATAAATTCAATTAGAACAGATCAAAACATTATTACTTATAAACCTAGAGAAATCAATGAGGTATTTAAGCAATTCTACACTAATCTGTACCATTCTGAATCTGAAAAGGATGAAATTAAGATAAATAATTTTTTATCCAAGATACAATTACCAACAATATCTAATGAGGAGCAGATGGGACTAAATGCCTCCTTTACTTTGAGAGAGGTGGAGGAAGTATTATATTCTTTACCAAGTAATAAATCTCCAGGGGAAGATGGTTTCCCGCCTGAGTTCTATAAAAAATGTAAAGATTTGTTGTTACCACTATTTATGGAAGTGATACATCAAGCGGAAAAAACTTCTACATTACCAGAATCCTTCTCACTGGCAATTATAACCGTAATTTTAAAAAAAGGGAAAGACCCTTTAAATGCATCTTCTTATAGACCAATATCATTGTTGAATGCAGATTATAAAATAGTTGCTAAACTTTTGGCAAGGAGATTGGCAGAATATTTACCGAAGCTGGTTAAAGAGGACCAAACTGGATTTGTCAAAAAAAGGAAAATATCTGATAATGTAGCAAGATTTATAAGTATTTTACATTTAGCACAGAAAAGAAAGGAATTGAGCGTAGCAGTTGCTTTAGATGCTGAAAAGGCGTTTGACAGGTTAGAATGGGATTTTTTATTTAAAGTATTAGAGAAGTACGGATTAGGAAATGGTTTCATTAACTGGGTAAAAGCTCTTTATAAACAACCTAAAGCCAAAGTGGTGACAAATGGCCAATCTTCTCAATCATTTAATTTGGAAAGATCTAGTAGACAGGGATGTCCCTTGTCACCGGCTTTATTTGTATTGGCCATTGAACCTCTGGCAGAGCTAATAAGATCAGATTTAGACATTAAAGGATTTAAAGTTAATCAGGAAGATCACAAAATTACTTTATTTGCAGATGATGTCTTAATTTGTCTTACTAGACCATTGGAATCCTTAAGAAAATTATATTTCAGATTGGAAGAATATGGGAATGTATCAGGATATAAAATTAATAAAGATAAAACGGAAATAATGCCTCTTTGAAGGCAATTATGATCAATGTAAAAGAGAAAGTCAGTTTAAATGGCAAAAAGAAGGCATTAAGTTCTTAGGAGTTAAAGTAGATAATAAGTTAAATAATTTGTATAACTTAAATTATAAACCACTAATGAAAAAAATAGATGAGGACCTGAAGAAATGGATGAATCTTCCAATTACATTGATAGGGAGAGTGAATTGTATTAAGATGAATATTTTTCCGAGGATACAGTATTTATTTTCAACACTGCCTATACCTTTGCCAAATAATTTTTTTCAAGAATTGAACAAAATTGTGAGGAATTTTCTTTGGAAAGGTAAAATGCCAAGAATGTCTCTGGAAAAATTAACATGGAAATTTGAATTAGGTGGATTGCAATTACCAAATTTTAAAAATTACTATCTGGCAGCACAAATGAGTTTTATTTCATCCTTTTATCAAGAGGGTGGAAAAACAGCATGGGTTAAAATTGAAATGGATAAAATAAAAGAGTTATGTCCAGAAGAATTTATATATAAATGGGAAACGAAGCTATTAGTTAAGGATAAAGAGTCACCTTTGCTAAAACATTTAATTAATACATTGTTGAAAACAGTTAAAGTTAATGATAAAAGATTTTTTTTAACAGCTAAAACTCCATTAGTAAAAAATGGATTATTGCCGTTTGCTTGGAATAATCAAATACTAGAACTCTGGGAACAGAAGGGTATTAAAAATATAGGAGATTGCTATGAAGGAAATAAATTTTTGACATTTTCCCAATTGAGAAATAAATATCAAATTCCAGGGAATAGTATTTTTTTCTATTATCAATTACAATCTTTTTTAAGGGAAAAGTTAGGTAATTCAATGTCTCTATTTCAGATTAAAGGAATGGAATCCTTGACTCAGGGCAAGGGAATAAAAAAAATTATATCATCAATGTATAAATTATTACAAAAATCTAGTCCGAAGATAGGAATTCAAAAATCAAGACAAAGATGGGAAACAGATCTTAATATTATTATTGATGAACCAAGTTGGGAAAGACTGTGTTTAGATAGTATGAAAAATACTATTAATGTGAGATATAGTTTAGTACAATATAACTTTCTACATCAACTATATTTAACCCCGGAAAAATTACACAATTTTAAACCAAACTCATCTGAAAGTTGTTTTAGATGCAACCAAGACGTGGGTAATTTTTTACACGCTACATGGGCATGTCAGAAGGTAACTCCTTTTTGGAAAGACCTAAAAAAAAATTTGGAACAATTAATGAATAAGATCATACCAATGGATTCAAGGTTGTTTTTATTGGGAGACACAAAAGGAATAGTACCAAAGCTAATTTTAGATAAACATCAGGAAAGATTTCTCAAAATATCAATAGCAGTAGCAAAAAAATGTGTAGCGGTCACTTGGAAAGATCAAAATGAAATAAGATTTGAAAGATGGTATGCAGAAATGCGTAGTTGTATCCCATTAGAAAAAGCAACGTATAATCTGAGAAATAGATATGACTTCTTCTTGAAGGTGTGGAACCCATTCATTTTAAAGCTAGGATTAAGAATTGGAAATATTTAAATTCAGGATTGTTTTGTTAACTTTAATAAGAATTTAATAAGAAAGTACTCGGAAGTGACTCCCTCGGGACTCCAGGTTCCTCTCTTTCTCTCTTTCTTTTTCTTTTTCTTTCTTTTTAACTGGGGGGTGGTGGGAAGGGGGGGGGTGGGGGAGGGGAGAAAAGACAGAACAATACGTGTATAATCGAATTTATAATGTAGTTATTATTGTTTATTATGAAATTTAAAATGTATGAGTTCTGTTAAAACTGAAATAAAATATTTTTTTTAAAAATAAATAAATAAGATCCCCCCTCATCCTTCTAAATTCCAGTGTATACAAGCCTAATTGCTCCAGCCTTTCAACATACGACAGTCCCGCCATTCCGGGAATTAACCTAGTGAACCTACGCTGCACGCCCTCAATAGCAAGAATATCCTTCCTCAAATTTGGAGACCAAAACTGCACACAGTACTCCAGGTGCGGTCTCACCAGGGCCCAGTACAACTGTAGAAGGACCTCTTTGTTCCTATACTCAACTCCTCTTGTTATGAAGGCCAACATTCCATTGGCTTTCTTCACTGCCTGCTGTACCTGCATGCTTCCTTTCAGTGACTGATGCACTAGGACACCCAGATCTCGTTGAACATCCCCTCTTCCTAACTTGACACCATTCAGATAATAATCTGCCTTTCTATTCTTACTTCCAAAGTGAATAACCTCAAAAATGACACACATCATGTGGCTGAACTGCAATCAGATAAGAATGAACCTCAAGCAGTTGGGCTGGAAGTTGTGGTCAGTGGTGAGCCATTTGGGGTCACCGATGACCGATGAAAACAGTGCATATTGAACTCTTGCTGTTACTCCAGCAGAAACTGGTGGGAAGAACCAAGCTCCATCATTCACGGACAGGCCTCGAGGCATGGGATGGGATCATACTCTACACATGCTGGAGGGAATTTAATTTAATGATACGGCGTGGAAATAGGCCCTTCAGCCCACCGAGTCCATGCCAACCAGCTATCATGCCAACCAACCAGGTTCACTAGGTTAATTCCCGGAATGACGGGACTGTCGTATGTTGAAAGGCTGGAGCGATTGGGCTCCCGGAATGGAGGGACTGTCGTATGTTGAAAGGCTGGAGCGATTGGGCTTGTATACACTGGAATTTAGAAGGATGAGGGGGGATCTTATTGAAACATATAAGATAATTAGGGGATTGGACACATTAGAGGCAGGAAACATGTTCCCAATGTTGGGGGAGTCCAGAACAAGGGGCCACAGTTTAAGAATAAGGGGTAGGCCATTTGGAACGGAGATGAGGAAGAACTTTTTCAGTCAGAGAGTGGTGAAGGTGTGGAATTCTCTGCCTCAGAAGGCAGTGGAGGCCAGTTCGTTGGATGCTTTCAAGAGAGAGCTGGATAGAGCTCTTAAGGATAGCGGAGTGAGGGGGTATGGGGAGAAGGCAGGAACGGGGTACTGATTGAGAGTGATCAGCCATGATCGCATTGAATGGCGGTGCTGGCTCGAAGGGCTGAATGGCCTACTCCTGCACCTATTGTCTATTGTCTATTGTCTATTGTCACCCATACACTAGTTTTATCCTATGCACGAGAAACAATGTACAAAAGCCAATTAACCTCCAAACCTGCGCGTATTTGGAGCGTGGGAGGAAACCGGAGCACCCGGAGAAAACCCACACTGTCACAGGGAGAACGTACAAAACCCCACACAAACAACAGCCAAGGTCAAGATTAAACCCGGGTCTCTGGCACTGTGAGGGAGCAGTTCTACCGCTATTTACCTGTCCAAATGTTTTTTAAACTTTGTGATTTTACCTGCCTCAACTACCTCCTCTGGAAGCTCATTCCATCCACCTACCACTCTTTGTGTAAAAAATGTTGACCCTCGGGTTTATTAAATCTTTTCCACCCTCACCTTAAAACTATATCCTATTCTGAGTAAAATTTACCCTACTTATTCCTCTCTTGATCTTACACACTCTCTATAAGATACCCCTCATCCTCCTGCGCTCCAAGAAATAAAATCCTAACCAATTCAACCTCTCCCTACAGCTCAGGCCCACGTGACCTGGCAACATCCTTGTAAAACTTCTCTGCACCCCTTTTCAGCTTAACAATATCTTTCTTACAACAGGGTGACCAAAACTGAACACAATACTCTTAGATGTAGCCTCCACCAGGTGGCGCCACAACAGTGGCTGCCTCGCCAAGTCTGTCCTTTAGAATTAGATTTTTTTAGATTTAGAGATACAGCGCGGAAACAGGCCCTTCGGCCCACCGAGTCCGCGCCGCCCAGCGATCCCCGCACATTAACACTATCCTACACCCACTAGGGACAATTTTTACATATTACCCAGTCAATTAACCTACAAACCTGTACGTCTTTGGAGTGTGGGAGGAAACCGAAGATCTCGGAGAAAACCCACGCAGGTCACTGGGAGAATGTACAAACTCCGTACAGACGGCGCCCATAGTCAGGATCGAACCTGAGTCTCCGGCGCTGCATTCGCTGTAAGGCAGCAACTCTACCGCTGCGCCACCGTGCCGCACCCTATTTCTTCTTATCCAACCATAACATGACCTCCAAACTGTTGCTGAGAACAAACCCAGCCCACATTGTAGCTGCCAATAGCTCAACGTTTCTGATATTCAGTAACATTTATTAAAAGGTCAAGCGTTTACCTATTTATTTACGATTATTAGAATGTTTAGAAAAATGAAAGCTCAAACAACTAGCACAGGGCTTACAGGATGGGCGACTGAAGACCTTGTTGGTTTGTTTAAAGGTAAAATGTTTAGGAAGAGAATCTGGAAGCTGATACTCGACCAGGCAGAGGGCACTGCCATTAGGAATAAGAATGAAAAGGATGCAAAAGGCTTGAACTAAAGGAGTTAGGACTACAATTAGTTAAAAGAGATAATGAGGGGTGAAGCCACAAATTCTTTGAAGAAAAGTTTGCAACTACATAACTGGAAGCCAGAATAAGTTGCTGTACCCTGGGTTAGATGAATGAACTGCACCAGGTCTTTGGGCTTTTTTTGCTCTCGCATTGGGATTTTTGGAGATTGGCAGATTCTTGATTAGTTGGGGTGTAAAGGGTTATGGGGAGAAGGCAGGAAAATTGAGTTGAGAGGGAAAGATAGAACAGCCATGATTGAATGGCGGAGTAGATTTTTTTAGAGATACAGCTCAGAAACAGGCCCTTCGGCCCAACGGGTCTGCGCCGCCCAGCGATCCCCGCACACTAACACTATCCTACACCCACTAGGGACAATTTTTACATTTGCCCAGCCAATTAACCTACATACCTGTACGTCTTGGGAGTGCGGGAGGAAACCGAAGATCTCGGAGAAAACCCACGCAGGTCACGGGGAGAACGTACAAACTCCGTACAGACGGCGCCCGTAGTCAGGATCGAACCTGAGTCTCCGGCGCTGCATTCGCTGTAAGGCAGCAACTCTACCGCTGCGCCACCGTGCCGCACGTAGAGTAGATTCGATGGGCCGAATGGCCTAATTCTGCTCCTATGACTTATGTATGAACTTATGAACACTGGGCCATGGACTGCATTTTTAAAGAACTGGATGTAATTTTGAAAAGACAGGATACAAAAGTATATGGGAAAGGGAAATGAGATTAAAAGTGAAAGCTCCAGTTGAAGACCTGGCATGGTCACATATTTGTTACGTGTATGCCGTCTATATATATATATATATGAATAAAGAACATCTTTGTTCTGCACCAATATCACTTCTGCATCAATATCACTTTGGCGGTTACAGAAAGTGGGCACCTTCACAGTCAACAAGAGTTGAAGAAAGTCACAATCGGAACTGGTAGAGCTGCTGCCTCACGGTGCCACCGTTTTGCATTCGATCCTGACCTCGGGTGCTGTCTGTGTAGAGTTTGCACGTTCTACCTGTGACTGTGCGGGGGGTTTCCGGCTGCTCCCATCCCAGGGTTGTGCGGTTTTCTAGTTTAATTGCCCCCCCAGTGTGTCGGGAATGGATTGAGAAAGTGGGATAATATGGAACTGGTGTGAATGGAGAAGGATCAGTGGTCGGCGTGGACCCGGTGGGCGGATGGACTTGTTCCCATACTGTGTCTCTTAACGTTTAATGCACCCGCTCTGCACGTCCTATAGTACAATTGAATGGAGGCACAAGGAACTGCAGATCATAAGATAATAAGTGATAGGAGTACAATTAGGCCTACTCTGCCAATCAATCATGACTAATCTATCTCTCCCTCCTAACCTCATTAACCTCTGACACATGTTAGAATCTTAAGCAATACCCCAAGTGTTGGAGAACATCAGCCAGCCAGGCAGCATCTTTCGAGGTCCATGACAGAGGGTGTTTAGTGTCAGGATCCCAGTCTGAAGAAGGGTCCTGACCCGAAATATCGCCGGCCAATTCCCTCCACAGGTGCTGCCTGGCCCACTGAGTTTCACCAGCACTTTGTTTTGCTGCTGTGTGACTCAACTGGATAAAGGTTCTTCTAAATCTCTTGTTGGCCGCTAGTGGCCTTCATACATTTGCAATCTCTAGCTTTGGACACTAACGGTCTAATTACTACATCTGCCCATCATTGTTCTTCATCTTTGTAAATACTTGCGTTAAGCCACCTCTCGGCCTCTTTTCTAGCCTTTCCAGAATCTGTGGAATTCTCTGCCACAGAAGGTAGTTGAGGCCAGTCCATTGGCTATATTTAAGAGGGAGTTAGATGTGGCCCTTGTGGCTAAAGAGATCAGGGGGTATGGAGAGAAGGCAGGTACGGGATACTGAGTTGGATGATCAGCCATGATCATATTGAATGGCGGTGCAGGCTCGAAGGGCCGAATGGCCTACTCCTGCACCTATTTTCTATGTTTCTATATTTAATCTTCAATGAGTATAACCTTTTATTGCAGCTTCCCTTCTTGCATCCTCCCCCCCCCCCCCCCCCCCCCCTCCCCCAAACTTTACATGGTTTTTGTTTTCAGGAAACTTGTAAAAAACGGTTCTGGTCTTTTGCGAATCCAGAACTGTGTGGAATACTCTGCCTTGATACAAGGCCCGCTGCTGTTGATAGTCACAACAAGCTCAGCCTCCTAAAGTCGCATCAAAGTGCGGCTGGCACCTGTGGTTGGACGTCAAGGCGGCGCAGCGGTAGAGTTGCTGCCTTACAGCGCCAGAGACTTGGATGGAGTGGATGTGGAGAGTATGCTTCCACTAGCGGGAGAGTCTAAGACTAGAGGTCACAGCCTCAGTATCAAAGGAAGTTCCTTTATGAAGGAGATGAGGAGGAATTTCTTTGGTCAGAGGGTGGTGAATCTGTGGAATTCTTTGCCACAGAAGGATGTGGAGGCCGTGTCAATGGATACTTTAAGGCAGAGATAGATTCCTGATTAGTACGGGTGTCAGGGGTTCTGGGGAGAATGGGGTTAGGAGGGAGAGATGGATGAGCCACGAATGAATGGCGGAATAGACTGGATGGGCCGAATCTATGGCCTATGAGAGGCGGGTTCGATCCCGACTATGGAGTTTGTACGTTCGCCCAGTGACCAGCATGGGTTTCTCCGGGTGCTCCAGTTTCCTCCCACATTCCCCAAAGACCTAGAGGTTTGTCGGCTAATTGACGACAATTAGTGAATTTGTAAATTGTCCCAAGTGTGTGTGTGGGGGACATTGTTGCTGTGCGGGGATCGCTAATCCTAGTTCCTAAAGGAGGATTCCTGAAGGAATACGCGCACTTCCAGATTCAGGGACGTTTTCTTAGACAATAGACAATAGGTGCAGGAGTAGGCCATTCGGCCCTTCGAGCCAGCACCGCCATTCAATGTGATCATGGCTGATCATTCTCAATCAGTACCCCGTTCCTGCCTTCTCCCCATACCCCCTGACTCCGCTATCCTTAAGAGCTCTATCCAGCTCTCTCTTGAATGCATTCAGAGAATTGGCCTCCGCTGCCTTCTGAGGCAGAGAATTCCACAGATTCACAACTCTCTGACTGAAAAGGTTTTTCCCCATCTCCGTTCTAAATGGCCTACCCCTTATTCTTAAACTGTGGCCCCTGGTTCTGGACTTCCCCCAACATTGGGAACATGTTTCCTACCTCTAACGTGTCCAACCCCTTAATAATCTTGATAATATTGATACGTTTCGATAAGATCCCCTCTCATCCTTCTAAATTCCAGGTATTTATTCACAAAATGCTGGAGTAACTCAGCAGGTCAGGCTCAGGAGAGAAGGAATGGGTGACCAGTGTGTACAAGCCTAAGACAGTGTTCGCGTTGTATCTCTAAAACGGCTTTTGTTTAAGGTGGGTGTTTATTAGAGGGCTTACCTGCATGTACGCATGATTGGTGGGCTTGACGTCCTCTCCAGTGGGAATCGGGCAGTCGCCCTCGCAGCGGAAAGCGTTGTACATCTTGGGGAAGATGACCCAGGCGCCCCAGCCGATGCGGCCGAATTTAATCTCAAACTTGACCCTGCGGCAGAGAGTGGAGCTGCCCGGCGTCTTGGCTTGGTGGCGGGGGTGGCGGTGGCTGCGCCCAGCTCTGCCCTTGTCCTTACCCTTGCCCCTGTCTCTACCCTTGCCCCTGCCCCGGCCAGTCTTGCTGCTCTGCTTTGGCCGACCCCCTTTCCTTCTGCGGGGCCCCCGCACTCTCCTGGACCCCCTGGCGTCCTTCAGCAGCGAGGACGTCCCAGAGCAACCGCGCCCTGCCCTGCGGGTGAACACCAACAGCAGGGCCACCTCCTTGGTGCCCGGCTTGGGCGGGGCGAAGGGCCCCGGCAGCGACCTCCTCCTCTTGCACACCGGGCTCTCCGCCCTCGGGGCCTGGCCGTCCTCCCCAGCCCGGCCACGGTGCACCCAGCGCCGCAGGATGTTTGTAACGTTGTACACCGAGCAGCCGGCCGAGTCCTCCAGCGCAGAGTCCGGGGGCAGGGATCCCACCACCACCTGGTCTCTGCAGGCGCCCGGGCCACACGGGCGCTGGGAGCGGTGGCGGATCTCCAGCAGCGAGCAGGACTCGGCCAAGCCGGGCAGCCTGACCCTCAGCTCGGCGAACTGAAGCTGCTCGTTGTGGGCGAGGGTCGACATGTCAAAGGTGACAACCCAGCGGTTCCCCGTGTGACTGAGACCTGCGAAAGGTGAACAACAGCCGTTATTTTCTTATACTACCTGTCCTCCACCTATATCCTCCCTTTGTCCCACCCCCCTGACTTCAGTCTGTTCCCTCTGTTACAGAGACCGTTCCCTCCATAACTCCCTGGTCCACTCGTCTCTTCCTACCCAAACCACCCCAACCCCGGGCACTTTCCCCTGCAACCGCACGAGATGCAACACCTGTCCCTTTACCTCCCCCCTCAACTCCATCCAAGGACCCAAACAGTCTTTCCAGGTGAGACAAAGGTCCACCTGCACCTCCTCCAACCTCATCTATTGCATCCGCTGCTCTAGATGTCAACTTATTTACATCGGCAAAACCAAGCGCAGGCTCGGCGATCGCTTTGCTCAACACCTGCGCTCGGTCCGCATTGACCAAACTGACCTCCCGGTGGCCGAGCACTTCAACTCCCCCTCCCATTCCCAGTCTGACCTTTCTGTCATGGGCCTCCTCCAGTGCCATAGTGAGGCCCACCGGAAATTGGAGGAACAGCACCTCATATTTCACCTGGGCAGTTTGCAGCCCAGTGGTATGAACATCGACTTCTCCAACTTTAGATAGTTCCTCTGTCCCTCTCTTCCCCTCCTCCTTCCCAGATCTCCCTCTGTCTTCCTGTCTCCACCTATATCCTTCCTTTGTCCCACCCCCCTGACATCAGTCTGAAGAAGGGTCTCGACCCGAAACGTCACCCATCTCTCCTGAGATGCTGCCTAACCTGTTGAGTTACTCCAGCATTTTGTGAATAAATACAGCGATTACAGAGGTTCCTAAAGGATACGCGCACCTCCCTCCAGATTCAGGAACAGGTTCTTCCCAGCTGTTATCAGGCAACTGAACCATCCCATCACCAACTAGAGAGCGGCCCCGAGCTACCGTCTAACTCATTGGAGAGGGAAAAGAGAACTGCAGATGCTGGTTAAAATCGAAGGTAGACACAAAATGCTGGAGTAACTCAGTGGGTCAGGCAGCATCTCGGGAGAGAAGGAATGGGTGACGTTTCGGGTCGACACCCTTCTTCAGACCCGAAATATTACCCATTCCTTCTCTCCCGAGATGCTGCCTGGCCCGCTGAGTTACTCCAGCATTTTGTGTCTACCTTTAACTCATTGGAGACCCTGTCTGAAGAAGGGTCACGACCCGAAACATCGCCCATTCCTTTTCTCCAGAGACGCTGCCTGTCCCACTGAGTTACCCCAGCATTTTGTGTCTACCTTCGATTTTAACCAGCATCTGCAGTTCTCTTTTCCCTCTCCAATGAGTTAGACGGTAGCTCGGGGCCGCTCTCTAGTTGGTGATGGGATGGTTCAGTTCTTTCCTACACATGCTGCCCAACCCACTGAGATACTCCAGCATCTGTAGGAAAATAACTGCAGATGCCGGTACAAATCGAAGGTATCACATAAAAGCTGGAGTAACTCAGCGGGTCAGGCAGCATCTCAGGAGGGAAGGAATGGGTGACGTTTCGGGTCGAGACCCACTGAGTTATTCCAGTTTTTTGTGATACCTACCAGTACCTGTGGCTCCTTGTTTCTAAATGGAGTTGCGCGGGCAGACGACGGTGAATGCCAGGAACGCGATACCAGGGGTGGTGGCGAAAAATACGACAGTAGCTTTTTTAAGAGGCTTTTAAACAGACACATGACATGCAGAGAATGGGGGAATATGGATCATGAACAAACAGATAGACAATAGACAATAGACAATAGGTGCAGGAGTAGGCCATTCAGCCCTTCGAGCCAGCACCGCCATTCAATGCGATCATGGCTGATCACTCTCAATCAGTACCCCGTTCCTGCCTTCTCCCCATACCCCCTCACTCCGCTATCCTTAAGAGCTCTATCCAGCTCTCTCTTGAAAGCATCCAACGAACTGGCCTCCACTGCCTTCTGAGGCAGAGAATTCCACACCTTCACCACTCTCTGACTGAAAAAGTTCTTCCTCATCTCCGTTCTAAATGGCCTACCCCTTATTCTTAAACTGTGGCCCCTTGTTCTGGACTCCCCCAACATTGGGAACATGTTTCCTGCCTCTAATGTGTCCAATCCCCTAATTATCTTATATGTTTCAATAAGATCCCCCCTCATCCTTCTAAATTCCAGTGTATACAAGCCCAATCGCTCCAGCCTTTCAACATACGACAGTCCCGCCATTCCGGGAATTAACCTAGTGAACCTACGCTGCACGCCCTCCATAGCAAGAATATCCTTCCTCATTAGTTTATCGAAACTTACAAGATTATTAAGGGGTTGGACACGTTAGAGGCAGGAAACGTGTTCCCAATGTTGGGGGAGTCCAGAACAAGGGACCACAGTTTAAGAATAAGGGGTAGGCCATTTAGAACTGAGATGAGGAAAAACTTTTTCAGTCAGAGAGTTGTGAATCTGTGGAATTCTCTGCCTCAGAAGGCAGTGGAGGCCAATTCTCTGAATGCATTCAAGAGAGAACTAGATAGAGCTCTTAAGGATAGCGGAGTCAGGGGGTATGGGGAGAAGGCAGGAACGGGGTACTGATTGAGAATGATCAGCCATGATCACATTGAATGGTGGTGCTGGCTCAAAGGGCCGAATGGCCTCCTCCCTGCACCTATTGTCTATTTACCTGAAGAGTCCCGACCCGAAAATCACCTATCCAGGACCTCCAGAGAGATGGGGAGATGGCATGAGCTGTCAGAGGTGGTAGTTGAGGCAGTTCTTTAGTAACTTGTCAGTTTCTATGTTGAACTAAATTAAGGGCATGTTGCAATCAAAAGTGCTTGAACAATTGTTTGGGCAGAAAGACAAACTGTAAGAAAGAGGACTGCGCCTTTTCACTACATTGAAAATACATTTGGACAGGTACACGGATAGGGATGGTTTTGATATGCAGACCAAATGTGGACCAAATGTGGACAAGTGGGATGAATGTAGATGGGACTGGTATAGATGGGTCGGGAATGGCCAGAGGAGCCTGCTTCCATACTGTCTGACTCTGGCTCCAGAGATAGACAATAAACAATGGACAATAGGTGCAGGAGGAGGCCATTCGGCCCTTCGAGCCAGCACCGCCATTCAATGTGATCATGGCTGATCATTCTCAATCAGTACCCCGTTCCTGCCTTCTCCCCATACCCCCTGACTCCGCTATCCTTAAGAGCTCTATCTAGCTCTCTCTTGAATGCATTCAGAGAATTGGCCTCCACTGCCTTCTGAGGCAGAGAATTCCACAGGGTCACAACTCTCTGACTAAAAAAAGTTTTTCCTCATCTCAGTTCTAAATGGCCTACCCCTTATTCTTAAACGGTGGCCCCTTGTTCTGGACTCCCCCAACATTGGGAACTTGTTTCCTGCCTCTAACGTGTCCAACCCCTTAATAATCTTAATAATCTTATACGTTTCTGACCCGCTGAATATCCCCGGCACTTTGTTTATCTTCGCAGACTGGATAGCGCGCAAGAACAATATCTTCACTGTACTTCGGTACGCGTGACAATAAACTAACCTAAAACTGCATATAACAATGTCAGGAAAACTTGTGTGTGTGAACTCTGTTTAAGGCTCGCTTCCAGAGACAGTGCCCGGAAATTTCGCTGCTCGGCTGCAGATTATGCTCGGTCCCATGAGCTATAAAGGACTAGTCCTGGGTCAACGACCACTCCAGGCAGCAGAGCGCCGTGGCCTGGGTTGAGATGTCGAGGAGACCATCACAACCACCTGAGTGCTCAAATAGCGGAAAGATTTCCCAATTCTCCCAGAAGAGGCAGCGACCTTGGAACAATTTCCTGCCCAGTATTTATTCTCTAACGCGCCACCAAACCAGTTTTTTAGGTCGTGATGCAAAACACCAAAAGTGCTGGAAGATCCATTGCATTACATTGATTAATCCATTACATATTGGCCTTAAATATTGGTTTCAGGGGGATGTGAGAAAGAACTTTTTCACCCAGAGGGTGGTTGGAGTCTGGAACTCACTGCCTGGGGTGGTGGTGGAGGCGGGAACACGCACAACGTTTAAGAGGCATTTGGATGGGCACTTGAAATGCTACAACATTCAGGGCTACGGTCCAAATGCGGGAAAATGGGATTAAAATTAGACTGTGCTTGGTAACGGGCGGCACGGACACGATGGGCCGAAGGGCCTCTCTGTGCTGTAGGACTCTATGACTCTATTAACCGTTCAGGTGTGCAGGAAGGAACTGCAGATGCCGGATTACAGCGAAGATAAGACACAAAATACTGGAGTAACTCAGCGGGGTCGGGCAGCATCTGTGGAGGGAAACTGACAGGGCACGTTCCCCGTCGGGACACTTCAGGCTCGTTATCCGGTTGCTTTTTTTTTTGTGAAATTTTGTCCGGGCTGCCCAATCCTGCGGAATACACGAACGGCGGCGAGTTTCTTTGTTGCTGCCTGTCCTGCTGAGTTACTCCAGTATTTTGTGTCTATCTTCGGTGTAATCGAAGCATCTGCAGTTCCTTCCCACACACGAACGGTTAAGGCCAATATAGAAACATAGAAACATAGAAAATAGGTGCAGGAGTAGGCCATTCGGCCCTTCGAGCCTGCATCGCCATTCAATATGATCATGGCTGATCATCCAACTCAGTAACAGGTACCTGCCTTCTCTCCATAACCCCCTGATCCCTTTAGCCACAAGGGCCACATCTAACTCCCTCTTAAATATAGCCAATGAACTGGCCTCAACTACCTTCTGTGGCAGAGAATTCCACAGATTCACCACTCTCTGTGTGAAAAAAAACTTTCTCATCTCGGTCCTAAAAGACTCCCCCCTTATCCTTAAACTGTGACCCCTGGTTCTGGACTTCCCCAACATCGGGAACAATCTTCCTGTATCTAGCCTGTCCAACCCCTTAAGAATTTTGTAAGTTTCTATAAGATCCCCCCTCAGTCTTCTAAATTCCAGCGAGTACAAGCCGAGTCTATCCAGTCTTTCTTCATATGAAAGTCCTGCCATCCCAGGAATCAATCTGGTGAACCTTCTCTGTACTCCCTCTATGGCAAGAATGTATTTCCTCAGATTAGGAGACCAAAACTGTACGCAATGGATTAATCATTGCTGTAACTTCCTGTATATGTAAACACGCGGATGAAAAGTCAATAAAAACTGATGCTGTAAATCTGAAATACAATTAGAAAATGCCAGCAATGGTCAAGCAGCAGCCATGGACTGGCAAAATAGACCTCTTCCATCATTTCCATTTGTGTTTCAATATAAACTCGCGGATTTGCCTGGAATCAGTTTCTGCGCGTCTATACGTTCGGGAAAGAAATGCTCACAACATATAGAGTAAATGCTGGGCAAACAAATTCAGTAATGGTTGACCCTTACTTTAGGCTAGGCACGCAGTGTTATCGATTACCGGTCATGTTGATCTAGTCACTAGACTCTAGTCTAGTCTGAAGAAGGGTCTCGACCCGAAACGTCGCCCATTCCTTCTCTCCCGAGATGCTGCCTGACCTGCTGAGTTACTCCAGCATTTTGTGAATAAATACCTTCGATACCTGCCTCAGAAGGCAGTGGAGGCCAATTCTCTGAATGCATTCAAGAGAGAGCTGGATAGAGCCCTTAAGGATAGCGGAGTCAGGGGGTATGGGGAGAAGGCAGGAACGGGGTACTGATTGAGAATGATCAGCCATGATCACATTGAATGGCGGTGCTGGCTCGAAGGTCCGAATGGCCTCCTCCTGCACCTATTCTCTATTGTCTATTGTCTATTTGTACCAGCATCTGCAGTTATTTTCTTATACTAGACTCTAGTGTATCATTGAAGAGAACGCGAGAGGCTCTTCCCTGCAATGTAGAAGTTGGAAACATAGAAACATAGAGAATACTTGCAGGAGGAGGCCATTCGGCCCTTCGAGCCAGCACCGCCATTCATTGTGATCATGGCTGATCATCCACAATCAGTAACCCGTGCCTGCCTTCTCCCCATACCCCTTGATTCCGCTAGCCCCTGGAACTCTATCGTTTAAATCCATCCAGTGAATTTGGCCTCCACCGCCTTCTGTGGCAGAGAATTCTACAAATTCACAACTCTCTGGGTGAGAAAGGTTTTTTCTCATCTCAGTTTTAAATGGCCTCTCCTTTATTCTTAGACTGTGGCCCCTGGTTCTGCACTCCCCCAACATTGGGAACATTTTTCCTGCATCTAGCTTGTCCAGTCCTTTTCTAATTGTATATGTTTCTGTAAGATCCCTTCTCATCCTTGTAAATTCCAGTGAATACAAGCCCAGTCTTTCCAATCTTTCCTCATCTGACAGTCCCGCCATCCCGGTGGATTAACCTAGCGAACCTACGTTGCACTCTCTCAATAGCAAGGATGCCCTTCCACAAATTAAGAGACCAAAACTGCACACAATACTCCAGATATGGTCTCACCAGGAGTAAAGGAACTTGAAATGCCTCTTTGCAAGTAAAAGGAACAGCGCTTGTCTATTCAGTTAACGCATTGTGGAATTATACCGTGTTTCTGAGAAGTTGTATTCATATTGCCCATTAAATAAGACAATTGATAGCTTTTTTAAGTGGGAAAAAAAGACACAAAGTTCTGGAGAAACTCAGAGGGTCAGGCAGCATCTCTGACGAATGTGGGTAGGTGACGGTTTGGGGTCGGGACCCTTCTTCAGATCTAAGAAGCGTCCCTTTCCGAAAAGGTCACCTATCCATGTTCTCCGGAGATGCTGCCTGACCGCTGAGTTTCTCCAGCACTTTTGAGTCCTTTTCTGTAAGCTGGCATTTTCAGTTCCTGGTGCCTGTCTCTGTTCGTAAGCGGATTGTTTTCCCTCTGGGCAGCAGGGTGTACGATCAAAAACTTTAATGTAACCTTGCTACCTTTATCCTATACGATCCATCCGCCCTTCTATAATTGCTAAACACTCAGGAAAATCGGAAGAATGCTTTCTTTAAAAAAATCTCGCATGACCAAATCCCACCTACCCTCTCCATCCAGTCTGAAGAAGGGTCTCGGCCCGAAACGTCGCCCATCCCTTCTCTCCTGAGATGCTGCCTGACCTGCTGAGTTACTCCAGCATTTTGTGAATAAATACCACCATTCAATGTGATCATGGCTGATCATCCACAATCAGTACCCCGTTCCTGCCCTCTCCCCATACCCCCTGACTCCACTGTCATTAAGAGCTCTCATTAAGAGATCTATCAACCAGTTTTGTTCTCATCATTAGGTAGGGTGGAGGCGCTCCATTAAGTTTCTCTCACAAGAATAAGTCACTGATGTTATCAAACATACATTGAGAAATATCTGCAAAACAAGGAACCACAGAGACTGGTTTAAAAAGAAGACACGAAATGCTGAAGTAACTCAGCGGGCAAGGCAGCTTGGTTAGTTTGGTTTAGAGATACAGCGCGGAAACAGGCCCTTCGGCCCACCGATCCCCGCACATTAACACTATCCCACACCCACCAGGGACAGTTTTTCGCTTTTACTAACGACACTGAAAAGAGGCCCAATTTCTCACTCGTGGGATAGACATAGAAAACATAGAAAATAGGTGCAGGAGGAGGCCATTCGGCCCTTCGAGCCTGCACCGCCATTCAATATGATCATGGCTGATCATCCAGCTCAGTAACCTGTACCTGCCTTCTCTCCATACCCCCTGATCCCTTTAGCCACAAGGGCCACATCTAACTCCCTCTTAAATATAGCCAATGAACTGGCCTCAACTACCTTCTGTGGCAGAGAACTCCACAGACTCACCACTCTCTGGATGGAGATCATGCGTTATTTGTTCCTGTAAACAACTCCCTTTCCCGAAGGGACAATTGCACTCTTGTAACCCAACAATAACCCATAACTAAAGATAAGACACGAAACGCTGGAGTAACTCAGCGGGTCAGGCAGCATCTCTGGAGGAAAGGAATAGGGCGACGTTTCGGGTCGAGACCCTTCTTCAGACTAGACGAGTCTAGTGACTAGATCAATATGACCAGTATTGCTTCTGACTTCAGGCTTCAGATTTATGAAGAAGGGTCTCGACCCGAAACGCCAACTGTTCATTCTCTCCAGAGATGCTGCCTGACCCGCTGAGTTACTCCAGCTGTTTTTTTTTGTGTGTGTCTATCTACGGTTTAAACCAGCAACTTCCTACACGATAACACATAACTGACCACATATTCCAGCAACCCTTGTCCTTGAACACACTCAGGACGGGGATGTGGGTCGGGGTGGGAGGTAGGTGGACCCAATGGATTCGAATCCAGCGGATAAATGGAGATAGATTTAGGAGTAGTTTTCACAAGAGAAAAAATGAAAATCAGATGTCACAGAATGGCAGCATCTCTGGAGAGAAGGAATAGGTGACGCTTCTTCAGTCTGAAGAAGGGTCTCGGCCCGAAACGTCACCCATTCCTTCTCTCCAGAGACGCTGCCTGACCTGCTAAGTTACTCCAGCATTTTGTGATACCTTCGATTTGTACCAGCATCTGCAGTTATTTTCCCACACAATGAAAATCAGGCTGCTCTTCAAGTTTACCGTAATATGAAACGTATTTATTAACAAAATGCTGGAGTAACTCAGCAGGTCAGGCAGCATCTCAGGAGAGAAGGAATGGGTGACGTTTTGGGTCGAGACCCTTCTTCAGACTGAGAAGGAATGGGTGGCGTTTCGGGTCGAGACCCTTCAGAAGGGTCTCGACCTGAAAGTTTCACCCATTCCTTCTCTCCTGAGATGCTGCCTGACCTGCTGAGTTACTCCAGCATTTTGTGAATAAATACCTTCGATTTGTACCAGCATCTGCAGTTATTTTCTTACACTACGTAATATGAAACGTCAAACCCTTCCTCGCCATACTATCCCCCCAAAAGGCACCATCTTTCAAAGTTACACCGGGCAGCCAAGCCCGCTCTGAGTTTGTTTGCCGCCAGCATGTTGCAGTATTGAGAACATTTAACCAGGAACAATACTTCAAACGCACTTCAAAAGCAGAGGGTATGAATGGCTCTATAGAAATGGAAGTTTCCTATAAAAAGCACGGGTTGAATGAAGTGCTTTGCATTTTCAGAAGCGGTTGTGGAGAACAAACAAACACAATAGGACCTGGAATTCGTTACCAAATCTGGCCTCATCGCGTTAGGGGGTTTTCACTGGAATGTGGATTGGGGAATGCCAATTGCTGGGATTTTGTTTTCCCCGCAATACAGACAGATTGGAGAGATTGTGCATTCCAAGCCAGACCACGACTCGCCTCCACCCACCCACCCCCCCGGGGCAATCCCTGATCAAAGCCATCACAACGTCAATGTGGATTGGATCAGATTGGCTGTGTCTGGGAGAGGGATTTGACACAATCTCGCCAGCCACATGAAAAAGGCGACTGAAATAGAAACCCGTGCCACGCCAAAGACTACACGCCAAGAACGGAGTTACAGAAAGATAAATACTTTACTTTTCGCAACCAGGCTGCGCACGGTGTCGGTCTCCGGCAGCACGGGCCTCTCGTGAGTGGGGAGTCCGGTGTAGTTGCCCGAGTTGTAACTGCGGTACAGGCTGATCATGTGCGAGGGCAGCTTCAGGCTGATGTTCCGAGCCTCCAGGCTGCGGATGAAAGTCGCCACTTCCCTCCTGGTGGGCGGAGGGCCGGCTTTGCTCTCCAACACAAGCCGCCGGGTCCAGTTAGCGGGCGAGTAGCCCAGCACCGCTGGTAAGATGATCACAGCCGCCAGCAACGCTGAGCTTGGCAACTGCATGGCTACTGATGTGCTTGATGGCCCACCCTTTATACAGAACCATTCCCCTGAGCAGCGACCCACATACTGCCCCATCCAGACACATCGAAAGTCATTATTTCACTCATTCTGCCCATTCCCGATCAATATGACAGGTGGTAATTAGTTTTGTAAGACAACGGGAAATGTTACTTGTACTCTCCGTTTCTTTTGTCTGTCCGACAGTCCAATTATTCAGCGTTACTCGGGAGTTTCGATGTTTTAATTCTCATGGAGCCTTAGAAGTGCAGAAGCGATAGACACGCCGCGAAACTGCTACATAGCACTCTTGCGAAAAAAATGAGTTACTGTGGGCCAATTTGCAACCGCGAGGAACCAAAATCGATTTGATACGAGATGAAATTACATTGCGTGACATGGTCAGATGAAATTACATTGCGTGACATGGTCAGATGAAATTACATTGCGTGACATGGTCAGTTGTAATCGACCCTCAGAGGCTCAGCTGCAAACCCGACACACAATGTTTTATGCACAGGTTAACACAAAAAGTTGGAGTAACTCAGCGGGTCAGACTGGAGAAAAGGAATAGGTTTCTCCAGAGATGCTGTCGGACCTGCTAAATTACTCCAGGTTTTTGTGTCTATCCTCGGTTTAAATCAGCATCTGATTTAAACCGAGGATAGACACAAAAACTTGGAGTAATTTAGCGGGTCAGACAGCATCCCTGGAGAAAATCTCTGGAGAAAATCTCTGGGGAAAATCTCTGGAGAAAATCTCTGGAGAAAATCTCTGGAGAAAACCTCTGGAGAAAATCTCTGGGGAAAATCTCTGGGGAAAACCTCTGGAGAAAACCTCTGGGGAAAACCTCTGGAGAAAACCTCTGGAGGAAACCTATTTTATGCACAGGTTGGTGATTTAAGAGTATTGGCACTTAATTCCCACACTAAAATACACATTCTGCATGAAGTTCACCACCGATGTCCCAGGATTTATTTTTTTTGCGTTGAAATCACAGAATCATGTTTAAAAAGGATTTATACCGTTGGAAAAATCAGTGATAAACCGAAACAACCGGACATTGGAATTAGTCTTTTTTTGAAAAAAATCTTTGTGTCTATCTTTGTTTTTTAATGTGGACTGCAAACAGTTAAATTTAGCAACTAATATCGAAGCATGTACCCCCAAAATTAATCCTGACCGTGTCACTGATGTTTCCATACAGCGTGGAAACTGGTCCTTCTGCCCAACTTGCCCACACCGACCAACATGTCCCACCTGCACTCGTCCCAAAATCCCTGCGTTTGGCCATATCCATCTCAACCTGCCTTATCCATCCATCCACCTGTCTAATCGCTTAAAAGTTGCCACAGTGCCTGCCGCGACGACCTGCTCTGGCAACTCTTTCCAAACACCCGCCGTCCTTTGTGTGTTGGGAGTAAACAGTGTTTGACAGAATAGAATTTGACCATTTTGTTTGCATGGGATGAATTGAAACAAGAAGCTCTTGGAAACCCATCTGGCAATGTCATGATTACACTGCACTGCCAATTTTTAGCACTTCCTTTTAAAAAAAATGTGATTTTAAAATTTGAATGTAATAAAATATTTTAGTTATTTAAGAAAGTAAAATTACTACTTAATTTCCGTAAGTCACAAAAATGTATATATCTTATTTTAAATTTGGGTAAATCAGATAATTTTATGGTCGCAGGTCCAGGGAGGGGTGGGGGGGAGGGGGTGGGGGGGGTGGGTGTGGGGGGGGTGTGGTGGGGGGGTGGTGGGGGTGTGGGGGGGGGGGGGGGGGTGGGGGGGGGGGTGGAGGGGGAGGTAGCTAGGAAATGGTTTCAAATGAATATAGCTCTTTGAAAGGTCAATCATTGCCTTCTAAGCCAAATGGTCTCTTTCTGCAAATCCCGTTAGGTAGAACAAAATAAATAGGAACATTGTAAGCTCCGACAAAGCACGTTTAAGCTTCTCAGCATTGATCATAAGACATAAGGGCAGATGGAGGCCATTCGGCCCATCGAGTCTGCTCTGCAATTTGATCAAGGCTGATCTACTCTTCCCTGTCAATCCCATTCTCCTGCCTTCTCCCTGTAACCTTTCACTCCCTTACTAATCAAAACTAATCTCCTCTGCCTGCACTTGATCCATATCCCTCCGTTCCCTGCATACCCTTGCTTATCCAAACTGCAGCGATCGTACCTGCATCCACCACCACCCTTGGCAGTGGCTTACAGGCACCCACCGCCCTCTGTGTAAAAATCTTGCCCGTTGTGCACACCTCCTTTAAGCTTTGCCCCATCACCGTAAAGCTGTGCCCTCTACTCTTTGGTAGTTGCATCCTGGGCAAAAGGTTCCGACTGTCCATCCTGTTTATGCCTCTCGTACTTTTGTATACTTCTCTCAGGTCCCCCCTTAGTCTCCAGTGTTCTGGGGGGAAAAAACCTGATCTCTCCTTATAGATAATACCTTCTAATCCTCACTATCTTTTGACCAAGGCCAAAAACATTATGAAAGACCCCACCCAGACTGAAGAAGGGTCTCGACCCGAAACGTCACCCATTCCTTCTCTCCTGAGATGCTGCCTGACCTGCTGAGTTACTCAAGCATTTTGTGAATAAACAGGCAGCTAGTGGTCATTCTGGAGATGAGATACAGCATGAACATCCAGACATTGTGGTCTATATTAACATCGGCAGATGAAGTCCTGCAGGCAGAATCGTAGGAGTTAAGAAAGAGTTTAAGAAGCAGGACTTAAACTGTAGTGATCCCTGAGGATCCAGCACATTGATGGAATCAGAACAAAAGCCTGTCAATGCCTTTACTTCTTTAGAAGATTGAGGAGGTTTGGTCTGTTAATGAATACTCTCTTGAACTTCTACAGGTGCATGGCAGAGAGCATATTGACTGGTTGTGTCATGACTGGTTGGGCAACTCGAATACCCAAGAATGGTTAATTACTAGATTAATACCCAGAATGGCGGGGCTGTCATATGTTGAAAGACTGGAGCGACTAGGCTTGTATACACTGGAATTTAGAAGGATGAGAGGGGATCTTATCGAAACATATAAGATTATTAATGGGTTGGACACGTTAGAGGCAGGAAACATATTCCCAATGTTGGGGGAGTCCAGAACCAGGGGCCACAGTTTAAGAATAAGGGGTAGGCCATTTAGAACGGAGATGAGGAAAAACCTTTACAGTCAGAGAGTTGTGAATCTGTGGAATTCTCTGCCTCAGAAGGCAGTGGAGGCCAATTCTCTGAATGCATTCAAGAGAGAGCTAGACAGAGCTCTTAAGGATAGCGGAGTCAGGGGGTATGGGGAGAAGGCAGGAACGGGGTACTGATTGAGAATGATCAGCCGTGATAACGTTGAATGGCGGTGCTGGCTCGAAGGGCCGAATGTCCCACTCCTGCCACTATTGTCTATTGTCTATAATGAAGGAGATCACAAGAAAATGGTGAACACTGCCCAATCCATCACTGGTACTGACATTTCCATCATTAAAGGGATCTATGGGAGGTGCTGCTCAATAAGGTACCCAGCATCATCAAAGACCCACACCAGCCTGGTCACATCAGACATTGCGATTTCATTACTGCAGGAAGCCTGGACGAATATAGAAAGTGAGGAGAGAAGTTAAAAGAGAAATTGGGAAAACAGGCTTGAAAAATAAAACTGGCCGGTACAGTGAAAGAACACATGTCAGCACAGATATTGTGGGTCAGCAGAGACATTGTGGGCTGAAGGGCCTTTCCTTGTTCTAACATGTATTATGTGTTTTATTCCTACAATAAGACCAAAGGGATAACTAAGGAAAGTATCATTTTAACAAGGACCTTCAGAGATGAAAGGTAGTTATATATTTGGGACCTGAAACCAAACCAAGGTCAGCAGAGAATCTTAGTGAATATAAGATGAGATGGGGTCTCAATCTGAAGAAGGGCCTCGACCCGAAACGTCACCCATTCCTTCTCTCCTGAGATGCTGCCTGACCCGCTGAGTTACTCCAGGTTTTTGTGATACCTTCGATTTGTACCAGCATCTGCAGTTATTTTCCTTCAGAAACCTCAGGATCATTTTCTTTTCACTTGAGGCAAGTGGATAAATTAGCCCCTGTACCTCCTGATCAATCAGATCACCAGCAATCATCTCTAAGTGGACACAGGGAACCAGCACACATGGTCGTTCCAACGCTCGCAAAAGTAAAGGTTGCGTCAATTATAGGATGAGGTTGGCGGTCTCTGAGGGGGCCGGCGGTTAATGATGGGCCATGTAAGTCTCAGAGGATGGGCGCGCCGCCAAGAACAATGTAGGGGAGCCAGTGTGGGGGCAGGGAGGGGGGAGAGAAAACAAAGGGTGACCTGGCATGGGATACTGTAACTTTGCCAGAATCCTTCATGTGGCCATTCATTCATTAATTCATTGATTCATTGATTCATTCATTCATTCATTCATTCATTCATTCATTCATTCATTCATTCATTCATTCATTCATTCATTCATTCATTCATTCACTCATTCATTCATTCATTCATTCATTCATTCATTCCCTCATTCACTCAACATTTTGGCCCTCATTGCCATAGGTTTTCACTTTAATCAACAATTATCTCAGACAATGATTCTAAAGTGGAACGTTGGGTTTAATTATTACATCTTTCATTCAGGATTGGAACCAATAATCCTCTGACATTTTGCTGTCCAGTGAGTCAATGTTAATGCATACATTGCATCTTTACTAAAGGAAGAATATTGGGCAGTCTTACGGTTTATGTATAACTAGACCAAGTGGACCTGTTGGACCCAAAACTCTCCTGCATTGGTGCAGCACCCTCTCCTCCCCTCCCCCCTCTCCCTCCCTCCACCCCTCCCCTTCCCCTCACCATCCCCTTCCCCTCCTCCCACTCCATCCCCTCCATCCCCCCTCTACCTCCCCCATCTTCCTCCCCCTCACTCCCCCCTCACTCCCCCCTCTCCCCCTCTCCCTCCCCCCTACCTCTCCCTCCCCTCCTCTAACTCCCCCTCTCTCCCAACCCCCTCTCCCCCCCCCCTCTCCCTCCCCCTCTCCTTCCCCCTCTACCTCTCCCTCCCCCCCTCTCCCTCCCCCTCTCCCTCCCCCTCTCCCTCCCTCCTCTCCCCCTCTCCCTCCTCCTCCCTTCTACCCCCCTACGCCCTCATCCCCCTCCCCTCCCCCCCACTCCACCCCCCTCAACCCCCCTTATCCTCCCTCCCCCCCCTTAGGAGATAGATTTAAACTTTAAAATGTGAATGACTTTAAAAATATAACTCCAATTTCAATGGAACTCCCTCCCCCCCTCCATTCTATCTAGCCCTTTCATTATTCAGTAAGTTTCAATGAAACTCCCCCTCAACCTTCTAAACTCTAGCAAGTACATGCCCTGAGCCATCAAACGCTCCTCATAGGTAAACACAAACATCTCCGGGATCATTCTTATGAACCTCTTCTGGACCCTCTCCAACGCCAGCACATTTTTCCTCTGATATTGGCCTAAAACTGCTCAATATTATTCTAAAGTATTTATTCACAAAATGCTGGAGTAACTCAGCAGGTCAGGCAGCATCTCAGGGGAGAAGGAATGGGTGACGTTTCGGGTCGAGACCCTTCTTCAGACTGATGTCAGGGGGGCAGGACAAAGGAAGGATATAGGTGGAGACAGGAAGATAGAGGGAGATCTGGGAAGGAGGAGGGGAAGAGAGGGACAGAGGAACTATCTAAAGTTGGAGAAGTCGATGTTCATACCACTGGGCTGCAAGCTGCCCAGGCGAAATATGAGGTGCTGTTCCTCCAATGTCCGGTGGGCCTCACTGTGGCACTGGAGGAGGCCCATGACAGGAAGGTCAGACTGGGAATGGGAGGGGGAGTTGAAGTGCTCAGCCACCGGGAGATCAGTTTGGTCAATGCGGACCGAGCGCAGGTGTTGAGCGAAGTGATCGCCGAGCTTGCGCTTGGTTTCGCTGATGTAAATAAGTTGACATCTAAATGTGGCCTGACATGTGCTTTATAAAGTTTCAAACAGGGCATTGTTGTGCTGTTAATAATGTGGGTCTCCTTTTTTAAGGAAGATTTCCGGGAAGATTTACTGAACTGATACCTGGCATGAGCAATGTTAGACAGGTTTCTACCTGCTGAAGTTTAGGAGATTGATAAAAAAACGTGACTGTTTCCGTAGGACTATAGGAAAGATATTGTCAAACTTGAAAGGGTCCAGAAAAGATTTACAAGGATGTTGCTAGGACTAGAGGGTGTGAGCTAGAGGAAGAGGTTGAGTAGGCTGGGTCTCTATTCAGTGGAGCGCAGGATGAGGGGAGACCTTATTGAGGTATCAAAATCATGAAAGGAATAGATTGGGTGGATGCACACAGTCTTTTGCCTAGAGTAGGGGAATCGAGGACCAGAGGACATAGGTTCAAGGTGAAGTGGAAAAGATTTAATAGGAATCAGAGGGGTAACTTTTTCACACAAAGGGTGGTGGGTGTATGGAACAAGCTGCCAGAGGAGATAGTTGAGGCTGGGACTATCTCATCGTTTAAGAAAGTTAGACAGGTACATGGATAGGACAGGTTTGGAGGGATATGGACCAAGCGCAGGCAAGTGGGACTAGTGTAGCTGGGACATGTTGGCCGGTGTGGGTGAGTTGGGCTGAAGGGCCTGTTTCCACACTGTATGACTGAAAATATAAGGAAAATTTTGTGTCTCTCTTTTGCAAGAATCTAGACGAAGCGATCATTGAAGACAGAAGGTATTTCCTCAAACTCAATTGCAACAAATCTGAAATCATCATCATTGGACCAAAAACCCTCACCAAATCCACCCACAACTTCACCCTCAATATTGATGGTTTCCCAGTATCCACCTCCCCTCACATCCGGAATCTTGGAATCATCCTTGATCAAACCCTCTCCTTCGACAAACACATCAAACACATCACCAAGACAGCCTTCTTCCACCTCAAAAACATCGCCCGTCTCCGTCCGTCCGTCTCCTCCACAGCTGCTGAAACCCTCATCCACGCCTTCATCACCTCCCGTCTGGACTACTGCAACAGCCTCCTCTATGGTTCACCCTCAAAAATCATCAACAAACTCCAACACATCCAGAACTCCGCTGCCCGTCTACTCACCCACTCCCCGATCCGTGACCATATCACCCCCGTCCTTTACAAGCTCCACTGGCTCCCCATCCCCCAGAGAATCCAGTACAAAATCCTCCTCATGACATACAAAGCCCTCCATAACCTGGCCCCATCCTACCTGACTGACCTCCTCCACAGACACACTCCCACCCGTAACCTCCGCTCTGCTGCTGCTAACCTCCTGTCCCCCCCCCCCCATCCGGACCAAACTCAGATCCTGGGGGGACAGGGCTTTCTCCATCGCTGCTCCCACACTCTGGAACTCACTACCCCAAACCATCAGAGACTCCTCCTCACTCACCACATTCAAAACAACACTGAAGTCTCATCTGTTCAGCACTGCCTTCAACCTCACCTTCTTTTTCCTTTTCTCTTCGTTTACTCATTTATCTATTTATTTTCTTTTATGTTTTAGTAAACCCTGTAAAGCATCTTTGAGTGTTAGAAAAGCGCTATATAAATGTAATGCATTATTATTATTATTATTATTATTATTCACAAAATGCTGGAGTAACTCAGCAGGTCAGGCAGCATCTCGGGAGAGAAGGAATGGGTGACATTTCGGGTCGAGACCCTTCTTCAGACTGAAGACAGAAGGTGGGATTTTATCTATCAGAGGCTTGTGTATCATCGGAGGTCTCCTCGCCGAAGAACGGTGGAAGGAGAGCCTTTAAGGTACCTATTTTGTCGCTAAACCAGAGGGTGAAAGGTTGTCACAGGTGGGTGGGAATATAGAGTTGAGATTACCATTGACTTAGCCCATGATCTTCTTATTCAATGGCTCAACAGGCTTTGCTGAGGCATTGTGTGGCCAACACTTCTTAATGTGAAAGTTTGTATGTCACAACCACAAGAAGTCATCTGACACAAGCAGCCGTATATTTTGACGGGAAAGATTCCCTCTCTGTCCCTGTCCAAAATACACAACAAAACCCCCCCATAAATATAGAGAATACACATCTTTGTATAAGAGCTGAGATACCCATGACAAGCATTGATAAATTGGTTATTAAGGGCTGCATTACCAGCATCATAAGACCTTAAAGGATTGAATGCTAACAAAGCTTTACTGCCTGGTTATGAACCTGCAGGGGGTTGAATAATGTTTGCATCAGACAAAAAGGAATGTGCAGCTGCATTGATTTATTTATTCTAGGGACAAACAACACCAGTGTTTTGACTAAGGAGAGATTTAGCTGTTAAGTGTCAGATTTTACAAACTATTGCATATTTATAGCTTTACCATTACCAAGTTCAAAGCGTGTGATTCTTAAAATGTAAATAACAGGTTGCACCAGGTGAAACAATGCTGGAATCAAAGCTCAACCATTTTCAAACAACCTCTGAGAATCCACTGTGTTGATGCTATGGGTTGTACTTTATAATAATAATAATAATAATGCATAATAATTACATTTATATAGCGCTTTTCATATACTCAAAGACGCTTTACAGGGATTTTGAGAACATAGGGAAATGAATAAATAGATAAATAAGTAAATAAGTAAACGAACAGAGAAAGGAGACAGAAGGTGAGGTGACCTTCAGTGGTTGAAGGCAGTACTGAACAGGTGAGACTTCAGCGATGTTTTGAATGTGGTGAGTGTGGAGGAGTCTCTAACGGTTTGGGGTAGTGCGTTCCATAGGGTGGGAGCAGCGATGGAGAAAGCCCTGTCCCCCCAGGATCTGAGTTTGGTCCGGATGTGGGGGGATAGGAGATTGGCAGCAGCAGAGCGGAGGGTGCAGGTGGGAGTGTGCCTGTGGAGGAGGTCGGTCAGGTAGGATGGGGCCAGGTTATGGAGGGCTTTGTAGGTTATGAGGAGGATTTTGTACTGGATTCTCTGGGGGATGGGGAGCCAGTGGAGTTTGTAAAGGACGGGGGTGATATGGTCACGGATCGGAGTGTGGGTGAGTAGACGGGCAGCGGAGTTTTGAATGTATTGAAGTTTACTGATGATTTTTCAGGGTGCGCCATAGAGGAGGCTGTTTATGGGTCAGGATGATGAGAAGACTTTATTTTGTGAAATGGCAAGAAACCTTATGATATAGCACCGGCTTTAGATTTAGAGATACAGCGCAGAAACAGGCCCTTCGGCCCACCGGGTCCGCGCCGCCCAGCGATCCCCGCACATTAACACTATCCTACACCCACTAGGGACAATTTTTACATTTGGCCAGCCAATTAACCTACATTACCTGTATGTCTTTGGAGTGTGGGAGGAAACCGAAGATCTCGGAGAAAACCCACGCAGGTCACGGGAAGAACGTACAAACTCCGTACAGACGGCGCCCGTAGTCAGGATCGAACCTGAGTCTCCAGCGCTGCATTCGCTGTAAGGCAGCAACTCTACCGCTGCGCCACCGTGCCGCCCTTGCGCTGTACACATCTTTGCCTGAGCAAAGAATTGAATTGAATACATTTTATTAGTCAAGTATGTATACACCGATCAGCCAAAACATTATGACCTGAAGAGCCAAAACATTATGACCACCTGCCTAATATGCTGTTGGTCCTCCGTGTGCAGCCCCATACGCAGCAGGGTGCGATGCACTGTGTATTGTGACACATTCCTCCCGTGACCACCATTAAAATTTTCTGTGACTTGTGCCACAGTCGACCTTCTGTCGGTTCGGACCAGACGGGATAACCTTCGTTGCCCTCGCACATCAATGAGCCTTGGGCGCCCAACACCCTGTCTGTCGCCGGTTTGTGGTTTGTCCCTCCTCGGACCACTGTCGGTAGGTACTCACCACTGCTGACCGGGAGCACCCCACAAGCCTTGCCGTTTCAGAGATGCTCTGACCCAGTCGTCTGGCCATAACAATTTGGCCCTTGTCAAAGTCGCTCAGGTCTTTACTCCTGCCCATTTCTCCTGCATCCAACACATCAACTTCAAGAACTGACTGTTCACTTGCTGCCTAATATATCCCACCCCTTGACAGGTGCCATTGTAACAAGATAACCAATGTTATTCACTTCGCCTGTCAGTGGTCATAATGTTGTGGCTGATCGGTGTACATACAAGGAATTTGCCTTGGTGCTTTGCTCGCAAGTAACAACACGACATACAGTAAACAATTAAGAATAAAACATTATAATTTAACCATGTGAAAAATGAGATAAAGTACCAGAGCAAAAGGAGGCTGCAGACTTTTTGTTGTTGAGTAGAGCCGCTGCTCGTGGAAAAAAAACTGTTTTTATGTCCGGCTGTGGCGGCTTTGACAGTCTGGAGTCGCAGGCCCGTAGGAAGTCCTCCCACGGAATCCCCAAAATGACCACTTCCCTTATACCATGCCAAACGTCGATACATGAGCAAATGATAAACCACTGGAGGAGTTCAGCAAGTCACGCAGCGTAGAAACGCAGAAACATAGAAAATAGGTGCAGGAGGAGGCCACTTGGCCCTTCGAGCCAGCACCGCCATTCATTGTGATCACGGCTGATCATCCACGATCAATAACCCGTGCATCAAAGCGTCGGTGAGTGAACTGGACAGAGGACGTTTCTGGTTGGGCCACTTCTTCAAGACTGGAGTGGGGCAGAGGGGGGGGACGACTGGTGGGGAGAGGTGAGGGAAAGAGGTGGGGCAAGCATGGTATCCGGTGGGTGGGTCCAGGCATTAAAACATAGAAGAATACAGCACAGGAACAGGCCCTCTGGCCCACAATGTCCATGCCAAGCACGATGCCAAGGTAAACTAATCTCATCTGTCCGTTTATGATCCATGTCCCTTCATTCCCTGCATATTTATGTGAATATCTAAAGGCTTCTTAAATGCCACTATATCTGCCCCCACCACAACCCCTGGCAACACGTACCCGGCAACCGCCAAACTCTGTGTAAAAAAACGTGTCCCGCACATCTCCTCTAATGTTGACCCTTTTACCTTAACGCTATGTCCTCGGGTTTTTGACATTTCCAACCTGGGTAATAAGGTTTGATTGTCAACCCTACCTATACCTCTCAGAATGTTATATACTTCTATCAGGTATCCCCTCAACCTCCAGGGGAAACTGAATAATGTCTCCTTGTAGCTAACGCGCCCTAATGCAGGCAGCATTCTGGTGAATCTCTTCTGCACCCTCTCCAAAGCTTCACATCCATCCTTGTATTGGGGCAACCCAATAGCATTGGACAGCATTGATAGTCTCTCAAAATACAGCAGCTAGGAAAAGTAAGGTAGACACAAAATGCTGGAGTAACTCAGCAGGTCAGGCAGCATCTCGGGAGAGAAGGAATGGGTGACGTTTCGGGTCGAGACCCTTCTTCAGCCTGATGTCAGGGGGAGGGGCGGGACAAAGATAGAATTAGTCGGAGGCAGGAAGACTAGTGAGTTACTCCAGCATTTTGTGTCTACCTTCGATTTTGACCAGCATCTGCAGTTTTTTTTCCTACTAAGAAAAGTAAGGCCTTAATACTTAAAAGTTAAGTATCAGCAGAGTAGTAATAAATGTTTTATTCACACATTCCCAGGATTGACTCTGGGAAGAATATTTTAGGTATATTATGTGCATCGTGTGCAGTGTACCTTCTATAATGAAAATTCACCTGGTTGATCCCTGAGATGGGAGATTTCTTTGTGTTGAGAGATTAATCCAACTCTGGCCATATTCCCCAGAGTTTAGAAGAACGAGAATCAATATTGTGGAAATATGCAAAATTCTTAATGGGTTTGATAGGGTAGATGCAGTGAAAATGTTTCTACTGGGGGAGGAGTCCAAAACCAGGGGTTATAATTTCAGAAGAGGATGGTAATTCCTGACAGAAATGAGAGGCACATTTGTCAATCAGAGGATAAACTTTGGATTTCTGTGCCGACTCAATTTACAAATGTGCTGAGTGTGTTCAAGACGAAGATCAACAGCTATGAAGAGATTCAACGCACGTTGGATTAGTACTGTGGTCTTAGATAAGTTGTGATCTTATTGAACACATACAGGGTAACACAGTGATGCAGCTGGTAGTGCTGCTGTCTCACAGCGTCAGAGACCCAGGTTAGATCCTGACCTCAGGTGCTGTCTGCGTGGAGTTTGGATGTTCTCCATATGACCAGGTAGACGTCTCGACCCGAAACGTCACCCATTCCTTCTCTCCAGAGATGCTGCCTGTCCCGCTGAGTTACTCCAGCTTTTTGTACCTATCTCCTTGTGACTACTATACGCCTGTCCTCCGGGTGCTCCAGTTTCCTCCCACATCCCAAAGACATGCGAGCTTGGAGGTTAATTGGCCCTAATGCGTTGGGAGGGGATTGCGAAAGTGGGACAACAGAGAACTAGTGTGAACAGGTGATCGATGGTCAGCACGGATTTGGTGGACTGATAGTCCTGTTTCAATGCAGTATCTTGTAAATAATTCAAGTAATGGAGCAATCACTCGGGACTCAATGACCTACTCTTGCTTTTGGCTCTTATGTTCTTGTGTCTTTACGATGAAGTACATGCCAGAATAGACAATCTCAACTAAATGGCAGAGCTCAAGTACTACAGGAGCAGAAGTACCTGGTATATATGTGCAGAAATCTTGAACATTGAAAAGTTCATAATGCATAGGATCTGATCTGGCATTCATACCAGAGCTATATCATATACAAAAATATAAAATGTATGTTGAATGTATATTCCCAGTTCTCCCTCTATCTTCCTGTCTCCACCTATATCCTTTCTTTGTCCCGCCCTCCTGACATCAGTCTGAAGAAGGGTCTCGACCCGAAACGTCACCCATTCCTTCTCTCCTGAGATGCTGCCTGACCTGCTGAGTTACTCCAGCATTTTGTAAAATAAATACCTTTGAATGTATATACAATAATTCTGGCAATCAAATGTTGAAGAATGTAGACAGGGTTCAGAAAAGATAGACAATAGACAATAGGTGCAGGAGGAGGCCATTCGGCCCTTCGAGCCAGCACCACCATTCAATGTGATCCTGGCTGATCATTCTCAATCAGTACCCCGTTCCTGCCTTCTCCCCATACCCCCTGACTCCGCTATCCTTAAGAGCTCTATCTCGCTCTATCTAGATCTAAACACGAAGTGCTGGAGGACTTCTGTGGGACAGGCGGCATCTATGGAGGGTAAGCGACGTTTTGGGCTGGGTCCTTTCTTCAGATTGATTTTAGTAGGGGAGAGAAAGCTGGAAAAAAGAGATGGGGCAGGACAAAGTCTGACAAGTGATAGGTGGATACAGGTGAGAGGGGTTTGATAGGCAGGTGGGTGGAGTCAGTGATAAAGACTGGAGGCGAAAAGGAGACAAAAGCCAAAGGAGATTATTTCGAGAGTGTGGGAATTTCATCTCCCTGCGAGAACAGACCTGAGCACCTGCGGTTGTCTACTCAGAGCAAAGACGGCTGAAAAGAGATGGAACGATGGATACAAGCTCACATAACCTGTTAGCAGGTGATTCAGGCTTCAAAGATCAAAGACAGTCTGGGCTAAAGATAGCAAGACCAGCGTAGTAATGGGAACTGTGGATATACTGCATACTGGAATTCACAGTCTGAAGGATGGTGGAACCAGAATCAACAATGGAAGGAAATTAAATAGGTACTTGAGATCGAATAATTTGTAATGTTACGGGAACTGTGCAGGGGAGAGAATTTATGGAGATGGCTCTAATTAGTGTCAGTATAGATTTAATGGAATAAATCATCTCTTTCTGTCCTGTAACAATGCTTAAAAAATCCAGTTGTGAGTGACAATAAACGAAAGTAAACTAAACTAAACTGACTAAACGAATACGCTGAAGGTATACACAAAATGGTAGAGTAATTCAGCGGGACAGGCATCTTCTCTGGAGAGAAGGAATGGGTGATGTTTTACCCATTGCTACAGGGAGATGGGGTGTTGGGAAAGGGGAGGTGGGGGAATGAGAGGGGGTGGAGTGGGGGTGGGAGGCTATTTCCAATGACCTCCCTTAGGTTTATTCACAAAATGCTGGAGTAACTCAGCAGGTCAGGCAGCATCTCGGGAGAGAAGGAATGGGTGACGTTTGAAGAACTGAAGAAGGGTCTCGACCCGAAACGTCACCCATTCCTTCTCTCCCGAGATGCTGCCTGACCTGCTGAGTTACTCCAGCATTTTATAGACAATAGACAATAGACAATAGGTGTAGGAGTAGGCCATTCGGCCCTTCGAGCCAACACCGCCATTCAATGTGATCATGGCTGATCATTCTCAATCAGTACCCCGATCCTGCTTTCTCCCCATACCCCCTGACTCCGCTATCCTTAAGAGCTCTATCTAGCTCTCTCTTGAATGTATTCAGAGAATTGGCCTCCACTGCCCTCTGAGGCAGAGAATTCCACAGATTCACAACTCTCTGACTAAAAAAGTTTTTCCTCATCTATGTTCTAAATGGCCTACCCCTTATTCTTAAACTGATTTTGTGAATAAATCGATTTGTACCAGCATCTGCAGTTATTTTCTTATACCTCCCTTAGGTGTTCTGTCTCTCTTCCTTTCAGATGCACCTTAAAATTTATCTATTGCGTCAAACCTTTTCTATATCTCTGCTTAAAGGTGAAAACGTTTATCTGGTTATGATCACCTGGAACACCTTGATAAAGTTAAAGGTGCTGTGTTAATGCAAAAGGTTGTTTTTTACGTTGCCTAAAACAAATTATCATGCAACTCAATGAGCCCATGACACACATCAGTCTGAAGAAGGGTCTCGACCCGAAACGTCACCCATTCCTTCTCCCCTGAGATGCTGCCTGACCTGCTGAGTTACTCCAGCATTTTGTGAATAAATACCTTCGATTTGTACCAGCATCTGCAGTTATTTTCTCATACTACTTTTACAATGAAGTATCAGTACTGTTTTAGATGTCGGATGAGGGAAATGTTTGGTTAATTCACGATATTCCTTGACTGACAATAGGTCAGTTGTTATAGAAAGGACTCTTGCAGAAGGGACTGCTGGCATCTGTTTGAAGTGCTTTGCTGTCCTTCAGTCGAAACAGGCGTTAATTGAATTTGCACCTTGTAACATTCAGAGATAATCCTTTCACTGCCACTGGGGAGCGTGATAACTGAGTGAGGTGGTTTTCTAAAGGCTGACTAATTATAGCCAGTTAACACTGCATGAGGCTGATTCTTCCACAGAACCGGAGCAAAACTTCAAAGAGTTATCCAATATCTGCAGACATTCCGGGAACATCTGCTTAACCAGTCACTCAATGATCCATGAAACCCCACTTTAACTGATGTTGTTAACTATTCTCTCCCTTCCAGTACCCTCCACCTCTCTTTGAAATCTCTGGAGGACATTTTCTGGGCGATGTTTTGGGTCGGGATCTTTCTTCACCAAAGTGGGAGGAGGGAGGGGGGCAGGATCCAGGGATGCTGATAGAGGGAACTGCAGGTGCTGGTTTACACAAAAAAAACAGCACAAAATGCTGGAGGAACTCAGCCGGTCAGGCAGCATCACCGGAGAACATGGATCGATGACGACTCAGGTTGGGACCCTTCTTCAGACTGAGAAATGGTCCCGACCCCAAATGTCACCTATCCACGTGTGACCACGTAGGTTTCTTCCCAGTGCTCTGGTTTCCTCCCACATCCCAAAGACGTGCAGGTTTGCAAGTCATCTGGCCTTTCTGCACATTGCCCCTGGTGTGTGTGTGGGGAGTGGATGAGAAGGAGGGATAACATAGAATTACTGTGAACAGGTGGCTTGATGGTCAGCATGGAGTCGTTGGGCTGAAGGGCCGGTTTCCATGCTGTATCTCTAAACGAAGGTGTATCTTCTACTCTGGGGCTGTAGAGAGCATCCTGTCCGGCAACATTACAGTCTGGTTTGGGAACAGCTCTGCCCAGGACAGGATGGCCCTGCAGAGAGTAGTGCGTTCGGCAGAACGCACCATGGGAACTACACTCATCCCCCTGCAGGACCTATACATCAGGAGGTGCAGATCCAGAGCAAGCAAGATCATGAGGGACCCCTACCACCCCAGCAACGGACTGTTCCAGATGCTACAATCAGGCAAACGCCTCCACTGTCACGCTGTGAAAACGGAGAGGATGAGACGGAGTTTCTTCCCACAGGCCATCAGGACTGTCAACTTATATAACTCCAGAGACTAAATTTTTGTCTACACTATAGTAACTTATTAACTTTATTTATATGCTGTAACTGTAATTCTTTTGCACAATCCGCAGGCATTGCCACTTTCATTTCACTGCACATCGTGTATGTGTATGTGACAAATAAACTTGACTTGACTTGACTTGAAATTCTAAAATGCTGGTGTCATTGTCAATAAGTGCTGGTATCTTTACACAAAAGACCCTTGCCACAAAACACCCTTGCCCCTCATGTGTCCCTCTGTGTGGTGGTATCCCTTACCTTGGTTGAGAGGTGTCCCCACAGGACTCTGCCCCTCAATGCCCACCCATGTAACCAACACACCCATGATTCAGTAAGCCTCCCAAGTCACAGACGCGTCCTTGTTAGACTCGGCAAGGGGATCACCCGGGCCGTCTTCCGCTTCATCTGGGGGTCGGCGATGGACCGGGTGAGACGAGCCACAATGCACAAGTCGGCAGAAAACGGGGGTAAAGGCGTGCCCAACGTCGCCCTCATCCTGATGGCCACCTTCGTGTGTGGCTGCATCAGGCGGAGCATAGAGCCAAGGCACGTGGGCACCAAGTGCCCTTACCTGCTGAGGTTCTACCTGTTCCCGGTGTTGCGAAGGATGGGCCTGGCGCAGATGCCACGCAATGTGCCAGTCAGCTGGACATTGCCGAACCATCTGTCGTTCGTGGACAGGTTCTTCCGGACCAACACCTTTGACCACAAGTCCATCGGGCAGTGGTCAGCATGGAACGTCCTGCAGGCACTGCAGGGGAATGACTCCATGGATCCTGTGGCGTGTTTCCCAGAGCAGACCGCCCAGCTTGTCTGGCAAAATGCCTCATCGCCAGAACTCACCAACAAGCACCAAGACCTGGCTTGGCTGTCGGTGAGGGGAGCCCTCCCAGTCAGATCCTTCCTGCACCGCCGGAACCTCACTACCAGCGCACGCTGCCCTCGGGACGGCTGCTACGGAGAGGAGACGGTGGCCCACCTCGTCAGAGTGTGGATTTACCAAGAGAGTCTGGAGAGGTCTGCAGGGGTCCCTGTCACGACTCATTCCGAGCAACTCCATCACAGAGGACTCTGTGATCTACGGACTGTTCCCAGGGACGCATTCGGAGACTGACATCGAGTGCTGCTGGAAGGTCATCAACTCGGTGAAAGACGCTCTTTGGTCTGCCCGAGCTTTGTTGGCCTCCCGGCGGAGCGAGCTGTCCGTCAAGGAATGTTGCCGACAGGCCCGCTGCAGACTGCAGGAGTACGTGCTGAGGGACGCACTGAAGCTTGGTGCAGCCAACGCTAAGGCCCTGTGGGGGAGGACCACAGTCTAGGGTCCTTCCGCTGCTGGACATGGGGGGGCAGGGTGTGGTGGAGAGAGACGCCCCTCCAAATAAGGGATACTGGGTTAATGTCTGTAAATGTAAGTAAATGTATGTAAATTTGGAAGTAAATGCCTGTATTGAATGTGTAACCTCCGGAAATGTCGGATGGGCTTGTTTAAAAAAGATGTTTTGTAAATGATATTTATTACTTGAATAAAGTATTTTTTGATATATATATATTTTTAAATCCTTGTCAGACTCGGACTACGAACCTCTGGATCCAGAAGGCTCTCATTGGCAGGCATGACCCCTGTTCTGTTGAATACACAGGATGCTGACACGGTGAGGATCACCGGTGGGAAGTCTTGCCACAGAGGCATCTTGAAGTGGCCCTTCACTTCTGAAACCGTTGAGATTTCACTCTTCCAGCAGCAAAAGCTTCAGACTTAAACATGAAATCAAGGATCATTCCCTTAACGAACCCGAGCTTATCCAAAGCTTGCATTGAATTCTATTCACCCCTTGGTCCTTACTTGTTAATCTATATTAGCTTCTGAAATGCCTCCATTTAAAAAAACTCCAGATTTGTGTTTAAATCTCTCCTTGGCCATATCACTCACGCGGACTGGATCCGTACAAGATATCTATATTCTGCTGATTCTGGTTTATTTCACATTTCTTGTTTTCATTCCTCTATCATTATTCAATGGCTCTGCGTTATCACATGTACCATTAAATTACACTGTATACACTGGAATTTAGAAGGATGAGAGGAGATCTTATCGAAACGTATAAGATTATTAAGGGGGTTGAACACGTTAGAAGCAGGAAACATGTTCCCAATGTTGGGGGAGTCCAGAACAAGGGGACAGTTTAAGAATATTTAGGCCATTTAGAACTGAGATGAGGAAAAACTTTTTCAGTCAGAGAGTTGTGAATCTGTGGAATTCTCTGCCTCAGAAGGCAGTGGAGGCCAATTCTCTGAATGCATTCAAGAGAGAGCTAGATAGAGCTCTTAAGGATAGCGGAGTCAGGGGGTATGGGGAGAAGGCAGGAACGGGGTACTGATTGAGAATGTTCAGCCATGATCACATTGAATAGCGGTGCTGGCTCGAAGGGCCGAATGGCCTCCTCCTGCACCTATTGTCTATTGTCTATTGTCTAAATTATTTTCTTGCCTTCAGTTCAGTAAAGTATTGCCATGCCTAAGCACAGTCCCCGATTAGTACAAAGTGCTTGGAAATTGTCCACTGAGCCAGCAAGCAAGAGTTGCCAGGTTTTGTGCCATTTTCAAAGTCCAGTCCAGTCCGCGCGCTTGGTCTTCTGGAGCGGCACCTGGTCCTGGTGAGCCCCAGGCCAAAGCAAGGGCTTCCAGCCATCGCCTGTGTCTAGCGAACTGTCGTTCTCGCCTGCCAACCTTCAGTCGTTGTCCCCTGGGGGCACGAAAGGTAAGACCCTGGTTCACTCTCTGACTGCGCCTTGCTCTTGCATCTGCCATCGCCGGCTGCCTCCATCCTCTTCTACGCTCCTCGGCGACAAACAGGGGCCAACTCAGTGGCTTCCCTTCCCAGGTCCTTCCTTATTATGCCCTTGACTGATCTTTTACCTGAGCACCACTTTCGTGCACAATCCCAGATCCCTCAATTCTGTGCGGCACGGTGGCGCAGCGGTAGAGTTGCTGCCTTACAGCGAATGCAGCGCCGGAGATTCAGGTTCGATCCTGACTACGGGCACCGTCTGTACGGAGTTTGTACGTTCTCCCCGTGACCTGCGTGGGTTTTCTCCGAGATCTTCGGGTTCCTCCCACACTCCAAAGACGTACAGGTATGTAGGTTAATTGACTGGGTAAATGTAAAAATTGTCCCTAGTGTGTGTAGGATAGTGTTAATGTGCGGGGATCGCTGGGCGGCGCGGACTCGGTGGGCCGAAGGGCCTGTTTCCGCGCTGTATCTCTATAAAAACTTTAAAAATCACTTAAAACCCTTTATTCACAGTCTTGAATCTACGCTGGGCCTCAACAATTCGCTTGTGAAGAGCATTCCAACGATTCACCACCCGCTGGGTGAAGAAATCTTTATTATTGAAAATAGACACAAAATGCTGGAGTAACTCAGCGGGACAGGCAGCATCTCTGGAGAGAAGGAATGGGTGACGATTCAGGCCTTTAGTTTTAGTTTAGTTTAGAGATACTGCGCAGAAACAGGCCCTTCGGCCCACCGGGTCCGCGCCGACCAGCGATTCTCCACATATAAACACTATCCTACACACATTAGGGACAATTTTTACGTTCGCCAAGCCAGTTTACCTACATACCTGTACGTCTTTGGAGTGTGGGAGGAAACCGAAGATCTCGGAGAACGTACAAACTCCGTACAGGCAGCACCCATAGTCGGGATCGAACCCGGGTCTCCGGCGCTGCATTCGCTGTAAGGCAGCAACTCTACCACTGTACCACCATGACTGCCCTTCTTTAGACTCTTTATTACCTTGACCCTAAGTTCTGGTGTTCACCCCCAAGCCATAAAACCTCTCTCTCCTCCTTAAAACGTAGTTTCATCCAAACTTCTAGGCAACTCTTTGAATAGGCCCTTATGTGAGCCAGTGTGAATGTTTGATCACACATTCCTGTGAAGCACCTTGAGTACTTTTTGCATACTTTGCGAAGAGTGGGTGCTTGTTATGTGAAATTAGACTGCTCCTACATTAAAACTGTGACTGGACTTCAAACGTACATCAGTTGCTACCAAGTATTTTGAGTTGTCAAGAGGTTGCGAATGGCTTCAATGCGTTTTTATTTTCATTCAAAAAGATGTGCCATGACCAGACTTGTCAGATATTTAACCAGTTCATTTAGAGACATGAAAGTTGTGCACGTTATAATTTTACCTGTATAATTTTAACTTCAGTTAGCTGTAAAAAAATTGTCAAAGTCCTATATCCATCTGATAGAGAACTTACAAAAAGTCCAATTGCAATTTCATATTACATGGAATTAAGTATGAATTTATCAGAGAAAGAGAATAAGTCTGGAAGAGTCAAGAGTTACAATAGACAATAGGTGCAGGAGGAGGCCATTCAGCCCTTCGAGCCAGCACCGCCATTCAATGTGATCATGGCTGATCATTCTCAATCAGTACCCCGTTCCTGCCTTCTCCCCATACCCCCTGACTCCGCTATCCTTAAGAGCTCTATCCAGCTCTCTCTTGAATGCATTCAGAGAATTGACCTCCACTGCCTTCTGAGGGTTGTATTGTCATATGTCCGAACCAGAACAATGAAATTCTTGCTTGCAGCATATACATACACACACACACATATATATAAGATAGATAGATATAGATATAAATAAACACAAATAAAACAAACATACAAACAATAATAGTACTCTAGCATAATGGACAGGCATAATGGACGAATCTTAGATGAGGCATCTTGGTCAGCATGGATGAGTTGGGCCGAAGGGCCTGTTTCCGTCATGTATGAGTCTGACTCAACGTTTCACCTTGAAAAATTAGATAACAGGATCAAAGAAAAGTTTGCCAAATTTCCAGAAGGTGGCAATGTTATACTCATTAAAAGTTCTCATTCGAAATGAAAGTAAGATTTGCGTTTCTGAGAATATATTACTCAAGTGTGATCCAGGGCTGCATTTTCTTTGCCGGGGGTTTCAATGCTAACATGCGTTTGTGGGTTACTTTTTCTGGGTTATATTCTTATGCATATTTCGTGCTCAGATTGAATGCCAGGTGAGCAAGTGTATCGAGCAGGGAACGGCAGTTGAACAAGGCAAGGGCATTGCACTGGTCCAGGCCAACCCATCTTCATCGACCCAGTGCCGTCAAGACATTAAAGGGAGCAAATAAAGGGAGCTTTTTAAGAAAGGAGGGAGAAAGAAAACAGGGGATTATAGACCAGTTAGCCTGACATCGGTAGTGGGGAAGATGCTCGAGTCGGTTATTAAAGATGTAATTGCAGTGCATTTGGAAAGCACTGACAGGATCGGTCAAAGTCAGCATGGAGTTATGAAGGGGAAATCATGCTTGACTAATATTCTGGAATTTTTTGAGGATGTAACATGTAGAATTGATAAGGGAGAGCCAGTGGATGTGGGGTATCTGGACTTTCAAAAAACCTTTGACAAGGTCCCATATAAGAGATTAGCTTTCAAAATTAGAGCACATGGTATTGGGGGTCGGGTATTGACGTGGATAGAGAACTGGTTGGCAGACAGGAAGCAAAGAGTAGGAATTAACGGGTCCTTTTCAGAATGGCTGGCAGTGACTAGTGGGGTGCCACCAGGCTCAGTGCTGGGACCCCAGTTATTTACAATATATATGAACGGTTTGGATGAAGGAATTAAATGTCACATCTCCAAGTTTAGGTGGCAGTGTGAGCTGCGAGGAGCTCAATGTACCTGTCCGAATGTCTTTTAAAATAAAGACAAATTCAGGAAGTACTCAGCAGGTCAGGCTTGGGAAGGATCTGTGGAGAAAGAAACTATTAATGTTTCAGTTCTATCTAGTTCCCGACATTTGTTTCTGCAGTTTTTATTTGTTGCTTGGCAAAGTAGGGCCATTATTGGGCATAAAACTCTGCGGAATGAAGTTGGTTGAGTTTTATAGGTCATAACATTTAGATTGACTGTGGAATAGGACATGGAGAAACCTAGAGTAAACATATTTTATGCGAAGTTAGAGCAGGCCAGGATAAATTGGCATAACGCATGGAAATATATAAATAAATAAATAAATAGATCGGTAAATATATATATATATAATAAATATATATATATGGGGAAATATATATAGGGGATATATATCTATATATATCTATATATAGGGAAATATATATATATATATATGTAAGAAGATATATATAGGAAAATAAACTGCAGATGCTGGTTTAAATTGTAAGTAGACACAAAATGCTTGAGTAACTCAGCGGGTCAGACAGCATCTCTGGAGAGAAGGAATGGGTGACGTTTCGGGTCGAGACCCTTTTTCAGACTGGAGTATATATATATATACTCCAAAGATGTACAGGTATGTAGGTTAATTGGCTTGGTGTATGTGTAAATTGTCTGAAGAAGGGTCTCGATCCAAAACGTCACCCATTCCTTCCCTCCCGAGATGCTGCCTGACCCGCTGAGTTACTCCAGCATTTTGTGTCTGCCTGTAAATTGTCCCTAGTGTGTGTAGGTTTGTATTAATGTGCTGGTCGGTGTGGACTCGGTGGGCCGAAGGGCCTGTTTCCGCGATGTATCTGTAAACTGAACTGAACTAAACTAAAATAAAACAGACCATCACACAAACAACCTCCCTTCCATTGACTCCATCTTATACCTCACGCTGCCTCGGCAAGGCCAGCAGCATAAACAAGGACGAGTCGCACCCTGGCCACTCCCTCTTCTCCCCTCTCCCATCAGGCAAAAGGTAGAGAAGTGTGAAAACGCACACCTCCAGATTCAGGAACAGTTTCCTCCCAGCTGTTATCAGGCAACGGAATCATCCTACCACAACCAGGGAGCAATGCTGAACTAGTATTTTTCGATTTATTCACAAAATGCTGGAGTAACTCAGCAGGTCAGGCAGCATCTCGGGAGAGAAGGAATGGGTGACGTTTCGGGTCGAGACCCTTCTGCAGACTGATGTCAGGGGGGCGGGACAAAGGAAGGATATAGGTGGAGACAGGAAGATAGAGGGAGATCTGGGAAGGAGGAGGGGAAGGGAGGGACAGAGGAGCTATCTGAAGTTGAACTATCTGAACTAGTATCTACCTCATGGGTGACCATCAGACTATGCTTGATCAGACTTTGCTGGCTTTACCTTGCACTAAACGTTATTCCCTTATCATGTATCTATACACTGCAAATGGCTCGATTGTAATCATGTGTTGCCTTTCCGCCGACTGGATAGCACGTAACGAAAGCTTTTCACTGTACCTCGGTACACGTGACAATAAACTAAAGTGAACTGAACTGAACTGAAAACAGTAATTGATCACCAATAGAATTATATTCAGACACAACCTAGGTACATTGCCCAAAGGATGGAACGTTAGAGTTACCAAAGCCGACATTCCTGGATGATAAAATCGAGGCAGGAGAGGAATGTAGGACAAATATTAGTTAGGGCGGCACGGTAGCACAGCGGTAGAGTTGCTGCTTTACAGCGAATGCAGCGCCGGAGACTCAGGTTCGATCCTGACTATGGGTGCTGCACTGTAAGGAGTTTGTACGTTCTCCCCGTGACCTGCGTGGGTTTTCTCCGAGATCTTCGGTTTCCTCCCACACTCCAAAGACGTACAGGTATGTAGGTTAATTGGCTGGGTAAATGTAAAAAAATTGTCCCTAGTGGGTGTAGGATAATGTTAATGTGCGGGGATCACTGGGCGGCACGGACTTGGAGGGCCGAAAAGGCCTGTTTCCGGCTGTATATATATGATATGATATGATATGATATGATATGATATATGATAAGCGAGAATTAGGTTCACGATAGAAAGATCAGAAGGGAAGTGAAAAGGGAAATAAGAAGACAGATGGATCGTGTGAAAAAATTAAAAAGTCTTGTATAAATATGAATACAAACAGAAGTAGGGCCATTTAGGGAAGTAAAAAGAGGATTAGGTATTGAGGTGGAGGTCATGACAGAAGTTCACAAGAGGTGCTCTCCATCCAGCTGGGTAAGGCAACTGCTTTGCTTTGAATGGCGCCAGTTTCTTGACCAATATAGGAGTTGGTCATGTTCGAGATTAAAGTAAGCCAGTGTGGGCTGGTGGAGAATTTATCTTATTAAGAAAGTGGCCGATACGATCAATATCATTGGGTTCAATTGGCAATGTTGGTGACACAATAGCACCTGTGAGAAATGTAAATGAGTCACAAGGAAATGCAGATGCTGGAATCTGCTTGAGCAACTCAACGGGTCAGGCAGCATCTGTGGACGGAATGGATAGGCGACTTTTCAGGTTGGGAACATCCTGACTGACGGTATTGGGGGGAGAACGCTGCAAAAGAGATGCTGGCAGGACAAGCCTGGTAAGTGATAGGTGGATACAGGTGAGGGGGAGGGGGGCTTCATTAGTAGATGGGTGGGCAATATCTAGAGATGAAAAGATGGCAAAAGGATGTCAGATGAGGAGAGAGGTGTGGAATATAAAGCCAGAGAGAGAGATACAGATAGAAGTGGGTGGGGAGGGGTGGGGGAGAGGGTTGGGAGGGGTAGTGGGAGGAATGGGTGTGAACCCAGGTAGGGCGGTAGACATGAAAGAAACACGGGGAATAGGGTTGTGTGACTTAAAATTGGAGAATTCAATGTTCAAACCATTGAGTTGTAAGCTACCCAAGGGGAATATGATATTTTTCTTATTCCTGCTCCTCCTGTATGTGTGTGGCCTCTCTCTAGCAAGGGAGGAGGCCCAGGGACGAGAGGTCAGTATGGGAATGGGAAAGGGAGTTAAAATGGTTAACAACCGGGAGACCCAGTGGGCCTTGGTGGGCAGGGTTGCCAACTGTCCCGTATTAGCCGGGACATCCCGTATTTCGGGTTAAATTGATTTGTCCCGTATGACAATAGACAATAGACAATAGGTGCAGAAGTAGGCCATTTGGCCCTTCGAGCCAACACCACCATTCAATGTGATCATGGCTGATCATTCTCAATCAGTACCCCGTTCCTGCCTTCTCCCCATACCCCCTGACTCCGCTATCCTTAAGAGCTCTATCCAGCTCTCTCTTGAATGCATTCAGAGAATTGGCCTCCACTGCCTTCTGAGGCGGTGAATTCCACAGATTTACAACTCTCTGACTGAAAAAGTTTTTCCGCATCTCCGTTGTAAATGGCCTACCCCTTATTCTTAAACTGTGGCCCCTGGTTCTCGACTCCCCCAACATTGGGAACATGTTTCCTACCTCTTACGTGTCCAATCCCTTAATAATCTTATATGTTTCGATAAGATCCCCTCTCATCCTTCTAAATTCCAGTGATTACAAGCCGAGCCGCTCCAGTCTTCCAACATATGACAGTCCCGCCATTCCGGGAATGAACCTATGGGACCGCTCTTGTCCCATATTAGGCCCGGACGCTGTAGGCCCGGACAGTGTAGGTTCGGACAGTGTGGCACGGAGGCCCGGGCGCCGCCTAACGGAGGTTGCGTAGCAACTCGCCTCCCGGCCCGGGCGGCTGCCATTGGTGGAGCGGGAGCACGTGGCCGCTGGCTGGGTAAGGTCACATGGAGCTGGGTGCGGTCACATGGGGCTGGGTGAGGTCACATGGTGACGTCACCTTGTCCCGAATTTAGGAGTGCGATAGTTGGCACCCCTATTGATGGTTCACCGATACATTTGGCCCCAAGGTAACCATTATACCAAACTAGTGGAGAACTTTATATTCGCTTGGATAACTTACAACCCCACAGTATGACGTTGAATACTACAATTTTAAGTAACATCTCCCTTCCCCCTCCCTCTCTCCTGAGCACCCCCACCCTTGTGCGCACCCATTTCTCCCATTATTACCCCCTCTTCCCCATCCTCCCATCCCCTCTCTCCCTCTGGCTTCACTCTTCTCTCCTTTTCTAACACTCTTTCATCTCCTTTTCACCTCTAAACCCTTGCTCACCCATCTGCCAATCAACTCCCTCCCCCCCCCCTCCCCCCTCCCCCCTCCCCCCTCCCCCCTCCCTCAGTGCTCTCCATTATCATTTGCCAGGCTTCGTGCTTCTCCACTCGCCTTCTCCAGCTTTCTCCCCCTTACCACAATCAGGTGTGCAGTGCCTCACCTTGAGCTGGCAGGTCTGTTCTGAATCTTATCATGGTGAAAGATGCCTTCAGTCTGAAGATTAGACGTGGTCCCCACCCCCCACTGATTGCTGATATTTCCGCCACCGCCCGGCAGCTGTATATTTCAGACGAACTGTGTAGGAAGGAACTGCAGAGGCTGGTTTACATGGAAGACAGACACAAAATGCTGGAGTAACTCAGCGGGACAGGCACCATCTCTGGAGACACGGGTCTCGACCCGAAACGTCACCCATTCCTTCTCTCCACAGATGCTGCCTGACCCGCTGAGTTACTCCAGCATTCTGTGTCTATCTTAGCCATATATGGCGCACAGTGGCGCAGCGGTAGAGTTGCTGCCTTACAGCGAATGCAGCGCCGGAGACTCAGGTTCGATCCTGACTACGGGCGCCGTCTGTACGGAGTTTGTACGTTCTCCCCGTGACCTGCGTGGGTTTTCTCCGAGATCTTCGGTTTCCTCCCACACTCCAAAGACGTACAGGTTTGTAGGTTAATTGGCTGGGCAAATGTTTTAAAAAATTGTCCCTAGTGTGTGTAGGATAGTGTTAATGTGCGGGGATTGCTGGGCAGCGCGGACCCGGTGGGCCGAAGGGCCTGTTTCTGCGCTGTATCTCTAAATCTAAAATCTGACCCGTGATAGTGGCAGACATTAGAATCCCAGCCAAGACTAGATTCTGTGCCCTATTCACCCTTGGCATGCTTCCAAATGCTTCATGTAGAGGCAATAATGGTTCAATTGGGAGAGATGAAGCAGTGCGGCACAGTGGCGCAGCGGTAGAGTTGCTGCCTTACAGCGCTTGCAGTACCGGAGACCCAGGTTCGATCCCCACCACGGGTGCTTGTCTGTACGGAGTTTGTACCTTCTCCCCATGACTGCGTGGGGTTTCTCCAAGATGTTTGGTTTCCTCCCACACTCTAAAGACGTACAGGTTTGTAGGTTAATTGGCTTGGTATCAGAGTAAATTGTCCCTGGTGTGTAGGATAGTGTTAATGTGCGGGGATCGCTGGTCGGTGCGGACTAGATGGGCCGAAGGGCCTGTTTGCACACTGTATCTCTAAACTAAACTCGAGTGGTAATGAATACACTTTGTTTGACCAGGTGCCATGGGATTTCGGAGAGTCATGAGTCAATGTTCAGTACTTGCAATGAGCTCCATCCAGAAATGCTGTTGTCGACACGATAGACAATAGACAATAGATGCAGGAGTAGGCCATTCGGCCCTTCGAGGCAGCATCGCCATTCAATGTGATCATGGCTGATCATTCTCAATCAGTACCCCGTTCCTGCCTTCTCCCCCTACCCCCTGACTCCGCTATCCTTAAGAGCTCTATCTAGCTCGATTCTATGCGTGTAATTGTTTCAGGTACTTGCTTAACTTAGACTGAGGGACAACTGCAGTTATCCGTTTCCAGGATAGACTTGCATTGTACCTTTGTTCTATCACTTTATTTATGATAGTGCTCCTTTATTTTTAATTTCTTTACCTAATTGAGCAGCCATTTCACAATGCAATCGGAACCTGCAGTCACATTCAGTAAGCCTGCCAGGTTTTCTTCCTTAAAGGGTATGTTTGAATCAGAACAGACGCTCACATTCCTGGTATGAGGTTTTTAGTTCCAGATTTACTTAATTAATTGAATTTAAATTCCACGTGGCCATGGTAGATCGGAACTCAATTCAGACTTTATTACAGTTCGCTGGATTACTGCTCCAATAACATAACCACAACATTATAATATATGAGACATCATGAAACAGGCATTTCGAGCCATACATCCAAAGTTGAATCTAAACGTCAATGCACAAAGGGCAATCTTTTGAAATAGTGAAAGATAAATTTAAAAGCACCCATTATGAAATAAGTATTGTACATAAACTAAGGGACTGGTTGCTAGGAAACATTGTGACAACAAACCTGGATTTTAATCTGCTCAGAAACAGTCTCTTCCAACCATACTCTGACATCCAATCGCTGTATATTGGTGTTTATTCTGACCAAAAATCATCTCAAGTTGTATTAATTAAATAAATATTTGTAACTATTAACAGCTCAGCCTTTAGATGTATAGTAACAGTGAGGAGGACCATGGTAAGGAGAACTTAGGCTAGTAGTTTAGGTGAACACAGCATTTAATTTAGCACGGGAACATTTTGGAAGGAAGTACAAGCAGAGGTAATAAATGATATAACTCTAGAGTTGATGTAGGAATAGAGAGGCCTAGGTATTTATGTGTGCAAGACTTTGAAAGCAGGGGGAAAGGTTGTTCAGGAAGCTGTTGAAAAAATAAACTGGGCTTCATAAGTAATTGAAAAAACGGTACCTGCTGGAAATCTGAAATAAAAACAGAGGTGCTGGGAATACTTGTGATGCATTTTGTGGAGAGAGAAATAGAGTTAACTAGACCAAGTGGACCCATTGGGCCCAAACCTGCATTGGTGCAGCACCATCTCCTCCCCCCCTCTTCCCCCCTTCCCCCCTCCCCCTCTTCCCCCCTTCCCCTCTCCACCCCTCCCCCTCCTCTTCCCCCTCCCCTCCTCTTCCCCCTCCCCTCCTCTTCCCCCTCCCCTCCCCCTCCCTCCCCACTCCATCCCTTTCAACCCCCCTTATCCTCCCCCCTTCCCCCCTCCCCCTCCCCTCTCCCCCCTACCTCCCTCCCCCCTCCCTCCCGCCACCTCCTCCCTCCCTCCCTAGGAGATAGATTTAAACTTTAAAATGTGAATAACTTTAAAAATATAACACCGATTTCATTGAAACTTCTTCCATTAGCACCAAAGTGACGACGGTGAGTAAGGTGGGCCTAAAATTGTCACGCTATCGTGTACCGTTTTGGCTGTAGTTCAGGAACAAACAAACAAACAAACGAGAGTTTTAGTATATAGATGTTCCAGGTCCCAAACCTTTCAGCAGAACTGAAGGCACTTAGACAATGGAAGCGAGGAAAATAAAATGTGGCTGTATGGTATATCAGTTAAGCCATTACTTGAGTACTGGATGTAATTCTAGTTACCGACCTTTGGGAAGAATGCTAGGGACTTGGAAAGAATTCTGAAAACGTTTTTCTGGAATGGTTCCAGGGGTGAGGGGTGTTTTGAAAAGAGCTGGAGAAGCTGAATTATTCTCCTCAGATCAGAGACGGTTGAGAGATATGAGCAAAATGCAAAGTGCCGGAGTAACGCAGCAGATGCTGCCTGACCTGCTGAGTTACTCCAGTGCGTTGTTCACTTCTACTCAAGATTCCAGCATCTGCAGTTAGTTCCCTGTTTCTCCAATGTCGAATGATGTGCTGGACTCATCTGTGATTCTGTGTTTCTTGTGGAAGAGAAGCTTTTATTTGGGGTTGGAGGTATACGCTTGTGAAGGGCAATGAGGGTGAAGAGAATGAATGAAAACGTTTGGAATTAAGTGCAAATTCACCACTCATGGCAACTACCATGGGAGATGCAACTGGAAGGATTCTCTACTGGTAAATTGAGTATGAGATCTGCTGTGCCTTGAGATCAGGAAGCCCCATAATGATTTATAGCTAATCAGGTACTTTTTAAGTGCAGTCACAATTGTAAATTAGAAAATCCTATCGCTAAATTGTGTGCAGTGAGATTACCCATGGTGATGTGATTAAAGACCAGGTGATCTGTTTTAGTGGTTGATTGTGGTATAAATATTATCTGAGAAGAGTAATGAACTGAAACACAGCCTGTCCGTACCCTCCACAGATGCTGCTTTCCTCCAGCATTTGTGTTTTGCTGCTGATAAATATTGGCCATTTGGCCAGGATACCGGAGATATGTGTGGGAAGGAACTGCAGATGCTGGTTTAAACCGAAGATAGGCATCAAATGCTGGAGTAACTCAGCAGGACAGGCGGCATCTCTGCAGAGAAGGAGTGGGTGACGTTTCGGGTCGAGACCCTTCTCTATCAGTCTGAAGAAGGTGTCTCGACCCGAAACGTCACCCATTCCTTCTCTCCAGAGATGCAGCCTGCCCCGCTGAGTTACTCCAGCATTTTATGCTGGGGATATGTTCCTTATTCTTCGGAATGGTTTATGGTACGGTGAAAGGGCAGGCAGCCTCTCATCTTCTCATCTGAGAGATGATGTCAGTGACATTGCAACTCTTGTGCTGACTTAGACTTTCATTGCACGTGAACCCTTTCAATTGGCAGAATATCAGTGAATATAACGAGAGATTTATACCATATCCTCCCAGAAAAAAATGCTGTTTCTTCATTGAGATCTTAAAAAAGAAACCAGTGATATTTCCCATAGCCTTTGGAGATTAATTAGTTTAGTTTTTAGTTTAGAGATACAGCGCGGAAAGAGACCATTCGGCCCACCGAGTCTGCACTGACCAGCGATCCTCGCACATTAACACCATCCTACATACACTAGGGACAATTTACAATTTTACCCATCCAATTAACCTACAAGCCTATACGTCTCTGTAGTGTGGGAGGAAACCGGAGATCCTGGGGAAAACCCACGCAGGTCACGGGGAAAACGTACAAACTCCGTACAGACAAGCACCCGCAGTCAAGATCGAATCTGGGTCTCTGGCGCTGTAAGGCACTAAGCTATTGCTACCGTGCTGCCCCTTAATACTTAATTACTATTAAGTATTAATATTAAGTTTCCCTGACGGAGGTGCAAAAAAATGAGGTCATCCAGTTGGGATGAGGAGAACAATGTTTAGATGGGCACTGGATGGGCACTATTTTTACAACCAGTTTGTGCACTGGATGGCACTGGATGGCACTGGATGGCACTGGATGGCACTGGTTGAGTGTGTGATGGAGACGGTATATCTCAATTTATTTTTGGCAAAATTAATTTAGAAAAGGGAAAAGAGTTCAAGCATCACCTTGAGAGTTGTGATAGGGAATCTGGTCGTATTAATAAACATTTCTAAAAGCATTCACTATTGCTTTGCAGCTTTTCCTGTCAGAATCAAACAGGTCAGTTGTCTTTCACTTTTTCTCGTGGTTTTAGAAATGAAAACACATTTTCACCTCCAACTCCCCCAACCAGTTTCCTCCTATTGTCTTGCCAGAAGTTTGTTTTTATCACTTAAGAGAGTGTGATATGGGGGGTGGAACTGTCCACCACTTTGTGACAGGCGAGCCGCAGTGTCACAAAGAGAACGTGCTGTACGGAAACAAAGCTTCATGGCAAGCACATCTGCTGGTGTTTCCTCACGACACAAATAATCATAATCACATTCGTCCAGCTGGTTCCGATACCCATTTATCTCTTTTTCCTCCAAGCATCCATTTAATCTTGAATTGTCACTTGGTTTCTGCCTCAACCACTAACCCCCAAGAACGTGAACGGCAGCCAGTTCAGGGAGACCATGACAAAGTCACGATCAGCAAAGTCCAAAACGACCGTTTCAAACTGAACTCTTACTTGTGGCATTTGTGGCAGGTTTTCCACAGGACCCTCAGGAAGAATTTACAAAAGTAAGAATTAGTACTTTACTTTGAATGAGCTATTGTCATTTTTTGGTATTTTGTGTTTGTGTATTTTCATGGTGAAGAGTTCGACATAACAGCTCAAACCCACTTCTTGAAGGTAATTATTCACAAAATGCTGGAGTAACTCAGCAGGTCAGGCAGCATCTCAGGAGAGAAGGAATGGGCGACGTTTCGGGTCGAGACCCTTCTTCAGACTGAAGAAGGGTCTCGACCCGAAACGTCACCCATTCCTTCTCTCCCGAGATGCTGCCTGACCTGCTGAGTTACTCCAGCATTTTGTGAATAAACCTAAGGGAGGTAATTGGAAATAGCCTCCCACCCCCACTCCACCCCCTCTCATTCCCCCACCTCAGGGGGGCGGGACAAAGGAGGTCAAAATGTGATCGTAGAGTGGGAGGGCAGGAGGAATCACAGAGGGGGAGCAGCAAGAGAGCATGTTGTTAAACTCTCGTCGAAGAGAGGAGGAGAACGTCTTCAAAGTGGACATACCTTGAGGAGAAATCGCAGTGGAGCAACAAGTAGTATAAGAAAATAACTGCAGATGCTGGTACAAATCGAAGGTATTTTTTCACAAAATGCTGGAGTAACTCAGCAAGTCAGGCAGCATCCCAGGAGAGAAGGAATGGGTGACGTTTCGGGTCGAGACCCTTCTTCAGACTGATGTCAGGGGGGCGGGACAAAGGATTGGTCACTTCTTGGGCAACTAAAGAAGAGTCCCGACCTGAAACTTCACCTCTCCAGGTTCTCTTGAGATGCCGCCTGACCCACTGGGTTACTCCGGCACTTTGTGTCCTTTTGTATAAAACAGCATCTGCAGTTCCTTGTATCATATTTCGCTTGGGCAGCTTACAGCCCAGTGGTATGAATATTGATTTCTCTCACTTCAGGTAGCCCCAGCATTCCCTCTCCCTCAATCCCTCCCCCACCCAAGTCGCACCAGCTTCTTGTTCTCACCCAGCAAACAGCTAACAATGGCTTGTTTCCTTTATCATCATTACTTTTTGCGTATCTTTTATTCATTGCTCTTTATCTCTCTACATTATCGTCTATATCTCTCGTTTCGCTTATCCCTAACCAGTCTGAAGAGGAGTCTCGACCGGAAACGTCACCCATTCCTTCTCTCCAGAGATGCTGCCTGGCCCGCTGAGTTACTACAGCTTTTTGTGTCTATCCTTGTATCTACATATTGATTGGTCCAGCCTTGGCATTTAATAATGTCTGTTTAAAAAAATAATATTTATCACTGATATCACTGACAATGCCCATGTTTATTGTCCAGAAATGGTACTCATTTTAGGGGCAATTAAGAGTCAAACATATTGGTGAGCCTGGAGTCACGTGCAAGGAATCAAGAACTAAGTCTGTATATTCTGGACTGTCTCAAGTCAAGTCAGGTCCAGTTAATTGTCAAGTTTATTGTTATATATGCCAGTACAATGAGAAACAGATACAATGAAAAATCTTCCTCGCAACAGTATCGCAAACAACATCGCCTCAGACAACACACAAAAACCCCCCATAAATTATAGATTAAATTTTAAAGGAAAGAAGACTGTGGAAAAAAATGAAACATACATACAAAAATATAATGGAAAAAAAAGAAGTCCATAGTAATTACAGAGGTGGGCCATAGTGTTGCATTATCGAGGTAGGATTAAGGTTTTGTGGGTTTGTGTACACATTGAATAGTTAACTAAACACATATGATTGTTCCGTTTGCACTGATGTGCCATGGCTATGATCTTCATAATTATAGAACATAGTAACAGCCCTTCGGACCACCAAGTTTGTGCTTTAATCCAGGCTGGCACTGCAGCACAGTACTGAGGGTGATCTACACTGTCAGTAGTAGTAAAGTTATGAATAGGAACATTTAGCTATGAATAGGACTTCAAACTGGATTCCTGAGTGCCCTCTCGGATGGACCTAAAAAATGGCAAAGATGGAACAGAAGACTTCACCCTGGTGTTCTAACTTAGTTTAGCTTAGAGATACAGCGCTGAAACAGGCCCTTCGGCCCACCGAGTCCGCGTCGACCAGTGATCCCCGCACATTAACACTAATCTCCACACACTAGGGGCAATTTTACAATTTTACCACAACAATTAACCTACAAACCTGTACGTCTTTGGAATGTGGGAGGAAACCAGAGATCCTGGAGAAAACCCGCACAGGTCACGGGGAGAACGCACAAACTCCGTACACACAACACCCGTAGTCAGGATCGAACCCGGGTCCCTGGCGCTGTGAGCCAGCAACTCAACTGCTCCGCCACCATACCACCATTATCACCCATCATCTCCAGATCTGATTATTCATCACCATCTCGCTGTAGTTCTTATAATTCTATTGACTGGATAGACTCTGCAGACGATTGAACACATGGGCATATACCATGTGCTCCAAGGAGTTACTTCAGCACTTTGTATTTTTTGCCCATGATTCCAGCATCTGCAATTCCTTGTGTCTATAAATGAATGGTTTGCGCAATCTTATTGTCAAGGATTAAATCGCCCTCTGGCAGCTACTTCCAAAAACTGATGCTTCAAAAAACAGATGCAGCAGTTGTGCAATATCCTGTACCCATGCGGACTCAGAAGGTATATACGCTTCATACTCCACTGAATGATCCCACTTGATTTTAGATTTAGATTTAGAGATACAGCGCGGAAACAGGCCCTTCGGCCCACCGAACCCGCGCCGCCCAGCGATCCCCACACTTTAACACTATCCAAGCACATTAACACTATCCGACACACACTAAAGACAATTTTATTTTTAAACATTTACCCAGTCAATTAACCTACAAACCTGTACGTCTTTGGAGTGTGGGAGGAAGCCGAAGATCTCGGAGAAAACCCATGCAGGTCACGGGGAGAACGTACAAACTCCGTACAGACGGCGCCCGTAGTCAGGATCGAACCTGAGTCTCCGGCGCTGCATTCGCTGTAAGGCAGCAACTCTACCGCTCCGCCACCGTGCCGCCCTTGGCACATACATCTGCCCAAAGACTCCACAGGCAGAGGCTCTGCTGGTCAAATGCTGTATTGCTTACACAATGAACTGCAGATGCTGGAACCTTGCATCGAACACAAGGTGCTGGAGTAACTCAGAGGGTCAGGCAGCGTTTGTGGATTTAGTTTAGTCTAGTTTAGAGATACAGCATGGAAACAGGCCCATCGGCTCACCGAGTCCACGCCGACCGCCGATCACCAGTACACTGGTTCTATCCAACACACTCGGGGCAATTTACAGAAGCCAATCAGCCTACAAACCTCCACACCTGAAACATGGCTTATCTATGTCTTCCAGAGATGCTGCCTGACCCGAGTTACCTCCGTATTGCTTACACCAATTCTAAGAAAATAAGTAATAGAAAATGGAGGAAGCCGTTCGGCCCTTCGTGCATGCTCTGCCATTTAATAAGTTAACACCTTGGTGGCGCAGCGATAGAGTTGCTGCCTTATGGATTAGAAACATAGAAACATAGAAAATAGGTGCAGGAGTAGGCCATTCAACCCTTCGAGCCTGCACCGCCATTCAATATGATCATGGCTGATCATCCAACTCAGTATCCCGTACCTGCCTTCTCTCCATACCCCCTGATCCCTTTAGCCACAAGGGCCACATCTAACCCCCTCTTAAATATAGCCAATGAACTGGCCTCAACTACCTTTTGTGGCAGTGAATTCCACAGATTCACCACTCTCTGTGTGAAAAAAAAGTTCTCATCTCGGTCCTAAAAGACTTCCCCCTTATCCTTAAACTGTGACCCCTTGCAGCACCGGAGACCCGGGTTCGATCCCGACTATCTGTCGGGTGCTGTCTATACGTTCTCCGCGTGACCTGCGTGGGTTTTCTCCGAGATCTTCGGTTTCCTCCCTTCTCCAAAGACGTACAGGTTTGTAGGTTAATTGGCTTGGCGTATATGTGTAAAATTGTCCCTAGTATGTGTAGGATAGTGTTAATGTGCGGGGATCGCTAGTCAGTGCCGACTGGGATGAAGGGCCTGTTTACGCGCTGTACCTCTAAACAAAAGCAGCCGATCTTTTACTTCAGTCCCTCTTTCCTGTACTGATTCCATGTCCCTTGATTACGTTAATTAAATTAATTTTGTTATTATATTTACCTTTCAAATATATATTCTTAGCATGATTTTGCTGCTAATCACCAGCTGTGCCGTCAAAATTGTTCAATAACTTTTAACTGTGTTATACAATGATCTATTTGAAGATAATAACATCCTTTACAAAGGGATCCAGATGTTTCCCTCATGTTCTCCCTGTTTCACACATTTCACATGCACTACAACCAAACAATTAAGCTGGAATTTTTCTGAATTATTTAATTAGAAGGCAACAGGATATAATAATTAGCACAGTCACTCTGTGTGTGGTGTCATCAGGGACCTGAAATATACTTAAATATATCAACTCACTTCCCAGACCAGGCGTGATTTTCACCAAGGCCATCGAGTACAATAAGCTCACCACACTCATCTGTGAACTGAGGGCTCCAACTTAGAAACATAGAAACATAGAAAATAGGTGTAGGAGGAGGCCATTCAGCCCTTCGAGCCAGCACCGCTATTCATTGTGATCATGGCTGATCATCCACAATCAATAACCTGTGCCTGCCTTCTCCCCATATCCCTTGATTCCACTAGCCCCTAGAGCTCTAACTCTCTTAAATCCATCCTGTGATTTGGCCTCCACTGCCCTCTATGGCAGAGAATTCCACAAATTCACAACTCTCTGGGTGAAAAAGTTCCTTCTCACCTCAGTTTTAAATGGCCTCCCCTTTATTCTAAGACTGTGGCCCCTGGTTCTGGACTCGCCCCACATTGGGAACATTTTTCCTGCATCTAGCTTGTCCAGTCCTTTTATAATTTTATATGTCTTTATCAGATCCCCTCTCATCCTTCTAAACTCCAGTGAACTTGGACTCTGTATGAATCCATTTTCTCTGTTCTGACAGAAAAATATATGCAAGACACAAAATGCTGGAGAAACTCAATGGGACAGGCAGCATCTCTGGAGAGAAGGAACGGGTTACATTTCGGGTCGAGACCCTGCTTCGGATTCGAAAAGTCACCCATTCCTTCTCTCCAGAGATGCAGCCTGTCCCTCTGAGTTGCTCCAGCATTTTGTGTCTATCCTTGATTTAAACCAGCATCTGCAGTTCCTTCCTACACAGACATTCCACACAGATGCCACACACTTGCAAAAACACACCCACACAAACACATTCACTTGTGCTACTCGAAACTTTCATAAGTTCAAGAGCACACACTTAGCACACAGGCTACACCCTTGCCAAAACGCACACAAATCCCAACGCATGCAAACATATGTGCACACAAACATAATCATACACAAAGCAAGATTACCCTCCCTCCCCCCCTCCCCCCCCCAGTGCCAGCAATTTTTAAAGTAGCAGCTCTTACAATCAATAAAATCGTAAAAAACTCAAAATATTAACCTTTGAAAATTCTATTCAAAAGCAGATAGAAATGTCACCGAAGGATTGCAGTGACAGGAATCTATAAAGCCGTAATAAATGACTTTCGAAACGCTATGAAGTGATCTTAGATTCAACATTATTAATAGACATGACTGTACAATGATCTGATCATTAATCAAACAGGTCAGTTTGTCTTTCACTTTTGCCTACGTTTTTAAAATTTCACTGTACCTTAATTGGTAGATGTGACAATTAAATTGAATCTTGATTTCACTGTACCTTAATTGGTACATCTGACAATTAAATTGAATCTTGAATCTTGAAAAAAAACAACACATTTTTACCTTCAACTCCCCAAACCCGTTTCCTCCTTTTGACTCACAAAATGCTGGAGTAACTCAGCGGGTCAGGCAGCATCTCAGGAGAGAAGAAATGGGTGGCGTTTCGGGTCGAGACCCTTCTTCAGTCTGAAGAAGGGTCTTGACCCGAAACATCAACCATTCCTTCTCTCCTGAGATGCTGCCTGACCTGCTGAGTTACTCCAGCATTTTGTGAATAAATACCTTCGATTTGTACCAGCATCTGCAGTTATTTTCTTACTCCTCCTTTTGACTTGTCAGTAGTTTGTTTTTTATCATTTAGTGAGTGTGATCTGGCACTGATTATGAATTGCATCAGATCATAAATTCCAAAATCTCATTCAAAGAAGTTGTCATTCATAATGGACCCTTCACAACCTCAGTATATGCAAATAACTGCAGATGCTGGTACAAATCGAAGGTATTTATTCACAAAATGCTGGAGTAACTCAGCAGGTCAGGCAGCTTCTCAGGAGAGAAGGAATGGGTGACGATTCGGGTCGAGACCCTTCTTCAGACTGATGTCAGGGGGGCGGGCCAAAGGAAGGATATAGGTGGAGACAGGAAGATAGAGGGAGAACTGGGAAGGGGGCGGGGAAGAGAGGGACAGAGGAACTATCTAAAGTTGGAGAAGTAAATGTTCATACTGCTGGGCTGCAAGCTGCCCAAGCGAAATATGAGGTGCTGTTCCTCCAATTTCTGGTGGGCCTCACTATGGCACTGGAGGGGGCCCATGACAGAAAGGTCAGACTGGGAGTGGGAGGGGGAGTTGAAGTGCTCAGACACCGGGAGATCAGGTTGGTTAAGGCGGACTGAGCGAAGGTGTTGAGCGAAACGATCAACTAAAATCTCAATCCATTAGTCTGAAGAAGGGTCTCGACCCGAAACGCCACCCATTCCTTCTCTCCCGAGGTGCTGACTGACCCGCTGAGTTACTCCAGCATTTTGTGTCTACCTTCAATCCATTAGAACTTCAATTTGCCAAAGCTTTATATTTAAGGGGAAAATAGCAGAGATTCTAATCTCAAAGTGTATTTGTATATCCCCACGTGACAGAGCAACATTATGTTAAAACCACTCTCATCAAAAACTTCTTTTGTTTAGATAGCATCTTTAACATAGTCTATGGGTTCCACAGAAGCATCTATATACTAAAACTCTCGTTTGTTTGTTTGTTTGTTCCTGAACTTCAGCCAAAACGGTACACGATAGCGCGACAATTTTAGGCCCACCTTACTCACCGTTGTCCCTTTGGTGCTAATGGAAGAAGTTTCATTGAAATCGTTGTTATATTTTAAAAGTTATTCACATTTTAAAGTTTAATCTATCTCCTAGGGAGGGAGGGAGGGGGGTGGAGGGAGGGAGGGGGGGAGGAGTGAGGATAAGGGGAGGTTGAGTGGGATGGAGTGGGGGGGAGGTGAGGGGGTGGAGGGGAAGGGGGTGGAGGCGGGGTGGGGGGGGAGGGGAGGGGGAGGGGGAGGGGGGCAGAGGGGAGGGGGGGGGAGAGAGTGCTGCACCAATGCAGGAGAGGTTTGGGCCCAATGGGTCCACTTGGTCTAGTTAACAACTAAAGCTTGACTCCCATTTCAGCAGAAATGAGGACAGCTTTAAAGCAATGCCTTAAAGAAAGAAAGGAAGTTAGGGAGTACCACAGTTTAGAACGCTGACAATGGAGAATAAGCTGAGGCATGAGGTTAGAATTGGAGGAGTGCAGATACCTCAGGAGTTTGTGGAGTTAGAATGAATTGTGAAGATGGGGAACTCCATCATTACTTGTTGGATGAGCAGTCAACAAGATTACCAAAAGGGGGAATACCTCTTCCTGATCAAGACATTTTAGTAGCAATGAGATGCCACAACTCAGATTTTCATTTCAAACACCAGCTTGCAATTTTATCTTCTCATCTCCTGGAGACAATGATGGTTTAAAAAGTACTTTAAAAAAAAAATTGGGGTTTATGAGCCTTGCTGGCAAGGCTGGCATTTTTTATTGGTCATTTCTTGTTTTCTTTGAAAAAGTGTCAATGTAGAATTTTGAAGTGTCATGAACTGTGTAACAAAGAAACTCCAATGGTACTGTAAGGTAGGGGTTTTACATCGTCACCATGGTGGACTTTATGTTGTTCCTTAATGTGAAACATATCAAAGAATGCTGAAACTTCTCAGAAAAATGAAAAGTGAAATATTTTGGCAAGAAAACAAGTAAAAGAATCAAAGTATTAATAGATAAAACTCTAAAGTTGGTGCTGGAGTAGAGAGACTTGTGTGTGTATATGTGCATTAGTCTTCAGTGTTATTAAGAAAGGTTGAGGAAGCTGTTGGCAAAATGGATATGGTAAGTAGCTGAACAAAAGGATGATTGAAAAACTGCAGGTGCTGGAAATCTCAAATAAAATCAGAAAAGGCAGGAAACGCTCAGTAATCAAGACAGCCTCTGTGGAGAGAGAAACATAATTTCAGGTCAGTGACTTTTCATCTGAATTGTTACACCTTCTGCCTAGTCATCAAATTGAAATGGCACTTAGTTTCAATGAAAACTCATGGATCTAAAACATAAACTGTGTTTCTTTTTCCACAGCCATTGCCTAACCTGCTAAATGTTTCCAGTGATTTCTTTTTTTATATTTTCCTCTCACATTATTTTCTATGCACTGTTTCAAGCTCTACTGGTTAGTGTCTTGCTGTAATAAGTTATCTTGTTCTTTTGCAATGGACATGATCAACTTGCGTGCGCCTTGCTTTATATAATGTAACCAGAGATGATATGTTGCTTGTTTGTGTCTCTGAAGGTCTTTTTCCTCTTTTTGGACAGAAATATTGATGGAGATACTACATCATATTGTTTGAAGTTTTTCTTCAACTGCTTACTGAGGTAGTTTAGTTGTAGATCAAAGGGACAATCATTAAACTGCTGCTTTAAACATTAAACATTAAACATTAAACATGCATCACATTTGATGTTCTTACTTCTACAGCACAACTTGCAAAAGATGTTGCCAGAATGAAATGTGCTCTGGCACATAGGCAGGGTGAGGATAATACGAACAAACAAAAAGCAGCTATCAAGAGGGGAAAATTCGCCTTATTGTTTTTGAAGGAATCTCTGCTCTGAGCCATGGGTTTTTCAACTTTATACATCATATTGTGGCCATAACTCATGGATCGCAACTCGATCTCTGAGTTAGACAGTTGTGGATTTAAGTCCTATTCCAAAACACATAATTCACGAGTCAAGAGTGTTTTATTGTCATGCGTGCTGAAACGCAACAGTCATATTCTTACTTGCAGCAGCAGAGCAACAGGTTTGTGAATACAGTACTCAACAGATAATAATAATAATGAATGAATATACAAAAAAGTTTGATAAATTAAAAAAACCAATGTAGTATAGTGCAAAAACAAAACAAAGTCCTAAGTCCCCAGCGCAACCCAGGCAGTTCATAGTTCGAGTTTAGTTGAAGTTGATCATGTTCAACAGCCTCAAAGTGCTGGAGTAACTCAGCGGGTCAGGCAGCATCTCTGGAGAGAAGGAATGGGTGACGTTTCGGGTCAAGACCCTTCTTCAGACTGATGTCAGGAGGAGGGGGGGGCGGGACAAAGGAAGGATAGAGGTGGAGACAGGAAGACAGTGGGGGAACTGGGAAGGGGGAGGGGAAGAGAGGGACAGAGAAACTATCCAAAGTTGGAGAAGTCAATGTTCATACCACTGGGTTGTAAGCTGCCCAATCGAAATATGAGGTGCTGTTCCTTCAATTTGCGGTGGGCCTCACTATGACACTGGAGGAGGCCCATGGCAGAAAGGTCAGACTGGGAGTGGGAGGGGGAGTTGAAGTGCTCAGCCACCGGGAGATCAGGTCGGTTAAGGCGGACTGAGCGAAGGTGTTGAGCGAAACGATCGTCGAGCCTGCGTTTGGTCTCGCCAATGTAGAGAAGTTTCGCGCAACACCTTCGCTCAGTCCAATTTGTACCAGCATCTGCAGTTATTTTCCTACATGTTCAATAGCCTGACAGTTGTTGGGGAGAAGCTGTGCCTGATCTTGGATGTTACAGTTTCCAGACTTCTGTATCGTCCTCCTGATGGCAGGAGTGAAATGAGAGTGTGGCCAGGGTGTTGTGGGTCCTTGATGATGTTGGCTGCCTTTTTGAGGTAGCGCCTCTTCTAGATCCCTTTGATGGTGCGGAGGTTAGCACCCGTGATAGACTGGGCACTGTCCATCACTTTTTGTAATCTCCTCCATTCCTGGACAGTCGAGTTGCTGAACCAGGCCACGATGCTACCAGTCAATAGGGTCTCTAACGTAGACCTGGAGAAGTTCAAGAGAGCATTCGTTGACGTACCAAATCTCAATCTTCGAAGTAGAGGCGTTGATGGGCCGGCTTCCTAGTGCTGCATTCATGCAATGCCACACTGACAGAGGTATTAGTTCTCAAAGACTGGTGCCTTGCCTGCCTGCTCTGATGCATGTTTTTATAAGAGAGATGTCGAACGTCGGCAAAATGGGACTAGCCAGGGTCTGTTTCCGTGTGCTATGACGCTATGTTTCAGCCAATATTTAATAGCTGCACCAAATATCATAAAAACAGCGACGTAAAAGCAAAATACTGCTGATGTTGGATGTCTGAAATAAAAACAAAAGGTACCGGAAATATTCAGTGCTTATTGTGCAAGGTAGACGTAACCTCTGTGATTCGAGTCATTGATCTGTGGCAACTGAATCATATTATCTTATCTTTATCATGCTGCTGTAGGAGTTTCCTGTGCGCTCTTTGATTGTTGTGTTTCCTATTGCAAAACAGTCGCTCTTTCAAAGTGTTCGTATTTTGGGATGTCTGCAGGTTCTGATGTACTCCAGGTCCGCACCTGGAGTACTGTGTGCAATTGTACAGGACCCTAGTGAGACCGCACCTGGAGTACTGTGTGCAGTTGTACAAGGCCCTAGTGAGACCGCACCTGGAGTCCTGTGTGCAGTTTTGGTCTCCAAATCCGAGGAATGACATTCTTGCTATTGAGGGAGTGCAGCGTAGGTTTACTAGGTTAATTCCCAGAATGGCGGGACTGTCGTATGTTGAAAGACTGGAGCGACTAGGCTTGTATACACTGAAATTTAGAAGGATGAGAGGAGATCTCATCGAAACGTATAAGATTATTAAAGGGTTGGACACGTTAGAGGCAGGAAACATGTTCCCAATGTTGGGGGAGTCCAGAACCAGGGGCCACAGTTTAAGAATAAGGGGTAGGCCATTTAGAACGGAGATGAGGAAATACTTCAGTCAGAGAGTTGTGAATCTGTGGAATTCTCTGCCTCAGAAGGCAGTGGAGGCCAATTCTCTGGGTGCATTCAAGAGAGAGCTAGGTAGAGCTCTTAAGGATAGCGGAGTCAGGGGGTATGGGGAGAAGGCAGGAACGGGGTACTGATTGAGAATGATCAGCCATGATCACATTGAATGGCGGTGCTAGCTCGAAGGGCCGAATGGCCTACTCCTGCACGTATTGTCTATTGCCAATTGTCTATTATTCAAAAATTGCTTGATAAATACATGATGTTTAGGAAGGAACTACAGATGTCGGTGTGCCCACACGAAGGTGGGCACACAATGCTGGAGTAACTCAGTGGGACAGTCAGCATCTCTGGAGAAAAGGAATGGCCGATGTTTCAGGTCAAGTGAAGAAGGGTCTCGACCCAAAATGCCACCCATTGCTTCCCTCCAGAGATCCTGCCTGTCCAGATAAATCCATGATTCATTTTTATTATATTCTAATGCTCCCATGGCATTAAAAGGGCTGCTAGGAAGATTTGCAAAACAGGTTGAGGGATATGAATGTTTAGTTATGTGGACATGTGAAGGGAGCCAGGATTGTTCTCCTTAGAGTCGAGGTGTCTTTGCGAGTGGAAAGTTTGGAGAAAAAAAATCTCAAATGAATAATTAAAAAAATGATAAAGAATGGGTGATAATAATAATTCTAGACATGACCAACAGGACTGTCAATGGGTATAAAATGTGGGTATTAGTGATTCTTTAAGAAATTGCTCAATAAACGAAAATCAAAGTCTACTTGGTCATGACAGTGACATGATAAAAAGTTGACGTATTTGTCTCAGGGGGCAGATCAATGGATGGAAAGGAAAGAACTGGAGATGTTGGTTCAGTCTGAAGAAGGGTCTCGACCAGCAACGTCACCCATTCCTTCTCCCCAGTGATGCTGCCTGTCCCGCTGAGTTACTCCAGCATTTTGTGTCTACCTTCGATCAATGGATGCAGGTGGGTTGGGGATTGGGGTCATCAGGGGGATGGGGGGGGGGGGGATTGGTGGTTCAAAGGGAGATTGCTACCATTAAATTAAACAGAATATATTTGACAGAGAGGCTCCAGTCTAGGGCTACGTGAAACGGCCTATCTGGCCACTCCTGGGATAATGGTCCAATCTCGCCCAGACTCTGATTCTCATTTTATACAGACTCTGGGCAGACATTGAAAGCCCCCTCTTCCTGATCATCTGCAGACTGAGGGTCCCATTGCTGTGTTTAAAGAAAACATCCTGGTCGACATCTCTTCCTCAAAACGCCAGCGCCAAATAACTCATTAATTTGCTATTCACCCCCAATGTGTTATAAAAAAGCAACAAGCATCAGGCTACTGAACTCAGAAGGCAGTGGAGGCCAATTCTATGGATGCTTTCAAGAGAGAGTTAGATAGAGCTCATAAAGATAGTGGAGTCAAGGGATATGGGGAGAAGGCAGGAACGGGGTACTGATTGTGGATGATCAGCCATGATCACAGTGAATGGCAGTGCTGGCCCGAAGGGCCAAATGGCCTACTCCTGCACCTATTGTCTATTGTTTATAAACTCCGAACTATGCACTGTCTGGCTTCCACTCGGGACTTTGTGCTTTGTTTTGTTTTGCACTATATTGTTTTTTTAAAATTTATTAAACTTATTTTCTGTTTGTTAATTTATTATGTTATCTACTGAGAACTGTGTCAACAAACTTGTGCTGCTGCAACAAGTAAGAATTTCATTGTTTCGTTTCGGGACATATTACAATAAAACACTCTTGAATCTTGAAAAGTACAACACTGGAACATTACCGAACCTATTACATGGATAGGACAGGTTTAGAGGGATAAGGGCCAAATGTAGGCAGGTGGGACATGTTGGTCAGTTTGGATAAGTTGGGCCGAAGGGCCTGTTTCCACACTGTATGACTCTCTGACTAAAGAGGAATTTCTTTAGTCAGAGGGTGGTGAATCTGTGGAATTTATTGCCACAGAAAGCTGTGGAGGCCATATCAATGGATAGTTTTAAGGCAGAGATAGATTGTTGATTAATATGGGTGTCATGGGTTATGGGGAGAAGGCAGGAGCATTGGGTTAGGATGGAGAGATAGATCAGCCATAGATAATGGCTGATTTTAGATGATCAGCCATGATCATATTGAATGGTGGTGCTGGCTCGAAAGGCAGAATAGTCTAATCCTGCACCTATTTTCTATGTTTCTATGATTGAATGGCAGAGTGGACTTGATGGGCCAAATGGCTTAATTCTGCTCCTATCACTTATGGATGTATGACTCTAGGAACAGACCATTCAGCCCACAATGTCTGTGGTGAACATAATGCCAAGATAAACTCATCTCATCTGTTTGCACATGATCCTTTCCCTTCATTACACATGACCCACGTTCCTCCACTCCATGTATTTCCATAAGTCGATGGGAAATTTACTGTGCCAACGGTAGCAAAGGCTTTGCAATTGACTGCACCAGTGTGTCCCCAGATGACAACTTGTTAGCTGTGGTGTTTGGGGCTGTTTTCTAGGAGGGTGAGCTGTGTAAATAGTAATGCACATTGGTAAATGTGTAACATTTCGGGTTGACGCACACACGCTGCGGAATATGATCGACAACCCGGCGGCTGCAGGATTCTGTTGTTACAACGTTCAGCCAAAGCTCCTCAATTGCAACACCCGAGGCTGATTGATCTTCCTGCGCAAGGAGCAGGGACTTACTTCAGAGTAGTTTAAAAAATATATATAGTGTAAGAAAATAACTGCAGATGCTGGTACAAATCGAAGGTATTTATTCACAAAATGCTGGAGTAACTCAGCAGGTCAGGCAGCATCTCAGGAGAGAAGGAATGGACGACGTTTCGGGTCGAGACCCTTCTTCAGACTGAAAATATATATATATCAGGAGCTTTGCTGAAACCGGGCTTCTCCTCCACACCAATGGAAACAGGAAGGGGCTTGTTGAGTGATGATTTGACTGGGAGAAACCTTCAAAGTTGAAGAAAGAGGAGGTGTGAGTGGGGAGTGGGGGATTCACGAGCTGGGGTTGGACCTGGGGCTGGGGTTGGACCTGGGGGGTGGGGGCTGGACCTGGGGGGTGGGGGCTGGACCTGGGGTTTGGGCTGGGGGCTGGACCTGGGGGGTGGGGGCTGGACCTGGGGACTGGACCTGGACCTGGGGCTGAGGCTGGGGTTGGACCTGGACCTGGGGGCTGGGGCTGGGGAGTGGGGCTGCACCTGGGGCTGGGGGGCTGGACCTGGGGTTGGGGTTGGACCTGGACCTGGGGGCTGGACCTGGGGCTGGGGGCTGGACCTGGGACTGGGGCTGGACCTGGGGGTGGGGGCTGGACCTGGTCCTGGGAGCTGGGGGGTGGGGGCTGGACCTGGGGGCTGGACCTGGGGCTGGGGGCTGGACCTGGGGGTGGGGGCTGGACCTGGGACTGGGGGCTGGACCTGGGGCTGGGGGGTGGGGGCTGGACCTGGGGGCTGGACCTGGGGCTGGGGGCTGGACCTGGGGGCTGGGGGTGGGGGCTGGACCTGGGACTGGGGGCTGGACTCGGGGCTGGGGGCTGGACCTGGGGTTGGGGTTAGAGCTGGACCTGGGACTGGGGGCTGGACCTGGGGGGTGGGGTAGGGGGCTGGACCTGGGACTGGGGCTGGATCTGGACCTGGGGGCTGGACCTGGGGCTGGGGGCTGGGATTGGGGCTGGGGGCTGGACCTGGGGCTGGGGGCTGGACCTGGGGGCTGGGGGTGGGGGCTGGACCTGGGACTGGGGGCTGGACTCGGGGCTGGGGGCTGGACCTGGGGTTGGGGTTAGAGCTGGACCTGGGACTGGGGGCTGGACCTGGGGGGTGGGGCTGGGGGCTGGACCTGGGGCTGGGGCTGGATCTGGACCTGGGGGCTGGACCTGGGGCTGGGGGCTGGGATTGGGGCTGGGGGCTGGTCCTGGGGCTGGGGGCTGGACCTGGGGCTGGGGGCTGGACCTGGGGCTGGGGGCTGGGATTGGGGCTGGGGGCTGGACCTGGGGCTGGGGGCTGGACCTGGGGCTGGGGGCTGGGATTGGGGCTGGGGGCTGGTCCTGGGGCTGGGGGCTGGGATTGGGGCTGGGGGCTGGTCCTGGGGCTGGGGGCTGGTCCTGTGGCTGGGGGCTGGACCTGGGGCTGGGGGCTGGCCATGCTGCGGCCACATTAGCTGTTACCAGGAGCCGGCGAGTGATTGGCAAGGCTGTGGGTGAGTGCAGACTACGCCCTCGCTTTCTCCGCTGTGGAGTTTTGCTCTGACTTTGCGCGCGTGTTTGTGTGTGTTGTGTGTATGTGTGTATGTGTGCACTGTATATATATATATATATATGTGTGTGTGTGCATGAAGGCAGTGGGTGTCAGGCTGCACCGTTGATGAAACTCTGTGGATTCTCCAAAGCATGACCACTTCTCTCTCCACACTCAAAGCCGCACTGACCGAAATCCTGCTGAGATGCTGTGAAATACGTGCCTGCCTCTTTCTTCACAGCTGAAATCTCCTCAACCAACGTGTCCACCTTTGTTAAAGGGAATTGAATGTTTTGCTGCAAAATCAGTAGCTCAGGTAACGACTTTTTTCCTCCTTTAATTGCTCATGAAGCCCGTGGAATCGGTCTGTTTAGCAACTGAGTGTGGCTGACTCCCATTCACGTTGAATGCAGAGAAGAAAAAAAATAGGAAGTGGTTAACATATTTAACGTTTCATCTTCAAAGCTGAGGGTGTTGTTCAAGCGCTGGTACGAGTACACTAAGGGGATTGTATTTGGTCAAAAGAGAGAAGGTGCCAATTTGTTGCATCTGGTTTGAACTTAGTTGCTTTGACACTTTTGAGCACGAAAGTGAGCTTAGTATCCATATGTGACATAGTGAGGGAGCGCCCCACTGTGAGGGAGCGCCCCACTGTGAGGGCTGGCAGCCCATGAGACTTTAAACTGGCACCATGTACCCTATCAGTGTGTCCATCTCAATATATGGTTGGTGTCTCTACATCAACTAAGGTCATCAAAACTAGATTGTTGTATTTCACAGAAAATCAGAAATAGAAGTAAAAAATGCAGGAGATGCCGGTTTCAGGTCGACGGGACAGCTTTGGGGAACAGTCAGAAATTAAACTTGCACAGATGCTGGTGGGACAGACAGAGACTGAAGGAAAAGTCTGGACATGCTGGAGAATGGGGGAGACGGCATGACTAAGTGGTGGGGGAGACTGCTGAGAGTGGAAAGGACACATGTGTATGAAGGGAGCATTAATAAGAGGCAAATGATCTCTGAAAAACCAGAAGAGGTGACACGAGGGAAAAAAAATGTAAGTGTGGAAACGTGACTGAAATGGCTGATCCCAACCCGAACCTGGTCACACCTTCCATGCAGTTCATGATGCATGGCCTGGCTCATCCTTCCCAGGACCCCAGTCTGAAGAAGGGTTCTGACCCCAAACGTCACCCATCCTTTTTCTCCAGAGATAGAAACACAGACAGTAGGCGCAGGAGTCGGCCATTTGGCCCTTCGAGCCAGCACTGCCATTCAGTATGACCATGGCTGATCATCCAGAATCAGTACCCTGTTCCTGCTTTTTCCCCATATCCCTTGATTCCGTTAGCCCGAAGAGCTAACAGTAATGTGCCATGTTGAAAAATAGAATACTGCTTATATTGGAAAACATAGAAAATAGGTGCAGGAGGAGGCCATTTAGCCCTTCGAGCCAGCACCGTCATTCATGGTGATCATGGCAGATCATCCACAATCAGTAACCCGTGCCTGCCTTCTCCCCATATCCCTTGATTCCACTAGTCCCTAGAGCTGTATCTAACTCTCTTTTAAATTCATCCAGTGAATTGGCCTCCACGGCCTTCTGTGGCAGAGAATTCCACAAATTCACAACTCTCTGGGTGAAAAAGTTTCTTCTCACCTCAGTTTTAAATGGCCTCCCCTTTATTCTTAGACTGTGGCCCCTGGTTCTGGACTCCCACAACATTGGGAACATTTTGCCTGCATCTAGCTTGTCCAGACCTTTTATAATTTTAAACGTCTCTGCAAGATCCCCTCTCATCCTTCTAAACTCCAGTGAATACAAGCCCAGTCTTTCCAATCTTTCCTCATATGACAGTCCCGGGGATTAACCTCATGAACCTACGCTGCACTGCCTCAATAGCAAGGATGTCCTTCCTCAAACTTTGAACAAAGACAAAAGTTGTGATTATGTGTCGTTTTTTGGAAACATGACTGCGTCTTGCCCTACATTGCAACAGCGAATTACTTTTATTTGCTATGAATTATTTTGGTCTAACTGATGCCAGGAAATGCTCTGTACAAATAAGATTTTATTTTCGCAGGTGAGAACAGTTGCAAAATAAGACGCCTCACTGTCAATAATGATCCTGACCCTTTTATGTTCGTGATTGCTGTCTGCTTGTCTCTGGCTTGTTCACCACATGTTAACACTGTGCAAGTATAGGATTGGAAATCAGACGTTGGACAAGGTTGCATAAGTTGGGTCAGTGTCTTTTGGAAACAAAAGAGCAGGATGTGCAGTCAAAAACTGGGGAAAGTATAAACTGAAACAAACCCGAATAACAAAAATAGGTAGGTGTGCTTGTCCCGGCTGCAAAAACAGGATGTGCAGATACTACTAACGTTGCATAAATGGGACACCAACTTTACCAGAAAGAGATAAACAGGAAGAGCTTTTCATGTAGTTTTTCACGTGATGTGAAAGGTCATGTATTTTCAAAATGTAGATTTTCTTTTGAAGTCGGTGTGCATTTTTATGCATTTTGGGAATTGAGAGATATGGGTCATACGCAGGCAGAGAGAGGTCTATGTATCCATGTCCAGGTGGAAGAGATTAGTTTAACTTAGCACCGTGTTCAGCATGGATGTGAGTTGAAGGGCTTGTTTCAGTGCTGTGCTGTTCTCTGTTCCAGCAGCAATTGATATTTGTCTCAATGTGCGTCCCTGAGAATAGTTTGGGATCGGAGAGTCATTGCAGTGCTGTTTGACGAAGGTCATGCAATCCTTTTCCAGTACAAAGTCCACCTTGTGGTCACCAATATGGTGTAAGAAAATAACTGCAGATGCTGGTACAAATCGAAGGTATTTATTCACAAAATGCTGGAGTAACTCAGCAGGTCAGGCAGCATCTCAGGAGAGAAGGAATGGGCGACGTTTCGGGTCGAGACCCTTCTTCAGAATGATGTCAGGGGGGCGGGACAAAGGAAGGATATAGGTGGAGACAGGAAGATAGAGGGCGAACTGGGAAGGGGGAGGGGAAGAGACGGAGGTGGTGATCCTCTCATAGGAACTGCAGCCATCTCGAGGACAGAGTGTGGGTGTGAGTTGGGCTCCAACTGTGCAGGAAGGATTTGATGGGGAGAGAGCCCTCCTCGCTCTCTGCCAGTGCTTTTTTGTGAGTTCTAGCGATGATTTTGACAGTCTACACGGGTGGCTTTCTCAATATATATCTTGTCCCTCTCTGGTAGATCCTCCATAACTGTCCAATGACTGATGGTCTCGCAGTCAAAGGTGTTTTTCTGCAGAAACATGTTTATGAAAGATAGTTTGTGCGGCAAGAATCAACTGAGATGGGATACAAAGTGCTGGAGTAACTCGGTGTTTCAGGTAGCATCTCTGGAGAACACAGATAGGTGATATTTCGGGTTGGGACCCTCCTTTAGACTTCTATCCATGCCAATCCAGAGCTGCTGCCTGAACTGCTGAGTTACTCCAGCACTCTGTGTCTTTTTGTGTAAACCAGCATCTGCAGCTCCTTGTTTCTACAAGATCCAACTGAGATTCACTACACATCCTAGGCATATCCATCACAGCACTGGAGACGTGTGGAAGGCAACAGGAGGTATTTGCATACTTTACGCATGGCTTGATGCAGAGGTGGTCATCAGGATGAGGGCTACATCAGGTTCATATGTCCATCCCTTTCTTTGGAGAAAGTGAACCAAGTTACCTGAAGCCAAGCAACTTAGCAGGGCCTTAACATCTTGCCTCTGGTTACAAAGTCTTGTTTTATGCACTCAAATGTTGAGCTTTTCCCGTCTTTTAAGTTTGAGCATTCCGTTAAAATAGACTGGCTCATAAACTTTAAACAGCACTGAACAGAAAATGCTTATTTGTGCACTTGTTTGCTTGATTTCTGAATTTGGAGCGTAAAGTAAGAGGAAGAATCTTCATCCAGTGAGCTAATTTCATGACGTTGACACACAAGTATTATTTACAACACATGGAATTTAAGCTCTGTCGGAAAAGTTGACCACATTGAACCCAGTCCTTCTCTCCTGACCTGCTGAGTTACTCCAGCATTTTGTGAAATAAATACCTTCGATTTGTACCAGCATCTGCAGTTATTTTCTTACACATTGAACACTGCATTGGTCCATCACCAGTAAAATAATAATCCACGATATTGGTGATGGTTGAGGAATTAGAATATTAGCCAGCGCACTGGCTTGCATTTCAAAATAACGGCATTGGATCTTTTATGCTTGGATGAGAATGATGGAGCCTTGCTCTAATGCATCTCCTTGAAGCCACCAGTTTGGAGTGTGTCATATGTTGTACTTCGTGGTCCGGTATCTGTTGTACCTTTGTTGAGACTCTGTACGGACCACAAGTACACGTGTTTAAAAGGTTATAATGCTGGAGCTTAAATCCAGGCTGTTTATTCCACGGCCACCTGGAACCAGAGTGGCCACCTAATCACCTCATTCTCTTATATAGACATTACTACACAGGCAAACAAAGTAGTCCTTGTGATACAACAAAGTAGTCCCTGCAATATCACAACATCATACTGCATCCAATTGTCAACTGAGCTTTTGTAACAAGTCTTTGGAGATGGGCTTCAACCATCAATGGATAATGCCGATGTGTAGTTGCTTTGAATGAACCAAGACCAATTAGCGGCAAGTGTTAAATACTGGAACTTTTTCCGTGTTCGCACAATGGTACTTGGAATCATTTATAATTTAGTGACTTGCATATTTCTACAATGGGGAAAACTCTTGATATTTCTGTTGATTCTTGAGGCGAGGATCCTGTTCCACTATTTACTCTTTTGTGTCTTCTTCTCACGGGACAGTTTAGTTTTAGTTTAGAGATACAGCTCAAAAACAGGCCCTTCGGTCCACCGAGTCCGCGCCGACCAGCAATCCCCGCACACTAACACTATCCTACACACGTTGGGGACGATTTACATTTACACCAAGCCAATTAACCTACAAACCTGTACGTCTTTGGAGTGTGGGAGGAAATTGAAGATCTCGGAGAAATTGAAGATTCTGGGGGAAAGCGTACAAGCTCCGCACAGAAAGCACCCGTAGTCAGGATCGAACTTGGGTCTCTGGCGCTGTAAGGCAGCAACTCTACCGCTGCGCCACCGTGTCGCCGGTCAGCTATTTTATTTCCTGTTTGTGGGATCTTGCTGTGTGAAATGAGCCGCTGTGCAAAAGAGCAGCGGCCTTTTACTTTCAGAAAAAAAGAATGAATTTACTGCTTGTTGACTGTTTCAAGCTTGCTTGGGTCTTGGTAAAGAAAATGCTTCGCCTTCCTTGCCTACCTAATCATTATAGGCAGCTAGGAATAGCATTTCCCTCTGACCCCTCTCAGATCTCTGTATCTGAGCGGTGCTTTGCAGAGTGCTGTCAGATACCCACCGCTGGAGAGACCTTGTGCTTCAGAAAAGACAGAAACAATTACTTTCACATCAACTTGAAGTAGAGCAACCATTACCAGCACCATTTCATAAAGTCCATTACTGAAATCAGTGGGGAAAATGGCTCTCTGTCAGTAGGTGACTATTAATACCTGGCGGGTCAGTCCCTGAAATGAACAGAGTGGGTCTTTTTACAAGTCTGTGTGACAGAGCCTGCACAACAGGCTAGAAAATAAGAATGTGACTCAGGCGACTGCTTCACACTGTATTCAAAGGCGTAATAGTGCAGGTAAGGCAAGTTGTTTTTTAATTTGCTGTTGTTGCCATTTATTGTCTATTCTTAATCATTCCTGTACCAAGGAGGCAGTTAATAATCAACCATTAACCAGTTAAGTTACCTTAACAGTTCAAGTCAAGTCAAATTTATTTGTCACATACACATACACGATGTGCAGTGAAATGAAAGTGGCAATGCCTGCGGGTTGTGCACAAAAAGAATTACAGTTACAGCATATAAATAAAGTTAATAAGTTACTATTAGTGTCGACAAAAATTTAGTCTCTGGGGTTATAAAAGTTGACAGTCCTGATGGCCTGTGGGAAGAAGCTCCGTCTCATCCTCTCCGTTTTCACAGCGTGACAGCGGAGGCGTTTGCCTGATCGTAGCATCTGGAACAGTCCGTTACTGGGGTGGCAGGGGTCCCTCATGATCTTGCTTGCTCTGGATCTGCACCTCCTGATGTATAGGTCCTGCAGGGGGACGAGTGTAGTTCCCATGGTGCGTTCTGCCGAACGCACTACTCTCTGCAGCGCCATCCTGTCCTGGGCAGAGCTGTTCCCAAACCAGACTGTAATGTTGCCGGACAGGATGCTCTCTACAGCCCCAGAGTAGAAGCAATGAAGGATCCTCAGAGACACTCTGAATTTCCTCAGTTGTCTAAGGTGGTAAAGGCGCTGCTTAGCCTTACCCACCAGTGCGGCAATGTGCGTTGCGTTACAGTTACGTTAACAGTTAACCATGTCGTAGGTATCACAAAATGCTGGAGTAACTCAGCAGGTCAGGCAGCATCTCTGGAGAGAAGGAATGGGTGATGTTTCGGGTCAAGACCCTTTTTCATACTGACCATGTTTAACAATTAACCATGTTAGTGAATCTGGATTTGCACCAGGGAAATTGGATAGGGTAACAGATATCCTTTCCTGGAGGATATTAGTGAAACAGATGGGTTGTTTCAGCACTGAGTAATTCCATGGTTGTTGTTTTAACATCATAACCAGGTTAGATTTCAGCATTTGAATGTAAATTCTCCTATCGTGGTGGTAGAATGGTACGATGGTGGTAGTTCAGAAATCTGAGGACATAAGAGATGGCAGATGTTGGAACCTGGAGCGAAAACCAGGATGGACACAAAATGCTGGAGTAACTCAGCGGGACAGGCAGCATCTCCGGAGAGAAGGAGTGGGTGACGTTTCGGGGCGAGACCCTTCTTCAGACTGAACCCTTCCTACACTAAAAGCAGGATGCTGGTAAAACTCATCTGGAGGGTGGAAAAGGTGGAAGTTGACATTTTGGGTCAAGATCTTGCGTCAGGACTGAGGGGAAAAAAAGGGAAGCTTGCAGTGTGTGATGGGGAAGGGACGGGAAAGGTGAACAAAAGGAGAAGAAAACGAGATAGCTAGAACTCTGCAAGCCCAGTAAACTAACCACAGTGCCCACCGATGCCCTATTCACTGTAGATGGTGCAGCATTGATGTTGTGGGCCACCTTCACCATAATCCCTCCAAGGTAATTTGGTAATAGACAATAAGTGCAGGAGGAGGCCATTCGGCCCTTCGAGCCAGCACCGCCATTCAATGTGATCATGGCTGATCATTCTCAATCAGTACCCCGTTCCTGCCTTCTCCCCATACCCCCTGACCCCGCTATCCTTAAGAGCTCTATCCAGCTCTCTCTTGAATCAGCCAGCTCTCTTATAACTGGGCCACACAACATGGGAAGATCCACCATTTGAACTCTGTGTTGAGTCACCTGTCTTTTAGATGGAACTGAAGTAAGGGAAAATGTTGGGTTACGTAACTGTCAGACCTGGCTACTTTCCTGTGCCTCTTATGGATAAATATCCTAAAGAAATTGGATCCATTGGGGATAGCTTTTAAGATGCAAAAGCTAACCCCAGTTTACAATAATAAATGTTTTTAATCTCCCTATTTCTCGGTAAATGTGGGGCGCAGCAGACAGCGATCTGTTTCGAGTGGGACAGCGTTCTGTTTAGAGTGGGACTAGTTCAGTACTATCCTTCTCTTTCAGTGGCATGCAGGCTTGTGGAGTTGTGCAGCAAGGAAACGGTCCCTTTGGCTCCACACCCGCCAACAGACTCTCCATTAAGCCCCCCCCCCTCCCTCCACACTTGCACACTTGGGGCAATTCACAGTGGTCGATTAATCCACCAACCTGTGTGCCTTGCGTATGTGGGAGGAACCTGTGCAGTCCGGGAGATCATGTGCAGACTGCACAGGGTAGTGCCGAAGCTGAGAACTGAACCGGAGTCTCTGGTGCTGTGAGGCAGCAGCTCTACTCTCTTCGTCACTGCGCCTTGTGTCTAATCACCCAGTCACCTGGTCTCCATAAGGGCCTTGGCGGCAAATTAAAAATTGGAAACGCTAATATGAAAAACCGTGGAACATTTTGTCATGTCATATCAATGTAAAGTAGCAGTCTGAAGAAGGGTCCTGACCCAAAACGTCACCTATCCATGTTCTCCAGGGATGCAGCCTGACCTGCTGAGTTACTCCAGCGCTCTGTGTTAAATCAATGTAAGTTGTTCTTGTTGTAAGTCCTTATTTAACAAAGACTTCCTACCATCTTCCCCAATAATTGTGTACCATTTGCACGAGTCTGTTCTCAGACAGATTGTTTGCACTTCGATGGGACGGGGGTAAAATATTCTGTTTCATTTCTCCGACATTGAGTGATTACACCGAGCAGCGGTTTAAAGTCAATATAAATCTTCAATGCATAACGATGCAAAGTGAGAGCATACACAGACGACAGCGGAATTAAGTATGACATTTTGGTTATTGCAGTCACTTCGATCCAAGAGAAGAGAGAGACTTGAATTTATAAATGCCACAAACAGTAATGCAATAATGAACAAGATTTGCCAAAAAACAAGGCACCGTGTGACTCTGTGGGTCAGCTAGCATCTCTGAAGAACATGGATGGAAAATTAGCCAGTACTGGTCTAGAACATAAAGTATTAGCAGGGATAAGCCACCAGGTCCTTTGAGCCTGCCCCACCATTCAGTATGTCCATGGCTGATCTCTGCTGGTCTCAACCCCTCCTGTGTGCTGTTCACTATAATCGATAATTCCATCAAATATTTACCTGTCTCCACCTCGAATATATCTAATGATCTGGCCCCCACTCAGGGCCGTCTTAACGCATGGGCCTGATGGGCACTTGCCCGGGGGCCCACGAGCATAGGGGCCCCATGCTGATCTGTGTATGTTAAGTGACTTGCAATAAATAAATACTACTTTAAAAATGTAGGTTCAATAAGTGCTTTTTTCGCAACATTTTCGGTCACTAAGTGCTTCTCACAGCAATCTGTAAGTATTTTTCGCAACAATGTAGCACCCTAAGTCCATCGCTAAGTGCTTTTCGGTAAGTGCTTTTCGCCGGCACGACAGGGGACGACGACTGGTAGGGAAAGGGGGGTGGGGGAGAGTAATGGTAGGGGCCCCAGTACACTGCTTTGCCCGGGGGCCCATAATGCTGTAAAAACGGCCCTGCCCCAACTACCTTCAGGGGGCAGATGATTACAGAGATTTGTTACTCCCCTTGAGAGAAGAAATTTCTATGCACCTCAGTTTATGTACCTTTGTTTATATTCCTATTAATGGAAAAATCTCTACATTTACAGTCAAGCTCCCTCAGGACCTTGCAGACTCATTCTTCTAAACTCCAAGGAACATCGACTCAATCCGGCAAGCATCTCGTGACAGGCCAACCTTCTTTTCCCAGGAATTAGCTTGGTGACTGTACTTTGACTGCCTCCAATGCTACTATAGTTTTTTTTTAATGCAAGGAGACTAAATTTGTGCACAATATGCCAGATGAGGCCTCAACAACACTCTACAACTGCAACAAAACCATCCTATTCTCAAACTCCAACACCTTTGCAATAAAGGGCAACATGCCTTCTTAACTACCACTTGGACCTTCTTGCTAACATTTTATGACTCATGCAACAGAACACTTAGTTCCCTCCAAAGTTGACACATTTGCAATGTCTCTCCATTTAGATAATAATCTGCCTTTTGATTGCTCTTGACCTTGTAGCTCCCTTCAGTAGTCTCCATTTTTGCCCAATCCTTTAATTTAGTTATATCGTGATGCAGAACCACAATGTCCTTATGACAGCATGCCTTCCCACCAATTTTATATCATCGATAAACATGGAAACCATGCAGTTCGTTCCCAGCTCCAGATCAGTGTCGATAGCAAACAGCGGCACGGTGGCGCAGTGGCAGAGTTGCTGCCTTACAGCGAATGCAGCGCCGGAGACCCGGTTTTGATCCCGACTGTGGGTGCAGTCTGTACGGAGTGTGTACGTTCTCCCCGTGACCTGCGTGGGTTTTCTCTGAGATCTTCAGGTCCCTCCCACACTCCCAAGACGTACAGGTATGTAGGTTAAATAAGAAAATAACTGCAGATGCTGGTACAAATCGAAGGTCTTTATTCACAAAATGCTGGAGTAACTCAGCAGGTCAGGCAGTATCTCGGGAGAGAAGGAATGGGTGACGTTTCGGGTCGAGACGTCACCCATTCCTTCTCTCCCGAGATGCTGCCAGACCTGCTGAGTTACTCCAGCACTTTGTGAATAAATACCAGGTATGTAGGTTGATTGGCTTGGTAAATGTAAAAATTGTCGCTATTGGGTATAGGACAGTGTTAATGTGCGGGGTTCGCTGGTCGGCGCGGACCTGGTGGGCCGAAAGGGCCCGTTTCCGCATTGTATCTCTAAACTATACTAATCTAAACCAGCTTCTTAAGTGGCACCTTGACAAATTCATTTTGGAAATCTAAAGACTCTGAAGCTCTCCCCGTCACATCCTCAAAGAATTCAAACAAATTTGTCAAAGATTTGAGCGGCACGGTGGCGCAGCGGTAGAGTTGCTGCTTTACAGCGAATGCAGCGCCGGAGACTCAGGTTCGATCCTGACTACGGGTGCTGCACTGTAAGGAGTTTGTACGTTCTCCCCGTGACCTGCGTGGGTTTTCTCCGAGATCTTCGGTTTCCTCCCACACTCCAAAGACGTACAGGTATGTAGGTTAATTGGCTGGGTAAATGTAAAAATTGTCCCTAGTGGGTGTAGGATAGTGTTAATGTACGGGGATCGCTGGGCGGCACGGACTTGGTGGGCTGAAAAGGCCTGTTTCCGGCTGTATATATATGAATATGAATATGATTCACCGTTCATAAAACCATGTTGACTAGTTTTGATTATACTTGGATTTCCTAAATGATTAGTTATTTCCTCTTTGATTATTGACTCTCGCATCTTGTCAACAATAAATGTAAAACTAAATGGATTATAGTTCCCTATCTGCCTTCTGTCTTTCTCCCTCTCTGGACGTGGAAGTCAGATTGGGTGTTTTCTGATCTTCTGGTACCCTCCTTGAGTTTAGTTTAGAGATACAGCGCGGAAACAGGCCCTTCGGCCCACTGGGTCCGTGCTGACCAGTGATCCCCGTACACCCACACCAACAGTCCAAAGTCTATGGTGTCCAAAGGCCGGTAGAACTGCTACCTTAGTGTCATAGACTCGGGTTTGATCAAGACCTTGGGTACTGTCTATGTGGAGTTTGCGTGTCCTCCCTGTGACTGCATGGATTCAGTCTGGGTGCTCTGGTTTCCTCCCGTGTTCCAAAAAGGTTTGCAGATTTACAGGTTAATTGGCCACTTTAACATTGCTGCCAAAGACAGACACAAAATGCTGGAGTAACTCAGCGGGTCAGGCAGCATCTCTGGAGAGAAGGAATGGGTGACGTTTCGGGTCGAGATGAAGGGTCCCGAAAAGTCACCTATTCCTTCTCTCCAGAGATGCTGCCTGTCCCGCCGAGTTACACCAGCATTTTGTATCTGTCTATTGTGTAAACCAGCATCTGCAGTTCCTTCCTACATGTGAAATTGCTGCTAATTTGGAAATGGGTGAGAAAGTGGGGCACCATAGAACTAGCGTGAGTGGGTGATCGAAGGTTGGCGTGGACTCGGTGGGCTGAAGGACCTGTTTCCACGCAGTTTCTCAATCAATCAATCAATTGGCATTCGGGCGATTTAGATTTTAGATTTTTAGATTTTTTAGATTTAGAGATACAGCGCGGAAACAGGCCCTTCGGCCCACCGAGTCCGCGCCGCCCAGCGATCCCCGCACACTAACACTATCCTACACCCACTAGGGATAATTTTTACATTTACCCAGTCAATTAACCTACAAACCTGTACGTCTTTGGTGTGTGGGAGGAAACCGAAGATCTCGGAGAAAACCGACGCAGGTCACGGGGAGAACGTACAAACTCCGTACAGACGGCACCCGTAGTCAGGATCGAACCTGAGTCTCCGGCGCTGCATTCGCTGTAAGGCAGCAACTCTACCGCTGCGCCACCGTGCCTGACCGCTTTGCAGATTATCTGTCACGGTGATGCAGAAGGATTATTTGGGTTTGTGGCTCACTTTGATGCTCATAAAGATTGGGTGCAGACTGCATGTAGGATGGTGTGGACGGGGCAAGTGCAGGACGTATCTTGGTCCCGTGGGCTTTGAGAAGAGCGTCAGACAGCTCCGCTGAGCTGAGTTCCGGGCAGATTGTGAACATTACCCTTCCTGACTGGCATAACCCCTCCAGATGCTTCATGGGCGAGGTTGAGGTTTTGTACCAACATCCGCTTCATACTAACCAATCCAGCCCACGCCAGGGAGGGCAGAAGTTCCTTTGAACCACAGCATTCAGCAAAATACAAAAGCCAACCCTGTTTTAGATCAAGCTTCACCCGCCCGTCAACCCTCTGCAGATATTTGCACAACCCTGATGCTCTGCACACAACAGCAGTGTAGCTGCCAAGACCATCAACTCTGTCTGCCGCTTCTTCTTTGAGAGTCTCCATAAAAGGCTATCTCTTCAACCCATGCTGTTGATATCAATAGACAATAGACAACAGGTGCAGGAGGAGGCCATTCGGCCCTTCGAGCCAGCACCGCCATTCAATGTGATCATGGCTGATCATTCTCAATCAGTACCCCGTTCCTGCCCTCTCCCCATACCCCCTGACTCCGCTATCCTTAAGAGCTCTATCTAGCTCTCTCTTGAATGCATTCAGAGAATTGGCCTCCACTGCCTTCTGAGGCAGAGAATTCCACAGATTCACAACTCTCTGACTGAAAAAGTTTTTCCTCATCTCAGTTCTAAATGGCCTACCCCTTATTCTTAAACTGTGGCCCCTGGTTCTGGACTCCCCCAACATTGGGAACATGTTTCCTGCCTCTAACGTGTCCAACCCCTTAATAATCTTATATGTTTCGATAAGATCCACTCTCATCCTTCTATCATGTCCTTGTTCCTTTAGTTGCTTTTTGCTCAAATTATGTTGTAGTTTGAAGGGCTTTGGGATATCATGGGTCATTAAAAGTGCTGCGTACGTGCAGATTGCTGGTGATGCTGGTGTTATATTTGAAGTTGATCATTGTTTCCCAAGAGTGGACGCCTGGGTGTTGGATCATTTTAGCACCTTGACCAAATTAATACCATTTCTTGCAGGTGTCTAAACAACCTATTCAATCCTTTCTCATCTGACGTCATTGATTTCTAATCAAGAAAGCGGGCCAATTTTTCCTCGGTTATTCTTTCATTATTATTTATCTGCTTGATTTATCATGAGTGGTTTGTTATGACATTATTTTTGGCATTGTTCATATGTTTTTTTATTTCATACTTCTATTCAAACAGGAGAACAGGTGAATAATAGTCTTTGTATAAACTAATTCTAACTGGAAATAAGAGCAAGTTGTCCATGGGAGAAAATAAAACCGTGCTGTTTGAGCAATTAATTATGATATGTGCCAACATTCTTCATCTAAGTATTCGGAAGTCTGAAGCTATAAGTCCCCCAAGTCCATTTGTTGGACAGTGACTATTTACTCAACAGAATGAACCACACTTAATCCTGAGGCATCAGTCTGAAGAAGGGTCTCGACCCGAAACGTCACCCATTCCTTCTCTCCTGAGATGCTGCCTGACCCGCTGAGTTACTCCAGCTTTTTGTGATACCTTCGATTTGTACCAGCATCTGCAGTTATTTTCCTACACACTTAGTCCTGAAATGAGTTTTGGACCATATATCTGAGCCAGTTCAGGTTAGTTTATTGTCACATGTCCAGTGAAAAGCTTTTGTTGTGTCCTATCCAGTCAGCAGAAAGACAATACATGATTACAATCGAGCCATTTACAGTGTGTAGAGACACGTTTAGTGCGAGGTAAAGCCAGCAAAGTCCGATCAAGGATGGTCCAAGGGTCACCCAAGAATCTTCACGAAGACCATTTGTAACATAATGTGACTGCTCCTCCGCGCTGCATCTGTGCTCCATGCAGAAGACTCTGTTCCTGTGGTAGGGAGAAATGGGAGAGCACGACAGCCGGAAACTATGATAGGCGATGCAGGCAGCAGCTGGAAGCACAGAAACTGAACCACTTGATGTCACGCAGCCAGCTGGTTAGGGTGTTGGAGACACGAGGTGCACTTAACATGTCAGCTGCTGACGTTGGGTTGAACAGCATGACAAGGGGCAGGTTACCTTTCTCACAATTACAGTAGATTCATTGGTGATTTAGAAACATAGAAACATAGAAAGTAGGTGCAGGAGTAGGCCATTCGGCCCTTCGAGCCTGCACTGCCATTCAATATGATCATGGCTGATCATCCATGATTTGTCTCAGAACTATCCTGGCAAGGGCCCTATGATGTAGGTGGTAATCTTTTGAAGGAGTATCAAGAAAGCGGAGTGTCGAGGCGGGGTGGGGTAATGCACGAGAATGGAGATCAGGAATGGGTTTCTGAGGCAAAAATAATGCTGGCAGATTTGAAAAGTGGATAGTATGTGTGATACTGTCAGCTAAGAGGGGGGAGAGGGGGAGGGACAAAATGTTTGGCGTGGAGCATTGACACCTGCACACAGCGGTCAGGCTGAGTGATCTGGCCCTGTGGTGTAGCTTCTATGTACTTCATTGTTGGGGCCTTTTGAAATCAAAACAGTATATACATCGTGAAGCAAAGATAATGCTATCTCCTGACTCAGGACAAGATCATAGTTGGGTTTAAACAAGGATGCGTAACATTGAAAGACAATAAAAATAGACGTTGTTTCCAGTGAATTCCACGAATGGGCAGATTGATAACTAAAAGGCGGGATATGGAAGGAGGTTGGGGGAGTAAATCAGTTCAGAAGTGGGCATCTTTTCCCCAAAGTTTTATTTATTCGGAGCCAATGGGCAAAAAAAGATAGTTGAATAAGTTCCAGCTTCTCTTGAGGCAACCAGAATGGGTGGAAATGGGGATTAAGTATTTGATGGGAGCCCTCTCTGGGGCAAGCAGCAAGGATTGACGCCTTTCACTTGAAGGACAGCCACAGTCCTGATCGTGACTGGGCAGCTTGCAGGAAGGAGATGGGCACTGAGTGATCGAGAAAGCTTTGAGGCTGCATCTCTAAGTCTGCATTAACCCATTGTCCGCTTAAAAGTCTTGATAACCAATAATTTCCTATTTACCAGACACTTGGGGGTCAGATCCAGAGTTCCCAGGTTTGGCTTACAGCCCCCATGAATCTTTGTCAGACCATAAAACTAGCTCTTATCGTAGCTGATGATTCACACTGGTGATTATTTCTTTCCGATAGACACAAAATGCTGAAGTAACTCAGCGGGTCAGGCAGCATCTCTGGAGATAAAGAATAGGTGACGTTTTGGATCGACCCGCAAAGTCACCTAATCTTTTTCTCCGGTGATGCTGTCTGACTCGCTGAGTTAATTTGGCATTTTAGATTTAGATTTTTAGATTTAGAGATACTTTTAGAGACACTTCTGTCTAGCTTCGGTATAAACCAGCATCTGCATTTCCTTCCTACCTGTTATTTATCTCCTGGTTTGCTATCCTGATTCTGAAAGATTAATTAAAATGTTTGTAAGAATTGGAATATTGAATTAAAAAACATTTCTTTGAGAGAATTTTGAGAGAAATTGACTGACGTAGTTGGGAATGTGCCGGACTGGTTACAAGACGTGAAGATGAGGCGATCGCTTGTGATGGAGGAGGGACACTTATTGTGGTTGAGAAGATGTAGAGAAGCCTCACTTGAGTAAGACCAAAGCCTCAGACTCCCAAGCAATGGTCCAATTAGGGATGATTCTTTAGTGTCTGTGGGAGGAGGCAAAACCCTCCAATTAACACCTGCCCCTTTGCCAAGGTCTGTGCCATCTATGAACTACACGTTAGTCTTAAACTTCACTCAAATGATGTCAGCCATGCATTGCACATCGAGTGATGTTGTTGGGGGTGGCCAGCATCCTCCATGTGTTTCTGTATTAGAAACGCAGGTCCCATTTTCAGAAATACCTGTGAAAGTTTACCGCGCAGTTCAATATTTCTCTTTATTTTGTGAGTGAATTTCCAGGGCAGTAAAAAAAACAAATGAGTGTTTATTTCTCTTTATGGACAGAAGGTCTTTCCACTTGAGGAATCTGACCGGCCTAGTTAGACCTTTGCTGAATTACAGAATTTTCCCATTATATTTGTTGGTTGCTTGTAAATTGTTGGCTGCTCGCAAGACTAGTGTAGAGTGACTGTGACTGGTGATGGCGGCTGAGGCCATTTCTGGTGCCGATCCACCATTAGCCTGTGCTCACTATTTTCCAAGTTCGTTGTGACTTGCTTTCTCACGTAATCTAGTTCCAAGGTCATTTCTACTCGGTACAAAACTGGGGCTTCTAGTGAGCAGGAGAATTGAGGGAAGGGGATGCAGTGCTTGTATTTTAAGGCAACATTGGTGATTGAATGAATAAATATGAGCAACAGCCAAGGTAAAGAGTGACTTCACTAGGCGGCAGGAAATTAATTAGCGGATTATTTTCTACCAACTTAAAGTGAATTATGAACCAATGCTAAGGTCTAACTAAAATTAACCCCTTAACACTAGAATATCACTGAATACCCTTTAGACTTTACTTACGACCGGAGCGCCCGGAGAAAACGCACACGGCTAGGGAGAATGTACAAACTCCGTGCAGACAGCACCCGTAATTGGGTTTGAACCTGGGTCTCTGGCGCTGGAAGGCAGCAACTCTACTGCTGGGCCACTGTGTTGCCTGAAGTTGTTAAGGGTCATTCTGGGACCAGTGACGTAAATAGGACTGAGAAAGAGGTTTTCCTGCAGGATTACGTGCCACTTGGATCCAAGTTTAAAAAGTAGAGCCTCTGCTGGCTGAGCTAAATGTAAATCAACACAACATGAATAAGAGCAGGGAGTTGAAAGAGTGGGTCAGTGATTTGTGTGGGAGAAAGGTTTTCAATCCTTGAACAGTACAGTCAGTAGTAAGGAAAGAGAAGCTGTTCTGATGGGAAGAGCTTTGATTGAGTGGAACAGAATATTGAATTGAATAAAGCTGAGCACTAAGCAGTTGTGAGGAGGGTAGAAGTAGAATGATATTTAACAATTTTATGATTATAGTGAAGGATTGTTTAATGGGCAATGGGAACCAAAGGGTGCTCGGGCAGGACGAGGTGGCGCATACACAGAAGTGCACCAGAAAATAATCTCTTCATCTGAATCGCACCGCATTTTCAACAAGGTAGATACATTAGTGATAAGTAGAAATAAATGGATATGATCTAATAGCCATTACCAATAGATGCTTACAAGGTGACCAAGGCTAGGAATGAAATTTAGTTTAGAGATACAGTGCGGAAACAGGCCCTTTCGGCCCACCGGGTCCGCGCCGACCAGCGATCCCCGCACATAAACACCATCCTATACCGACTAGGGATAATTTTTACATTTTACCCAGCCAATTAACCTACATACCTGTACGTCTTGGAGTGTGGGAGGAAACCGAACGTCTCGGAGAAAACCCACGCAGGTCACGGAGAGAACGTACAAACTCCGTACAGACGGCACCCGCAGTCGGGATCGAACCCGGGTCTCCAACGCTGCATTCGCTGTAAGGCGGCAACTCTACCGCTGCGCCACCGTGACCGCCCGAAGTCTGTGATCAGAGTTGTTGGGACCGTTGACATTTGTGATGCATATTAATGATTTTGACCTGAATGCTGTGGTGTAATTAGTAAAGTTTGTGATGACATAAAAATTGATGGTGTTGTCGATCGTAGCAAAGGCATTCTGAGGCTGCAAGATTCAGGATTCAAGATAGCTTTATTTGTCATCCAAATTGGACGAAATTCAGTCATCCACAGTCCAACAATAAAAGCATTAAATAGGCATTAAAATTACACAACCTCAAAAACACACAAAAAAAGAAACATCCATCAAAGAAACATCCATCACAGTGAGTCTCCTCCAGCCCTCTCCTCACTGTGATGGAAGGCCACAATGTCTTTCCCTTCTCCTGCCGTCTTCTCCCGCAGTCAGGCTGTTGTGGTTGCAGGCCGCGCCGAACAGTCCGCAGCGGCCCGAGCCTAAGGCGAGTCGCAGCCGCTCCAGCAGCCTCCGAAGACGGCCGGCTCCGCTGCGGAGCAAGGTGTTCATCAGCTGCAAGGTTTGAGTGGAGCATTTGTGGATGGAATATAAAGGAGTGAGCGGTAATGCATTTTGGGAAGTCAAATAAGGATAGGATACGCAATAAATGAGCAGGCTGCAAGGAATGTTGAAGCACTGGAATATAAGCCTGTAGGAAAGAACTGCAGATGCTGGTTTAAATCGAAGGTAGACACAAAATGCTGGAGTAACTCAGCGGGATAGGCAGCATCTCGGGAGAGAAGGAATGTGTGACGTTTCGGGTCGAGACCCTTCTTCATTCTGAAGAAGGGTCTCGACCCGAAACGTCGCCCATTCCTTCTCTCCCGAGATGCTGCCTGACCCGCTGAGTTACTCCAGCATTTTGTGTCGACCTTCAATATAAGCCCGTAGATCTATGAAGGTGCCAGTATAGGTGGACAGGGCTTTGAAGAAGGCTTCAAATGGCTTGCTTGCCTTCATTGGATGGGAATAGAATATGAGAGTTTGTACATTATGTTACCACTTTCCAAAATGTTGATTAGACTGCACTTGTGAGTATTCTGGTGCATTTCAGGTTGCTGCACTAAATGGGAAGGGTATGGTTGTGCTAGAGTGGCTGCAGAGAAGATTCATCAGGCCGTTGCCTGGATGGAAGGGTTTAGTTGTAAAGAGAGATTGGACAGGGTTTATGGGGAGAGGCAGGAGAAGAGGATAAGACGGAAAAATGGATCAGCCATGATTGAATGGTGGAGAAAATTTGATGGGCCGAATGGCTTCATTCTGCTCCGATGAATTTATGGATAGGCTGGGCTTGGTTTCCCTGGAGCGAAGGAGGCTGAGGATGACCTTTTAGACCTTCGAGATACAACATGGAAACAGGCCCTTTGGCCTACCGAGTCCGCGCCGACCAGCGATCACCCTGCACACCAGCACTATTCTTCACACAAGGGACAATTTACAATTTACAGAAGTCGATTAACCTACAAACCTGCATGTCTTTGGAGTGTGGGATGAAACCCAAGCACCCAAACTCGAAACATATAAGGTTATTAAGGGGTTGGACACATTAGAGGCAGGAAACATGTTCCCAATGTTGGGGGAGTCCAGAACCAGGGGCCACAGTTTAAGAATAAGGGGTAGGCCATTTAGAACGGAGATGAGGAAAAACTTTTTCAGTCAGAGAGTTGTGAATCTGTGGAATTCTCTGCATCAGAAGGCAGTGGAGGCCAATTCTCTGAATGCATTCAAGAGAGAGCTAGATAGAGCTCTTTAGGATAGCGGAGTCAGGGGGTATGGGGAGAAGGCAGGAACGGGGTACTGATTGAGAATGATCAGCCATGATCACATTCAATGGCGGTGCTGGCTCGAAGGGCCGAATGGCCTCCTCCTGCACCTATTGTCTATTGTCACCCGGAGAAAACCCACGCAGTCACAGGAAGAAGGTACAAACTCCGCACAGACAGCATCTGTAGTGAGGTGCTGTCCTGATGGAGGATATAAAATTATGAGGGGGATAGATGGGGTCGATATTCAAAACCTATTTCTTTAGAAGGGATTTGAGGGGAATGTTCTTCACATAATGTGGTTGAAATCTGGAACACGCTGCCAGAGGAGGATGTGGAGTCAACAATAACAACATTGTAAGGTGCAGCCAGATAGGTACATGAATAAGTAGGGTACAGAAGGGTACTGACCAAAGATACTAGAGGAACACGATAGACCACTCGACCCGAAACACTGTAGTATGTCATGGCGCCATTTTGGTAGGCAGAAACTTGCAGAAACATTTGAAAAGAAAAAGAACAAAAATCTGAGTTGATAGATGAGATACATTCTGCATTTTAATGGTATCATCACATATACTGTTCCCCCAAAACACTGATTACACTGCGAGAAGCTTAACGAACGGCGGGTTTTGCCTACTAAAATGGCTCCTTTGCGTCCTACACTTCAGTATAGGCGATTTCAATGGAGCGGTCCATCTTGTTCCTCTGGTATCTTTGGTACTGACCTAATGTGGGCAAGTAGAATTAGGATAGATGGGTGCAACAGGCTGTGAATGTGTTGGGCCAAGGGGCCTGTTTCTGTGCTGTACGAATCTATGATTTGAATGGGGCAAAAAATATATACATTAGGTCTGTTAATAAATGATGAGATCAAAAAATGGAGAGAGATTATTTCAGCTCAGATGATCAAGTTGCACAGTCAGTTTTGGTGAAGATGCGAAGGTGCAAGGGAAAGACGTCACTGCTGGGAACAGTCTATAGGCCCCCAATGGTGACTGTGGCGCAGCGGTAGAGTTGCTGCCTTACAGCACTGGAGCCGGGGTTCGATCCTGACCACGGGTGCTGTCTGTACGCAGTTTGTAAGTTCTCCCTGTGGCTGCGTTTGCTTTTCCGGGTGCCCCGGCTTCCTCCCCCACTCCAAAAATGTACGGGTCTGCAGGTTAATTAGCTCGTTAAAAATTGTAGATGGTCCCTAGCGTGTAGGATAGTGCTAGTGTGCGGGGATTGCTGGTCGGCATGGACTCAGTGGGCCGAAAGGCCTGTTCCTGCGTTGTATCTCCAATCTAAACTAAATGACTGTAGGAAAAAATGAAGAGGGCCGGCAACAAAACTGCATCAATAGTCGGTGACTTTAGTTTTCATATTGATCAGACCATTCAGGTTAATAAATGTCCATGGAGTGTAATTGGGGCAGATTGTTTTGAACATGTGGCAGCACCAACAGATGTGGTGATGTGTCATGAGATGGGATTTACTAACAATAGACAATAGGTGCAGGAGACGACCATTCGGCCCTTTGAGCCAGCACCACCATTGAATGTGATCATGGCTGATCATTCTCAATCAGTACCCCGTTCCTGCCTTCTCCCCCTACCCCCTGACTCCGCTATCCTTAAGAGCTCTAACGATTTTGTAGTAAAGGATGTTCTGGGAAAGAATGACTGCAACCTGATGCAAATTTGGTTAAATAGGGCTCCACTGTGGCACAGCGGTCGAGTTGCTGCCTTACAGCTCCAGAGACCCGGGTTTGATCCTGACTACGGGTGCTATCTGTACAGAGTTTGTACGTTCTCCCCGTGACCGAGTGGATTTTCTCCAGATGCTCCAGTTTCCTCCCACACTCCAAAGATGTATAGGTTTGTAGGTTAATTGGCTTCCGTAAAAATTGTAACTTGTCCCCAGTGTGTGGGATAGTGCTAGTGCATGGGGATCGATGGTCGCCGCGGACTCGGGGAGCCTATTTCCTTGCTGTATCTCTAAACTAAACTAAACCTGAACTCGCTTGATTAAATACAAAGGTAGATACAAAATACCGGAGTAACTCAATGGGACAGGCACAGAGAGAAGGAATGGATGACGTTTCGGGTTGCGACCCTTCTTCAGACTGAGTATTTTGTATTTAATTTTAAAATACAATTTTTAATTATATTATATTTAATTAAAATAAATTAATTAAATATATTAATTAATATATTTTTATGAATTAAAACATACAATCAATACATATTAATTATATATTTAATTAATTATATATTTAATTAATTAAAATTAAATTAATTTTAATTAATTAATTAAAATTAAAATTAATTTAATTAATTTATTTAATTTGATTTAAAAAAGCATCTGCAGCTCCTGGCTTTGATCTCTTGGAGCTGAAGTATCCATGTGGTGGTATAAGACAATAACTGCAGATGCTGGTACAAATCTCCAAACTAAACGAAAACTGAACAGAGCCTACCGCATGGATATTTATTCACAAAATGCTGGAGTAACTCAGCAGGTCAGGCAGCATCTCAGGAGAGAAGGAATGGGTGACGTTTCGGGTCGAGACCCTTCTTCAGACTGAAGAAGGGTCTCGACCCGAAACGTCACCCATTCCTTCTCTCCTGAGATGCTGCCTGACCTGCTGAGTTACTCCAGCATTTTGTGAATAAATATCCATGCGGTAGGCTCTGTTCAGTTTTCGTTTAGTTTGGAGATACAGTGCGGTCGGTGTGGACTCGGTGGGCCAAAGGGCCTGTTTCCGCGCTTTATTTCTAAACTAAACAGCCAGTCTTATCTCACCTTTGCATTTCTCCTCTTTGGCCCATACCACGAGCAAGGCTGGGATGAGTCTAGAGGCTAGTGATCCTTGCGAAACCCAACCTTGGACACCAGAGGCAAGGTTCTGGTGAGTCCAAGACCATGTGGTAGCACTGTTGTAGTTTAACCCCTTACAGCACTGTCTCCGACCACTCCTGTTACCTTGCAGAGATTGGGACTTCACAATGTAGATTCACTTCGCAGATAGAGCAGTTCTGATTGGTAATGAAAAGCCACCTCATAATCCCCTTGGGTAGTTTACAATTTAACGGGATGAGCATTGAATTCCACAATTTAGGTAACTGACCTGTCAACAACACCCCCTCTCTCTGCCTCTCTTCTCTACCCCCCCCCCCCCCACACCTTACAGTGCCCCACCTGGATTTGATCACCCCTCCAATGAATATTCCTTCCTGAAGCTTCACAATTCACACCTTTGCTATCCTTCTCTTAACCTTTGTTTTTTTAATCTCTGCCCTTGTCCAGCTATCTGCCTATCAACCCCCCCCCCCCCCCCCCTCATCAATGTCCAACTATCATATACCAGGCTTTATTTCACCTCCAGGTCTCTTCCAGTTTTCTTTCTCCCCCCCCTCGACCACAATTGGTCTGAAGAAGGGTCCCAACTGGAAACATCACCTATCCATGTTCTCCAGAGATGCCGCCTGACCCACTGAGTTACTCCAGCACTTTGTCTTTTTTCCTGTTAAACCAGCATCGGCACCTCCTTGTGCCTCCAGAGTTACAGCGTGACATGGAGAGTCCGGGTGGCCCTTTCCATCGCCTGGCGCGGCTCGGCCGCGGGACTTTCCATCGCCCGGCACGGCTCGGCCGCGGGACCTTCCATCTCCTTGCGGGGGCTGCGCGAGTAGGGAGCCTCGGTCGCCTCGGCAGAAGTCGAACTATCTGTCCGTGGGAGAAACATGGGGGAAGAGAGAAGAAATGTTCTTGCCTTCCATCACAGTGAGGGGATGTCTGGAGGAGTCACTGTGACGGATGTTTGTGTTAGAATTGTGTGTCTTGTGTCTTTAACTCTGTACTGTTGTGGCTGTGTGGCACATGATTTTCATTCAATTCATTTTGAATGACAATAAAGGTAATTCAGATTCAGATTCAGATGTCAATGATCATGTGTAGAGTAGGGGAAACATAGGTCATTAATCTGCTGATCATGTGGGGGGGAGGTTTGGGTGGGGAACGAGGAAGAGAAATCCAGAACCTGTTGCTGACTTGCGCGCTTAGGCTAACGTGGTCACTCATCAACACATAGGTGGCCCAGTTTCCATAGTGTCTACATTTGGTGCAGCAGTGATATAATTCCCCCCATTCTTTGCTGCCGCTGCACTGTCCAATGAAGCATGTATTAGCCACGGCGAGTGGAAGTTCTCTCGGTGACTCTTCCTTTCACGGTGTGCCGACTGGGCAGACAAGCAGCCAGGCTGTGCAGATAAGCAGCCAGCATGTGTCCCAACGTTGCAGAACAAAGGCGCAAACGCTGCCAGCGTCCAATGGAAGGAAGTGAGCGAACAGCCGCAGGATGCACCTGGCCAGCAGTTCCCTTGGACAGAGGAAGACCGACCGGCCTAGCACTGGCTCTGACTCTCCCCTTTAAAGGCTGCAAGCGAACAGCTCAGGAGACAATGCCGACAACTGTACCCCTGGCAGGTCAACCAGAGGCATCCACATGGGACTCGGGCTGAAGTTAAATCACCATCATTCAGTCCACATTGATGCTTCCTCCCGCAAGCATTTAAAAATTCAACTAAATGAGCTACAAACACATTTGGAGAAACGTTGACTCGTGTCAAGGAAATGGACTAATTGGCAGCTTGTGGAGAACCAGACTTCACGCCAAAATTCTTATTTTTTTCCTGCAGTATTTTTGATGGGTAAGGTTTTGGGTCGGGCCCCTTCTTCAGACGGACTTGAAACGTCACCCATACCTTTTGCTGCCTGACCCGCTGAGTTACTCCAGCACTCTTTGTCCACCTTCCGTACAATCCGGCATCTTCAGTTCCTTTCTACACACTTCTATTAATATCAATCCCCGTACCAAGCAGTAGCTTGGAAGGTGGATGTGTATTTGCAGATAAAGGTCATTGTATTTAATGCAGTGGACATCCATTCCTGGTAATATAGGCCACTAAACCACAGGATGGCAGCCAACAGGATCCTACCAGTCCTCACAGATGATGGACAATAGGTGCAGGAGTAGGCCATTCGGCCCTTCGAGCCAGCACCGCCATTCACTGTGATCAGGGCTGATCATCCACAATCAGTATCCATTCCTGTCTTCTCCCCATATCCCTTGACTCCGCTATCTTTAAGAGCTCTATCTAACTCTCTCTTGAAAGCACCCAGAGAGTTGGCCTCCACTGCCTTCTGAGGCAGAGAATTCCACAGATTCACAACTCTCTGTGTGAAAAGGTTTTTCTTCATCTCCGTTCTAAATGGCCTACCCCTTATTCTTACTCTGTGGCTCCCCCAACATCGGGAACGTGATTCCTGCCTCTAACGTGTCCAATCCCTTAATAATCTGATATGTTTCAATAAGATCCCCACTCATCCTTCTAAATTCCAGTGTATATAAGCCCAGTCGCTCCAGTCTTTCAACGTACGACAGTCCCGCCATTCCGGGAATTAACCTCGTGCACCTACGCTGCATTCCCTCAATTGCAAGAATGTCCTTCCTCAAATTTGGAGACCAAAACTGCACGCGATTGATTGTGGCTTAATAAAACAAGCAGGTGTGGAAAAATCGACTGATTCCTTTTAATGTTTTAAATACTTCGATGTAGACGTTTGGAGGGACTGCCCTGCGTTGTTTAGGGTGAACATCAGGATATAATCAACGCCAGCGAAACTCGAGCTTCAATTTTCCTTCAGTGATTGACCTCGATTTGAAAAGCTGAATTGGAGGAATGAAACAAAAGGTCAAGCAAGTTCAGGTTATCCTTCCATAAGACGCAAGAGTAACTTGATCAGAGCATCTGTTCTATTGCTGCCTTCAAGGCTTTAAAGGGCCATATTTGTTGCTGTGGTGGCTTTGAAAGGCGGTGGCATTTGACTGAACTTTATGGAGTGGTGTTGATTCTCATGCGATGGTTGGGCCTGGTTTCTTGGCACTGAGGAACATGAAACCAAACACAGAATATTACAGCATAAGAATAGGCTCAAGTACAATAGGTAGGATAACTCTCTTGCCCGTAAAAAAAAATGCTTGGAGATTTCTTGCATGTATCTGATCTCCCAACTCACTTATGTGCATCCTTTCACAGGCCAATTTACCAGGCATTGAGGGTCTGATAAATGATTCTCCAGCTACTCAGGGCTCTGAGCTCTTTCACAGCAGTAGCTAACAAGAAACAGAGGAAATGTTTCAAAGTGTCATCAAGCCTTTCGAGAAGAAATGGATCATTCTCACTGACTCGTAGCATTAGCTGATCTCTGGAAAAGGGGCTTTGGGATGTCATTGAGAACCTTGAGGTGCTTGTGGGAGCATTCATGAGCCCAGCAAAACCATCAAAGCATGCACAGCATATATCAAGCCAGCTTGCCATCACATCTGCTGCACTAGTGGAAGAGTCTGCAAATCCCACATTGGCCTCATCAGTCACATTGGAACCACAGACATCCTCGATCCTGAACAACTGCCCAAGAGAGAAACACTCAGTTCTGATTGGAATGCCATCCTGCATTTTTGTACTCAAATTGCAGGAATGGAAGATTAACCTATAATCTACGCATCAGAAAAGATAGAATGAGTTCCCAATTATAAACTGCAAGCTTCTAGTGTCCAGGTTACACATAAACAAATCAGGCTGCAAATTTGGATGCAGATCTACCCTAAGTTTTTAAGGCCCGGAAGTCATTTGGATCTCCCATTAACCCACCATTAACCCACCTTTTTTCACAGGTTCACTGATTTGGGCCTGACAGCATTTTATTTCCATTCTGCCTGACTAATTGTTTCATACTTCCAGTGATTTTATTTTTACTCGGGCACTTGGGTGTGCAGATATCAATAGGAGTGTGCAGATATCAATAGAATTGATGCAGATTCTTTACTTATTGCATGGCAAGTCAAGTCAAGTCAAGTCAACTTTATTTGTCACATACAAATGTATGTGACAAATAACCGCTGCACGGTAGCGCAGCGGTAGAGTTGCTGCCTTACAGCGAATGCAGTGCCGGAGACCCAGGTTCGATCCTGACTCCGGGCGCCGTCTGTACGGAGTTTGTACGTTCTCCCCGTGACCTGCGTGGGTTTTCTCCGAGATCTTCGGTTTCCTCCCACACTCCAAAGACGTACAGGTATGTAGGTTAATTGACTGGGTAAATGTAAAAATTGTCCCTAGTGTGTGTAGGATAGTGTTAATTTGCGGGGATCGCTGGGCGGCGCGGACTCGGTGGGCCGAAGGGCCTGTTTCCGCGCTGTATCTCTAAATCTAAATCTAAAATCTAATATACAAGATGTGCAGTGAAATGAAAGTGGCAACGCCTGCGGATTGTGCTAAAACTACAAAACAGAATATAATTTTTTTTTTAACACAAAAAATAAATGAATACAGTAAATTAAATGAGTCCCTGGTGATATGAGTTAATGGGCCATTCTTAGTCACGTGTGTGACCAAAAATGTGAAAAATTGTGGAATACATCTCTTCTAATTCTGAAAGCTTTACAGGTATATTGTTTTGTACTGTATATATGGCTTATGTATGTCGAAGTTTATCAAGTGAAATTTTTATATGTTATGCTGACAATGTTTGTTTCGGGTCAGAGGTCAAATTTGACTGGCCACGTAAGGTCACACTCGTGACTCAGAATGGCCCAAATGCAGTGTGGTGAAAACAACCAAGTTAAGCCGCTTGTACAGTGAGATCCCCAATTTACAATCCTTCAAGAACTTTGTATTTCTCTGCGGTCTAGTACTTTCTTCATTCCATCCGCATCTCTGGATCCCAACGTCTTCAAATCGCTCTTTAACTTTTCCCTTTCTCCTTTTCCCCTCTTTCTCAGTCCCTCTCTTCTCTTTCTCCCCATCATTCCCGATGCTACTTAAAATCAATCTGTTGGACTAAATTCTGGGACACCTGATTCATGGGATATCGAAATGTTGTCCGATGATGGACCTGTGATGGGCTTGTGGTTTTTTCTTTTACACACAGTGGGAAATGTGTGTTATCTAAATATGACAGTAATGTTCTGGAGAGAGCCTGACACCATAGGTAATGCACACATGCATACGATAAAACATTCTGGGAAGAGAAGAAAATCGACTGACAATATGCAAATGAAAAATTCTCTGGATGCTTTCAAGAGAGAGTTAGATAGAACTCTTAATGATAGCGGAGTCAGGGGGTATGGGGAAAGGGCAGGAACGGGGTACTGACTGCGGATGATCAGCCATGATCATATTGAATGGCGGTGCTGGCTCGAAGGGCCAAATGGCCTACTCCTGCACCTATTGTCTATTGTCTAAAAATTGTGATGCATTTTTATTTGTCATTTCCATTGCACTGAAATGGATGCAGGAAAGGGATTTAGTTCTGTATGATGATAATGGAGCCAAAATCTTCCATCTGGTGGGTGACCACCGAGCCAGTATCTGTCATCCGATAAAACTTACAACTGGCTTGGTGGAGAATTCCTGTTTTTTTTTGCTCTTCAGATGCTTCCAGATCTGCTGAGTATTTTCAATATTTTTTTGTTTGTATTTCAAATGTTCTGAAGTAAACTCATGAAGTCGAATACATATATGCATTCCTTGATTTACAAACGTTTGAGTGATTAATTATTGTGCAACACAAGAATACAACGGAGAGTAGGAGCAAAGATACTAGAGGAACAAGATGGACCACTCCGTTGAAATCGCCTATACTGAAGTGTAGTACGCCAAGGAGCCATTTTAGTAGGGAAAACCCGCCGTTCGTAATGCCTCTCGCAGTGTAATCAGTGTTTTGGGGGAACAGTATGTGTGATTATACCATTAAAATGCAGAATATATCTCATCTATCAATTCACAGATTTTTGTTATTTTTCTTTTAAAATGTTCCTGCAAGTTTCTGCCTACTAAAATGGCGCCTGGACGTACTACGGTTTTTAGGGTCGAGTGGTCTATCTTGTTCCTCTAGTATCTTTGAGTAGGAGTAGGCTACTGGGCTCCTCAAGGCAATCCCTACTGAAGGGTGTGTGATTCTCTGCTAAATATCAATTTTAATTGTCTCTTAGCCATCTAAATTTCACAATTAATTTTTGGATGCTATAATCTGGCCTTGCAATTTAACGTCTGGAGTGCAAGTGATATTCTGAAAGATCTCCCTCCACACCCAATAAATCTTTCATCAGGTTCATCTAGAACTGTTCACACTACTCCATGTACATGTTCACATACAAATTACAATTAAAACAGTACTTTGTGTTTCAATTGTAATTTCTCCATCGACCTGTCCAAACGGCATGTGGATAGATTTAGAGATTTATTTTTTTTAGATTTAGAGATACAGCGCAGAAACAGGCCCTTCGGCCCACCGGGTCCGCGCCGCCCAGCGATCCCTGCACATTAACACTATCCTACACCCACTAGGGACAATTTTTACATTTGCCCAGCCAATTAACCTACAAACCTGTGCGTCTTTGGAGTGTGGGAGGAAACCGAAGATCTCGGAGAAAACCCACGCAGGTCACGGGGAGAACGTACAAACTCCATACAGACAACACCTGTAGTCAGGATCGGACCTGAGTCTCCGGCGCTGCATTCGCTGTAAGGCAGCAACTCTACCGCTGCGCCACCGTGCAGGAAAGGTTCAGAAGGGTATGGGCCAAAAGTGGGCAGATGGGACTCCTGTAGATGGGACATCTTTGTCATTATGGGCAAGTTGGGCCAAAGGGCCTGTTTCCATGCTCTATGGCTCTACTTCAGTTCTTCTCTGAAGATCGGCTTTGTACTCTGGATGCGTGTGGAATTAAAATGTGCTGGTTTTGACGGGACACATGGAGATTGTTCGCATGATGAGGCATGCCTGTGCATCCTTAGCCTTGAATTATTGCAAGGAACTGAGCTGTGCCTGGTGTATAGAATGCGTCATGGGTGACAATGAAGAATGCGATGTAAAGATCATTATTTCTGAAGGATTTTGTTTAGATTCTCAATTTTGGATAGGAATTGAATGCACAGATAATAGAACGAACCAGTTCATTCAATAAAGTGGCTTGACACTGGTTATTCTGCAACTTGTAGAGCACTTCAGGAGAGACTATGGCACTGATACTGCAGCAGGAGACGGAGGACCTCTCATGGTAGATTTTGCCACATAGGGAACCGCATTTCTCATGGCGTTGCCATAACTGGTGCAGGACAAGCCTGGGCAAAAAAAATATTTTACCAATCCTTTTGCAAAATTTTGCAACAAAGGGAATTCGTAACCAAAACCATTGTAACTTCATGCTATGAAATGCAGGGTGATGTCTCTTTGAAACTGCAATTTGCGATGATTTACATTTCATGTGTGTAAGAATGATATTGGTTACCTATAGGAGTGCACTTTCAAATTAAAAAAAGAAGCAATGTCAAGTCAAGTCAAATTTATTTGTCACATACACATACACGATGTGCAGTGAAATGAAAGTGGCAATGCCTGCGGATTGTGCACAAAAAAGAATTACAGTTACAGCATATAAATAAAGTTAATAAGTTACTATAGTGTAGACAAAAATTTAGTCTCTGGAGTTATAAAAGTTGACAGTCCTGATGGGTCAGGCAGCATCTCCAGTGATCTATGTTCTCCAGAGATGCTGCTGACCCACTGAGTTACTCCAGCACTTCGTGTCTTTTTCTGTAAACCAGCATCTGCAGACGTCTGGATGCATATCAGTCTGAAGAAGGGTCTCGACCCGAAACGTCACCCATTCCTTCTCTCCAGAGATGCTGCCTGACCCGCTGAGTTACTCCAGCATTTTGTGTCTACCTTCGATTTAAACCAGCATCTGCAGTTTTTTTTATTTTCCTAAGCATCTGCAGTTCATTGTTTCTCCAGTGCATTTTGCAGGCGTGATCAATAGATTTATCCAACAACCTCCCTTTCAATCGGGGAGTATGTGCCTAGAAATTTAAATATATCGCACAAAAATTGTATATACGTCATGGTTCATTGAAAGCATAAAACTATTCATGAAACTTGATTTGCAACTAATGTCAATTATGGTGCTGAATATTAAGATCAGGCGCTTTCATCTACAAGATGTACCAATCCATATGGTAATGTCAATGTTAATCTTAGGGAGGTTACTTTGTGAAATTGCATCCGTAAACAAGGACTGCATACAGGAAAATGGGTTTTTACTGGGCAGGATATGCCCTCCAATTGTGCTGTATAAAATGACAGTCACCACTTGCAGATCTGGACAGTCATATGCTGGGCCTTCAAATATACTCTGTTTGGGAAGACCACGGGTACAATCCTGTGCCAACATTTGGATAGGCACTGAACTCACTTCTCCCCTTCTCACCTTTAGTCATTCGTTGATCGTTGCCAATACCTTGGGTAATCTGTCCGAACGTTATTCTTTACAAAATGTCATAGAGTGCTGGAGTATTTCTGTGTGTCAGGCAGTACTTTGTACGAAGAAGGGTCTCTACCCAAAACGTCACCCATTCCTTTTCTCCAGAGATGCTGCCTGTCCCGCTGAGTTACTCCAGCTTTTTGTCTGTCACGACCAGAAAGGTCACCTATGCATGTTCTCCAGAGATGCAGCCTGCTCTGCTGAATTACTCCAGCACTTGGTGTCTTTTTTTTTGTGTAAACCACTATCTACAGTTCCTAGTGTCTCTAACGTTATATTATGTAGTCCAGTGACAAACATCTGACAAAATGTCAAACGTCATGCAAAATGCCTATGGATGTTCAGCTATGTTAATGTTACTTGTTGAGACTCCAATGGCATGTTACCGAATGACACGAGAGATTGTATAAAAGTGCTCCTGGAGGTAAAATATGTTGCTTTCATTTCTGGATTGCTCATTATACCTTCTAACGGGGCTGGAATTATAATACAGAATACAGAATACCTTTATTGTCATTCGATACCGAACGAAAATCATAAAGACCAAAGGTGGAAAAGCAGCAACGGAGCGTGACGGATTTGGAGAGGATGTTTATGAGACAAAATGCTGTGACAAACCACAACTGTATTGTGAGTTCAGCAGTTGCTGGCTTCCTGTTGTGAGATGTCTGAATTGAAAGTTTTAATTACACAAAATGTTTAGAAGGATTGCACCTCGTCCAGTGTAAGTGACAGGTGGGCAAGCTGATGGAGAGGCCCTCTGTGTAAGCTGGGATTCAGGCTTCTGGGAGCTTTCCCTTGCTCTTCCACCACTAAATCCAGTTCACTTACTCCATATCATACTAGCGAGGGCAATAAAAACCTAGCCGTCTGCAGCTGGGGAAAGGGAACATTGTCCGATGAACACCTGCAAAATGTCCAAGTTTGTTCAGCAATGTTAAATGTACCTTGCTGTTGAAACACCAGTGGTATGTTTCCACTGTCACAAGAGGGACTGTATAACAACGCTCTTGGAGATAAAATCTGATGCTTTCGTTTCTGAATTGCGCATTGCAATGAGGCCCGCCAGCGGCTCTTCTTCCTGAGAAGGCTGAGGAAGTTTGGCATGAACGCCAGCATCCTCACAAACTTCTACAGATGCACCATCGAGAGCCTGCTGACGGGCTGCATTACAGTCTGGTACGGGAACTGTTCTGCCCACAGCCGCAAATCACTACAGAGTGGGGAAGATGGCACAGCACATCACTGGCAACTGTCTCCCGGCCATTCGGGACATTTTCTACCGGCGGTGCCTGCGGAAGGCACGCAGCATCATCAAGGACTACAGCCACCCAGCACGCAGGCTGTTCTCCTTATTACCGTCAGGCAGACGATACAGGAGTATGGCTGCGCGTACCACCAGACTTAAGAACAGTTTCCACCATCAGGCCATCAGGCTTCTGAACTCATAAACATATTTCACATCATATATGTTGATTATTTTAATATTGTCTTTTTACCTTCCTAATGTCATTTTTATCTTATTTATCCTTGGAATATTACTGCTGAGGTGATCCGTTGTCTTGTCAAATACATTTCATTGAACCATTGACCCTGTGCCAACCTACGATATGACAAATAAAATTAAAATTAAATTAAATTAAAGCGTGAAAAGCAACAAAGAAGGGTATGAGTAGGTGATGTTTTGGGCAGGGACCTTTCTTAACTCCGAAGAAGGGTCCCGACCAGAAACGTCACCGTTCCATGTTCTCCAGAGATGCTGCCTGACCTGCTGAGTTACTCTAGCACTTTGTGTCCTGTTTTGTAAATCACCATCTGCAGTTCCTTGCTTCGGTGAGGGAGTGTGACTGGCTTGTGACTCTGGTTAGTTAGATGACACACTTCAACCACAAGCAAAGTATATGCCTGATATACCTTTGGATTGTTCTGAAGGGCCAAGTCTTTCTACAAACTAAAAGCATTCACACGACACCTGCATGCCATTACTGTGTAGACTGTCCAGCGGGTTTGGAAGGTAAAATACCCAGAGGGTTTTTTCCCTTTCCTTGCTCATGCTGATCGGTTAATTGGCTGCTGTAAATCACTTCTTGGCAGCTTGGGAAGGAGAATAAGTGGCATATCAACTCGAAAAATAAGACGTGATCAGTCTACAGGGAATGGAATTGTTCCATTAAGTGCAGGCATGGACTTAATGATCTGAATGACTTCCTTCGTGTTGTCATAAGTAAGCAGTAAATTGAGAACATGCTGGTTGATTTGTCCTGCTCCCAGCCTGAGAAGTATATTGCCCTCACCCACATTGTTTTTAAAGACTTGTTGGATTTCTATATTAAATGTCATGGCTCATAAATAGCCACCCTGTAGCCTCCTAAAGACAATGCCAACCCCTTTTTTAAAAAGCAATAATTGAAAGTATGTTGCAAAGCTAAAAACCTGCAGATACTAGAAATCTCTAATCAATGCAGAAACTGCTGAGTTACCCAGCAGGTCAAGCAACATCTATGGAGATAGAAACATTAATTTCAGGTCAATTACCTTTCATCGGCTGTTAGTTCTGAAACGTCTTACTCTACATAGTTGCTGTTGGGTATTTGCAGTGTTCTCTGCTTTTATAAGCTGATGGCTCTTGATGCGTGTAATAATATTTTGCTGGTGATGTTAACTATTTCAAATTGTTCGGGTTTTTACTCTTGAGGTGTCATTGAGGGCTTGGGGTTGGTGGGCTGATTGAAAGTACACCTGGAGTATCAGACGGCTATGGGAGGAACATTTTCCCATAGTTTCTTTCCCATTCCTTTCTTTTGTTTAATAAACCAAGAGGTCATTTATTTGTATTCAGTATACACATTTCATCCCGAAGAGTTAACACTTTAGTCAAAAGGCAGTGTAAAATATTTTTAAATAAACTTCCTCCTGTAGTCTGTTATAGATTGAATATCAGAAGTGAAGCCAACTCCTCTTCAACTGGAAAGGTTCAGGTGTATTAAATAAATGAATGTGACAGCTCCACTAGAAACATTGGCCGAGATCCCTGTGAACAGATAGGAAAAATTGACGTCTTTCTGCTGAACTTCTACGGGGGCATTTGCAGCTTGTTTTCATGTTCTCAAACCACCAGATTTGCGGATATGACTGAAGTAAGAAATTGCTGCAAACTTCTGGCGGTCAGTCAGTTCCTGGATGAGAAGATGGGAGAATTTTTTTGGTTGGAACCCTTGATCAGGGCGGTTGACCTGGCAACAACTTAAAACTCTAAAGAAATGGCAAATTCTCCTCCTTTCGCTTCTTGGCAACTCTTTGCCAAGCCCCGAGCCCACCTACCGACCCTGATTTTCCCCCTCCCTACTTTTGTTTTGGCCAACCTTAAAGGGTGGCTCTTCCATGACCAATTCCGTGATCCACGATCAAAATGATGTTGTGAACAGTTTTGGGGCCCCGTATCTGAGGGAGGATGTGCTGGCGTAGGGGAGCGGGTCCAGAGGAGGTTTACGAGAATGATCCCAGGAGATTGGGTTAATATATGGTGAGTGTTTCACGTCACTGGGTTGGTCTCGCTGAAGTTTAGAAGGATAAGGGGGGACCTCAGTGAAACTTACCGAATAGTGAAAGCACTGGATAGAGTGGATGTGGGGAGGATGTTTCAACTAGTGGAAGAGTCTAAGACCAGAGGCCATAGACTCAGAATAAAAGGCTGTACCTTTGGAAAGGAGATGAAGAGTAATTTCTTTAGTCAGAGGGTGGTGAATCTGTGGAATTCATCGCCACAGAAGGCTGTGGAGGCCAAGTCAATGGATATTTTCAAGGTGGAGATTGACAGATTCTTGATTAGTACGGGTGTCAGTGGTTATGGGGAGAAGGCAGGAGAATGAGGTTGAGAGGGAATGATAAATCAGCCATGATTGAATGGCGGAGTAGACTTGATGGGCCGAATGGCCTACGACTGCTCCTATAACTTATCAAATGTCTGTTTATGCGATTGTTACTTGTTGCTTACAATGTCTCAGCTGCTCCATGAGATGTTGTCTTGAAGAGGCGGTGGTAGGAATGGGACCTGCATCATCTCACGGGGCGGTGGAGCAACTGTAGAGGACATTGACACATTGCCCGGCAACCCCAGCAACTCCGCCTCAGTGTCGCTGCCTGGACTATGGGCCATTGTGGCCAAGTTAAGACTCTTAACATATTTTTAAAAATCAGACTTGCAGCGTACAAGATGGCGCCTGAAACATGGCGACTCGTGTACTGACTCGGTGTAGTCTATTCTCTTACACTCTTGTACTTGGTATGACTGTGACTAATTTATAGGGGGATTGTCACTGAACTGTATGCAAAGAAATAATTTCACTGAACGTATGTACACATGACAATAAAGTACCATTGAACCACATCAACTTTATTTGGAGTCTGTGCTTGCTAGGAATATTTGGAAGTGGGCTTCGAGATTCATCAAAGGGAGGTCTTTGTGCTCGATGATCTGTCCCTGTGGATGCAAACTGAGACAGACATTGCTGGAGGATTTTCTCGGTGAAAGATACACATTCGTTTGTCTGAAGCTTTGCAGTGCAAGGCACTATCCATGACTGAGTGTTGCAGGCTTGCACATTCCAATGCCCAGGACCATGCTGAGAGAACCATTGAACCTTGGCATGTCTATCTATTGAGTTCCATGAGGGAAGGCTGCAAATTAGGGCCTTCTTGCATTGCCACACTAAGAGGTTGGAACCTATGTCGAAACCCCTCAGACTTACTGCCCATAGAATTTTGGGCCTGTTCTGGATTGGTATGCCAATGTTATGTTATGTTGATTGAATGTAGCATTTTCAGTATTTGAGCATCTAATCGAAACCCAATAGACAATCGAGACCCAATAGACAATAGACAATATTGTCTATATTATAAGGAGGAGGCCATTCGGCCCTTCGAGCCAGCACCGCCATTCAATGTGATCATGGCTGATCATTCTCAATCAGTACCCCGTCCCTGCCTTCTCCCCATACCCCCTGACTCCGCTATCCTTAAGAGCTCTATCTAGCTCTCTCTTGAATGCATTCAGAGAATTGGCCTCCACTGCCTTCTGAGGCAGAGAATTCCACAGATTCACAACTCTCTGACTGAAAAAGTTTTTCCTCATCTCAGTTCTAATTGGCTTACCCCTTATTCTTAAACTGTGGCCCCTTGTTCTGGACTCCCCCAACATTGGGAACATGTTTCCTGCCTCTAACGTGTCCAACCCCTTAATAATCTTATACGTTTCGATAAGATCTCCTCTCATCCTTCTAAATTCCAGTGTATACAAGCCTAGTCGCTCCAGTCTCAACATATGATAGTCCTGCCATTCTGGGAATTAACCTAGTAAACCTACGCTGCACGCCCTCAATAGACCCGATGCACAAGACAATCAATGGGTTTTTTCAATCCACAGCTTGGTGTTCTACCTGAGCTCTACCTGAGCTCACCTGTTACCTGCTTTTAGTTCAATTGGTATTTTGAGCAAGAAGATTACAAAGCTAATGCCATTTCTTATCAAATGAGTTTAATGTGCAACAAAGGTGAAGAAAAAAAATGGCGTGACTCATATAATGTTTACACAACGCATAAGCAATTTAAATATTGAAACAAAAATCTGAGAAGTTAAATTTAAGATGACCATTTAAAAAAAGTCTGCAATTATACAGAGCTGCTGATGTCGTTATTGTGCTAAGGACACACACTCACACATACACACACGCACACGCACACACACACACACACACACGCACACACGCACACACGCACACACACACACACATGGAAAATGCCAGGAGAGCAAGTAATTTTGGCCAAAAATGCTGATTTTGAGCAATTATTAAAGAGGTTTGACCCAGAGAGGAAATAGAGCTTGGAGACTGTGGTAGGGCGGAAATTGAATTGCAAGGAGGAAGTATTTACAATTTATGAGTGATGATCTGATGTATGACAGTAAAAATAGAAAAGGGTATGACAATGTGAGGTTGTTACATCTATATACTGAAACTCTCGTTTGTTTGTTTGTTTGTTCCTGAACTACAGCCAAAACGGAATTTTAGGCCCACCTTACTCACCGTCGTCCCTTTGGTGCTAATGAAAGAGGTTTCATTGAAATCGGTGTTATATTTTAAATGTTATTCACATTTAAAAGCTTAAATCTCTCTCCCAGGAGTGGAGGGAGAGGGGGTGGAGGGAGGGGGGGGTGGAGGGAAGATAAGGGGGGTTGAGGAAGATGGAGTGGGGGGGGGAGGAGAGGGGGGGAGGGAAGGGGGTGGAGAGGGAAGGGGAGGAGAGGGGAGGGGGGAGGGGGGAGGAGAGGGGAGGGGGGAGGGGGGGAGGGAGGACATTTACTGCACATCGTGTATGTGTATGTGACAAATAAATTTGACTTGACTAAATTTGACTTGAGAGGGTGCTGCACCAATGCAGGAGAGGTTTGGGCCCAACGGCTCCACTTGGTATAGTAAACTGCTAAATATTGGATATCCTGGGTGACTGAGTGTGGTTGAGGCCATTTTAAACTATTTTATTAACATATTAATGTGAGTCTGCCATATAATAGCATTGAAGTTATTATCATGTCTAATTGCATTACAAGTCAGTTTTGACTTTCAAGTTAAGTTACAAGCAGCAAGAAAGATTTTTCTCTCTCTTTGTAAGCAATTTCTGATCCAGCTGCAGCTTTAGTGATAATTCTAATGTGCAAGTAATTTGTTTCTGGGGTTGCTAACTTCCTCACTCCCAAATACGGGACAAGGTGACGTCACCGCCCCGCGCCCCACATAACCTCACCCATCCAGGGGCCACGTGCTCCCGCTCCACCAATGGCGGCCGCCATTGGTGGAGCGGGAGCACATGGCCGCTGGTTGGGTGAGGTCACGTGGGGGGCGGGGCGGTGACGTCACCCTTTGTCCCTTGGGAGTGAGGAAGTTGGCAGCCCTACTAATACGGAACAAGGGGCAAATGAATTTAACTCAAGATACGGGATGTCCCGGCTAATATGGGACGGTTGGCTACCCTATTTGTGGCTCATGTAGTTTTCAATGCTGAGCCCCAATCTCATGGACTGCACTAGCTTCCATGAATTGTATTCTAACTTCATGTCTATCCCGCTGTTTAGAATCTCTTGTGTGCAACTGGGCAGCACCTAACAACTTAGTTGCAAGCAAGACACAATAGAGGCCCTGTCCCACTTCGGCGATTGTTAAGGCGACTGCCGGCGACTAGGCTGTCACCACACGGTCGCCGATGTGTCACGGGGTGTCGCGGGCACGGTCGTGGGTAGTCTCCAATGAGTCGTAGCTGTTCGCGGGTCGTGGCGAAAATTTCTCTCTGCTCGAGAATGTTCGGCAACAGCTCGCCTGACGCCAATGATCGTAGCTTGTCGTATCCTGTTTATTCACAAAGTGCTGGAGTAACTCAGCAGGTCGGGCAGCATCTCGGGAGAGAAGGAATGGGTGACGTTTCGGGTCGAGACCCTTCTTCAGACTGATGTCGGGGGGCGGGACAAAGGAAGGATGTAGGTGGAGACAGGAAGATAGAGGGAGATCTGGGAAGGAGGAGGGGAAGAGAGGGACAGAGGAACTATCTAAAGTTGGAGAAGTCGATGTTCATACCACTGGGCTGCAAACTGCCCAGACGAAATATGAGGTGCTGTTCCTCCAATTTCCGGTGGGCCTCACTATGGCACTGGAGGAGGCCCATGACAGAAAGGTCAGACTGGGAATGGGAGGGGGAGTTGAAGTGCTCGGCCACCGGGAGATCAGTTTGGTTAATGCGGACCGAGCGCAGGTGTTCAGCGAAGCGATCGCCGAGCCTGCGCTCGGTTTCGCCGATGTAAATATGTTGGCATCTAGAGCAGCGGATGCAATAGATGAGGTTGGAGGAGGTGCAGGTGAACCTTTGTCTCACCTGGAAAGACTGTTTGGGTCCTTGGATGGAGTTGAGGGGGGAGGTAAAGGGACAGGTGTTGCATCTCGTGTCGTATCCTGTCGTAGGTTGTTGCCAGGTTGTCGCCAGGTGACTTTGGCTGAATTTTGTTTGTTTGAATAAAGTAAATTTTGGACATTTTGACCAAAGATTGATGTGTGAAGTTATTGTATTTCAGAGTAGTTTCACGTGGCATCTCTTTCAAATATTTTAATTCCATTTATTTTGACCAATTAAACAAACACAAACACAAGCATTGCGCTGCATTGAAAAGCAAACTCTTTTCATTTATTTTGACATTGCACTGCGTTGGGTCTCTTCAGGGACAAGGGCTTCAACCACACAGACCTCTTCTTGGGCTTCTTCTTCCCCATTCTTCTTGTCCTTCTGTCTTGCAGAAGTCTAAGCATGAGGGGCCGCTGCAAGCAGCAGGGCTTGCATTTGATGTAAGAGCAATGCCATCATACGTTGCTTCCTGGCAGTCATGATGCTGATTGATCGGAGACCCTACCCAAACCCATTTTTGCGCCAAAATTACGTGAAATGGCCGCCGTTGTCATCAGTTGTGATCTGACAGGGTCGTAGCTTGTCGAGGGTGGAGGTAGGTTGACTTCGGTTGTCGTAGCTTGTCGTAGTCCCTGTCGTAGGTGGACGTCCTAGGTCGCGATGACTGGATCGCCGGTTGTCGGCAGCTTGCCGACGCCTAGGTGGTAGATTGTCGTAGGCATTGTCGTAGGGAGAGTCGTAGACATTATCGTATTCCCAATCTCGTTGTACACCTGTACAATGACAATAAAGATATATTGTATTGTATCGTTTAAAAAATTGAAGTTTTTTCGGCGATCTGCTACGACTTTGGCAGTCGCCTTAAAAACCGCAGATGTGGGACAGGCCCTTAAGGGGTGTTTGGGGGCAGGGTGTTAGTGATACCTAGTAAACATGGGACTAAAGTAGCAAATGTGATAATCCTGGGTTTGCAGTATTGCAGCCATAATCCATACCACACGAGCTATCTCTGGCACAAAATGACTACTCAGGGTGCCAGCTTCACAGAGTAAACATCCAACGGGTTCATTGATGTTTTAAGTGAAAGGGAACTTTCCACCACAGAAAGGGCTGGCCTGTTTGAGAATTGAGTCCCACCCAAGGTTGTTTTTCCTCATGCTCTATTGTAAATGTTGTCTACATCTCAAGAACATTTTTTTTTTTTTTAAAGCTAAAAAGGACACAATACTGGAGTAATTCAGTGGGTCAGGCAGCATCTCTGCAGAACATGGATAGGTGACGTTTCGTATTTGGACCCTTCTTCAGACTGATTGCCGGGGGGTAGAAAGCTGAAAGAGAGGAGGGGCAGGACAAAGCGTTGGCGGCTAATGTGGTGAAAGCAGGTGAGGAGAATTTTGCTGCCTGACCTGCTGAGTTTCTCCAGCACTTTGGGCCCATTTTTGTAAATTAGCATGTGCAGTTCATCGTTTCCACAATAAAATCCTGAGTCTTTGAAATTGTTCTCAATAGAAATGAATTTTTTAAATGGCAATTATTTTGTTTGCTGCTTTACCTTTGATTCCTGGAAGCTCCAGGGGGATTCCTGGACAGTTGGGAACCCGTTGCAAATATTAACCTCTGGCCACGATGCCTTCCCCCGCTGAGGTCAACACTTCGAGTGGGTAGATGACTCAATGGTTGGGGATAAGTCTGAAGAAGGGTCTCGACCCGAAACGTCACCCATTCCTTCTCTCCCGAGATGCTGCCTGACCTGCTGAGTTACTCCAGCATTTTGTCCATAAATGGTTGCCTAAACGTAACAAGTCATTAATTTTGACATCATGTTGTCGCTCGTACGTTTACTGAAAACTTCCTGTGCTGTATTGAGAACTAGGCCGTAGGTTCAGGAAACAGCATTGCAGGTTTGTGCTCCTGCATGCAAAGTAAAATTGACGCAACTCTGGAGAATCCCTGCAGAGTGTTTGCTGTGGCTATTAATTATCTGGTTTCTCTTGGTGGTACTGAGACTGCATGACCTTCTGATTTGACTGAGATTGCGATTTTTTTTTTCTCTGTGTTTTAAGAAAGTCAAACTCCAATGTTAGACAAAACGGTGAGTGTGGTCATGACGACGAACTTTGTCCCACGGGTCTATCTCTGCTTCAGAGGCTTTATAGTATTTGTGCATTGATGTGCAGTTAATGGGTGTTAGGAGCACCAGTTTGGAAGTAAACCAGTTTTCTATTATTTGGTTGCAATAAGGCGCTTTTGTAATGGTTGGGGGAGGGGGGGGATCTTGATTTTTAAAGCAAAATGTGTCCATTATAGTGAAAGAGTGAACTGAGGTCTCAGCCACGAGTTGGATTCGACAGAAGCAAAGTGGCAGTGGATTAATTGCAGCTGGGAAGAATCTCCTCCGCATTTAGAATAAGCCAAGGTTTGACTTGAACTTGTTATATTACAGTGAGTTTCCTCGCACGTCACCCACTGCCTTCAACTCTCCAACCCTTAGACGCCCAGACTATAGACTCCTCCATTCGTCCAGAGCAATGAGTAGGCACGGCCATTTGGAAAGCCAATAAATGTTTTGTTTCATGTATCTGACAGCCACTCTAGATGAAGGATTCCAACCCAAAATGCTGCCTGACCTGCTGAGTTTCTCCAACACATTTTGTTTTGCTCCAAAGTTCCAGCATCGCAGTTTCTTGTGTCTCAACTTTATTTCCATTTGGCTAGATTCTTAAGGTCTATATTCATAGAAACATAGAAAAAATAGGTGCAGGAGGAGGCCATTTGGCCCTTCGAGCCAGCACCGCCATCCATTGTAAGAAAATAACTGCAGATGCTGGTACAAATCGAAGGTATTTATTCACAAAATGCTGGAGTAACTCAGCAGGTCAGGCAGCATCTCAGGAGAGAACGAACGGGTGACGTTTCGGGTCGAGACCCTTCAGTGTGCATGGGATGTACTCGAGAGCATCTATATTTATCAATCTTCACCTTAAATATATCTAACAATGGGCCAACACTACCATCGGGCAGTGAACACCAGAGATTCACTACCCTGTGATGGAAGAAATCTTACTAGTTTATTTTAAATGATCGCCCCCTTATTTTGCAACTCCGTCCCCTTGTTCATGAGTTTCCCCAAAAGTAAAAACATCCCAAAATCTATCCCATCAAGACCCCTTAGTACCTTAAACACATTTGGCGATCATGGCTGATCATCCATAATCAGTAACCCGTGCCTGCCTTCTCCCCATATCCCTTGATTCCACTAGCCCCTAGAACTCTATCTAACTCTCCTTGGATTTTTACAAGAATAGTGACCAAATGTGTTTAAGGTACTAAGGGGTCTTGATGGGTTAGATTTTGGGATGTTTTTACTTGTGGGGAACTCATGAACAAGGGGACTGAGTTGCAAAATAAGGGGGCGATCACTTAAAATAAACTAGTAAGATTCCTTCCATCACAGGGTAGTGAATCTCTGGTATTCACTGCCCGATGGTAGTGTTGGCCCATTGTTAGATATATTTAAGGTGAAGAATGATAAATATAGATGCTCTCGAGTACATCCCATGCACACTTGTATAAGTCAGATGTTAAGTTGGAAACGGAAGTGAAATGCGCAGGAGTAAATTTACCATTTGACATGGGGACCACTGGCAAATCTGACGTGGGGTCCTCGCGAGGTGGGGAGCTATGAGGTTGGGACTTGGGGAGGGGGGGGATCTCTGAGGTGGAGACCTCTGGGTAGCTCCGACAGGGAGACCACAGGGGTGGGGTCGGGAGCTCTGATGTGAGGACCATGGGTGGCAGGGGAGGGGGGAGCTCGGAGGCTGAGACCACGGTGTGGGGGGGGGGGGGGTGGGCACTCTGACGGGATCACAGGGGACTCAGTGGGCTTAGAGAATGTCTGGGAGGTAGTCAGAATGTCTGGAAAAGCTCTTCAGCGGGTAGTCCATAGAGCTCAGAGGACCATTGGAACACAGCTACCAGCCTTGGAGGGCATCTACAACACACGACGCCTCAGAAAAGTCACCAGCATTCACAAAGACTCCTCACACCCCTGCAACAGTCTGTTCGAACGTCTACCATCGGGCAGATGCTACAAGGCCTTCTACGCCCGCACCTCCAGACTCAGGAACAGCTTCATCCCCAGGGCCATAGCTGCTATGAACCGGTCCTGCTGAGCCGGATGGTCACATCGCACAGTGAACCGGCACAGATCTACTTGCACTTTATACTGTTTTAAAACTGTTCTAATTTGTTTCATTGGGTTGTTTAAATTAATACTGATTAGCTAATTGATCTATTGCATCGTATGGGAGGCGCATTCCCAATCTCGCTGTACCCCTGTACAATGACAATAAAGATATATTGTATTGCATTGTATTGTATAAGTGCGAGTTTACGTACGTCCAGGAGTACCTGTATTTGAAAGATCGAGGAATTGAGTGAACTGGCACAGAGGAGCAGATGATAGCAACATAGATCAGCCATGATCATAGTAAATGGAGGGTGGGCTTGATGGGCCTGGTGGCCTCTTGTGTTTGTGGACCACTTTTCCGGGTTGCTTGCTGATGGGTGCCAAACTGTCTTGGATGGAAACGCTCTCATGCTACTATTTTGAAGAGAGCCGGGATTGCTAGCAGATATTTACTCATCATGGCACCTTAAAATCAGATCGTCCAGTCATTATCACGTTGTCTTTTTTTTGGTAGTTGTTGTGCATGATTGACTTTTCATTTGTGTATTACACGGCGACTGAAGTACTTGAGGCTTTTTTGACGTCTTGGTAGACGTTGCTATAAATAGCAAGACTTTGTCTCTCCAGTGGGTAAAGATCTAACTTGTAAGGCCTCACATGGTCAAATATCCAGAACCCATTCTTGTGTAAGTTCATGAAGTAGTCTGTGGAACTGATTTTTAGATTTAGAGATACAGCGCGGAAACAGGCCCTTCGGCCCACCGAGTCCGCGCCGCCCAGCGATCCCCGCACACTAACACTATCCTACACACACTAGGGACAATTTTTACATTTGCCCAGTCAATTAACCTACATAACTGTACGTCTTTGGAGAGTGGGAGGAAACCGAAGATCTCGGAGAAAACCCACGCAGGTCACGTGGAGAACGTACAAACTCCGTACAGACGGCGCCCGTAGTCAGGATCGAACCTGAGTCTCCGGCGCTGCATTCGCTGTAAGGCAGCAACTCTACCGCTGCGCCACCGTGCCGCCCTTACTGATCTCCAATTGGAATAAGTTCATAAGTGATAGGAACAGAATTAGGCCATTCGGCTCATCAAGTCTACTCTGCCATTCAATCATGCCTGAGCTATCTTTTCCTCTTAGCCCCACTCTCCTGCCTTCTCCCCTTAACCCCTGACACCCGTACTAATCAAGAATCTATCTATCTCTGTCAAGTTTGTCAGTAGATTTGAACAATTTCTGTTCTTGGGTGTTCTTCTGTGTAAAACAATAAGCTCAGTAAGGTGATAAACAATGCAACAAACAGCGACCAAGCGACTTTTATACAGGGCAAGAGGCTGGTTAATCTTCCCAATGTTTTATGTGATCAAGTGTGAGAGGTGCTGATGAGCAGGAGGGGTGTAGTGGTGAGACAAGGTAGGAGTGAGAGCACCCATTCAATGTCTCTCTGGAATTCATGACGAGAGATTCTACCACGCGCAGGAGCTGACAGTAGTGGTCTTGGAAGCCTGTGCCCTGTGCCTCAGTGGGGATTCTGCGTGCCTTGGGCTTGTTCCTCCTTTCAGGAAACGAAGCCATAAGGTGAGAAGTCATTGGAGGTAATAAAATCTGGACTTAAAGTCTGGGTTTGATCGTGGTGTTTCTCAGTCAAAGACACGGCTGTTGAGCCATGGCGGCACGGTGGCGCAGGATTAGAGTTGCTGCCTTACAGCGAATGCAGCGCCGGAGACTCAGGTTCGATCCTGACTACAGACGCCGTCTGTACGGAGTTTGTACGTTCTCCCCGTGACCTGCGTGGGTTTTCTCCGAGATCTTCGGTTTCCTCCCACGCTCCAAAGACGTTCAGGTATATAGGTTAATTGACTGGGTAAATGTAAAAAATGTCCCTAGTGTGTGCAGGATAGTGTTAATGTGCGGGGATCGCTGGGCGGCGCGGACCCCGGTGGGCCGAAGGGCCTGTTTCCGCGCTGTATCTCTAAATTTAAAATCTCCCTCCACAGCTGTTGCTCACGAGGGCTCCGTGTCTTATCCCACTCTTTATCCCGGACCTTCAAGTAGGCTTCTGTTGTAAACCTTTGTCATCTGGCTGCCAGGTGTGTTGTGGTTACATGTGACAGCAGGGAAAGCTGTACAGCCTGTCGCCAGAGAGCACGACTGCAAAGCCCCAAACCCAGCCCAAAGCTTCCTCAAGGTTTCGTTAGCAAAACCAACAATTTAATTGCAGAAACAAAGAACCGCAGATGCTGGTTTATACCAACGACAGATGCAAAGTGCTGGAGTAACTCAGCGGGGTCAGGCAGAATCTCTGGAGACGAATGTTGGGTGATGTTTTGGATCGGGACCCTTCTTCAGAATGACAGTCCTGACCCGAAATGTCACCCATTCTTATCCTCCAGAGATGCTGCCTGACCCGCTGAGTTACTCCAGCACTTTGTGTCCATCTCAAGAATTTAATTCACCTGTAGTAACCGTGACTGCACTTAAAGAACTTAGTTGAATGAAAGCAGGGTGCCCTGAGGTGAGAGAAGTTATAAACAAGTCTTTGTCTGTGGGTAATGCGTTTGGCTGTGATGCCCCACTTGGTCAATGATTCAGACCTACCTATATAGACACAAAATGGTGGAGTAACTCAGCGGGGCAGGCAGCATCTCTGGAGAGAAGGAATTGGTGACGGATCGGGTCGAGACCCTTCTTCGGTCCTGAAAAGTCACCCATTCCTTCTACCCAGAGATGCTGCCTGTCACGCTGAGTTACTCCAGCATTTTGTGTGTCTATCTTCGTTGTAAACCAGCATCTGCAGTTCCTTTCTACACACTCAGACTTACCTGTTGTGTTTGTTCACAGAATGGTCTCTGGGACCAATCTCTTCCTGGAAACCCAATTATTACCAGGTTTTCTCTTTCAGGTTTGGCCGGACACAGGGGAAAAACAGAACACATTTTGTGACAGTGTAAAGGGTGGTGGGTGTATGGAACAAACTGCCAGAGGAGGTAGTTGAGGCTGGGACAATCACAATGTTTAAGAACCAGTTAGACAGGTACATGGATAGGACAAGTTTGGAGGGATATGGACCATGCGCAGGCAGGTGGGACTAGTGTAGCTGGGACATGTTGGCCTTTGTGGGCAGGTTGGGCGGAAGGGCCTGGTTCCACACTGTACCAATCTATGACTCTATCTCTCCCCCAAAGCATTGGAAGTGATGCAAGACCACTCCAGGAAATCTTTGCAAAGAGGTACCTAAGCAAGCATCATAGTGCAACAATCCAGTTGTTGTCCATCCTCACTTTGCCTATCTCAGCCCCAGCACCTTGCAGATATTTCTCATCTTGCTGACACGTGTGCCCACTTTACTGCTTACATATGCTGTGTTCTGGCTCATTGACGTGGCTTTCCACGAAACCATGTTTCAACTCATTTGTCCAGTTCCATTTCTGACGTGCCTGGAATCAATTGGCTTCATCCCGTGCCTTGGTTGATTTGGCAGAAGAGGATGTTCAGAGAGGGAATTTGGAGCAGTAGATATTGCCCATCATGTTCAATTCTCAGTGAGATACCTGTAAGATAAGGCATGGAATTAGGGGTAGGCCATTTGACCCCTTATTCCTGTTCTATCATTCCAGTAAGATCCTGACTGAGCTTTAATTTTGGCACTAAACCCACCTTCCTCGATTCTAAAATCTTGTTGATCTATCATGAATCTTCTTGCAAACTCTGCCACTTATTGAGTAGGGAAGTCCAAAGCTTTATCAGCCTCTGGATGAAGAAATATATGCTGTAATTGTAATTTTTTTTGCACAATCCGCAGGCATTGCCACTTTCATTTCACTGCACATCGTGTATGTGTATGTGACAAATAAACTTGACTTGACTTATCTCAGTCCTAAATGGCTGACTCCTTACTGTGAGATTGGAGCCCCCAATTCTACACATCCCAGCCAGAGCGAGCATCATCTATCCTTAATGGTTCAATGAGATAGTCTGTCCTTTTTGTACTCGATTTAATGTTCTCCCATGATCTAATCTAAAAAATATTGTCAAACCTGATTTTGTTTTCACTGATCTAGACTGACTGCCAAATCCTAATATTATGGTTGCATTTGCTATCTTCCAATCTGTGGAAACCTGTTAGATGACAACCAATTCATCCACTATCTCCACACCATTCTTTTCAAAACTTTAAGATACAGGCCCTGAGAATTTGTCCCTTTTCAGTCCCATTAAATCTCCAATACATTTTTTTTCCAGCACTAATGTTAATTTCATCAGGTTCCCCCTCTGCTGTTCTCTAATATTTTCCTGGGAAACTGCCTTGATCCAAAAAGCATAAAATATTTAATTCCTCTACCATTTCCTTGTTCCTCAAAATAATATCACGTATTCCAATTCTCCATGTCTACAGAAGCTTTTCCAGTTTTTTTTTTTAACTTCCTTGATTATTCTTGCTTCCCACTTTCCCTTTCCTTGTTTATTTCTTCATTCTGCTCTGTTGAAATCTGAAATGTTTCTAGTCCTATGACTTACTGCCCATTTTTGGAAGGTTGTAAGCCTTTGATCTCGTACTGTCTTTAAGTTCTCTTTCTATCAATGGGTGGACTATTTCCCTGTTGGCTTTTTGTGCCTCAAGGGATACATCTTGCTTGTAAACCGTCTTCTAATTCTTTAAACGTTAACTATTGCTTGTTTGCTGTCAAACCTTTTCATGCAATTTCCATATATATCACAGTGTCGTACCTTCATAGTTTGTTTTAATCAGATTTAAGACCCTGGTTTCAGATTGAACCAAATCAGGTATGTAGGTTAATTGGCTGGGTAAATGTAAAAATTGTCCCTAGTGGGTGTAGGATAGTGTTAATGTGCGGGGATCGCTGGGCGGCACGGACTTGGTGGGCCGAAAAGGCCTGTTTCCGGCTGTATATATATGATATGATATGATATAATTTATAATTCTATCATTATCATTCTTCCCCAAAGGCTCTCAATGATCAGATTTTAATTCACTCTTTCTCATTGATTATACTGGATGAAAGGAGTAGGTTTCCTCGTTGGTTCCTCTACATATTTAGCTGAAAAATCACTATGATTTGCCGCTCACTCATCTAAATTATTTTGCCCAGTCTATATGTAGATTACAGTACCCCAAGATTATCATATTATCCTTGTAAATGCTCTAATTTCATCAAATAAAGCTCCATTGAACTTGTGGTTTGCTCTACTGTTTGAGATCTGTAGACCCTGCTCACGAATACCTTTGGCCTCTTCCTGCTCCTTAGATTAATCAAAACAGATCCTCTGTGATTTTCAGAAATAAAATGCTTTTCATTCTACTGGGGTTATCTCATTCAGAGCTACCACATGCTTCATTTGGTCAATCTCATTTAAGATATCGTGGCAAGTTTAACTCTCGTCGTTGGTCACTTTGTCATCATGTTCCATAATGACTATTAGATAATGCAAGAAAATAACTGCAGATGCTGGTACAAATCGAAGGTGTTTATTCACAAAATGCTGGAGTAACTCAGCAGGTCAGGCAGCATCTCAGGAGAGAAGGAATGGGTGACGTTTACGGGTCGAGACCCTTCTTCAGACTATTTTTATTAGATAATGCCATCAATTCATTTCTCCTGCTGTGAATGTTGCATGCAATGAAATAAAGCGGCTTCAAATTTGTCCTTGCTTTGATTCTAGATACATAGAAGCATAGACAATAGGTGCAGGAGTAGGCCTTCGAGCCAGCACCGCCAATCAATATGATCATGGGTGATCATCTAAAATCAGTACCCCGTTCCTTCTTTCTCCCCATATCCCTTGATTTCGTTAGCCCTAAGAGCTATATCCAACTCTCTTGAATACATCCAGTAGATTGGCCTCCACTGCCTTCTGTGGCAGAAAGTTCCACAGATTTACAATTCTCTGGGTGAAAAGGTTTCTCCTCATCTCAGTCCTAAATGCCCTATCCCTTATTCTTAAACTGTGATCCCTGGTTCTGGACTCCCCCAGCATCGGGAACATTTTTCCTGCATCTAACCTGTCCAATCCCTTAATACTTTTTATATCTATATACTAAAACTCTCGTTTGTTTGTTTGTTTGTTCCTGAACTACAGCCAAAACAGTACACAATAGCGTGACAATTTTAGGCCCACCGTACTCGCCATCATCCCTTTGGTGCTAATGGAAGAAGTTTCATTGAAATTGGTGTTATATTTTTAAAGATATTCACATTTTAAAGTTTAAACCTATCTCCTAGGGAGGGAGGGAGGGAGGATAAAGAGGGTTGAGGGGGATGGAGTGGGGGGGGGGGGGAAGGGCTGAGAGGAAGGGGGGAGGGGGTGGAGGGAGGGGGGAGGGGGAGGGGGGGAGGAGAGGGTGCTGCACCAATGCAGGAGACCATGGCCCAACGGGTCCATTTGGTCTAGTGTTTCTATAAGACTCTAGTGGGAGGTGGACTCTTTGCACTCTAACATCCTGACAGACCCTGTTCTCATTACCATCTTCACTGTACTGTTGCCTTTTCTGTGGGATTCAACGTTGTATTTCCTCTCTCCCTTAAATGGTTTAGTTTAAAACCTAACCTATAGCTGATTATTCGATTTACCAGGGCACTGTTTGCAGCCCGACTCAACTGAAACCCGTTTCAGACTGACACAGCTGATGCCTACCCTAGCTCCCTCTTTCCCAGTGAATTGAAAGGCATTTCTGCCCCACCAAACTTTAAGCTTTGTGTTCAACTCTTGGACTTCACTTGGCATTCTACTTGGATAGAGCCAAATCCAAATGCAAACCCTAATTTCAGTAGGACTTCCAAATTTTGTCCTGTCGATGTGCCCAATATGATACCAAATTAAACTAGTTCCTCCCCCCATATTCCTCCATTCTCTGCAGATTCATTTGTCCATCTAAAAGGCTCTGTAACTCCACCGTCGTACCTGCCTTCACCACTACAATACAATACAATATATCTTTATTGTCATTGTACAGGGGTACAACGAGATTGGGAATGCGACTTCCATACGATGCAATAAATTGATTAGCTAATCAGCATAAATTTAGACAAACCAGTGAAACAAAATTAGAATTTATTCACAAAATGCTGGAGTAACTCAGCAGGTCAGGCAGCATCTCGGGAGAGAAGGAATGGGTGACGTTTCGGGTCGAGACCCTTCTTCAGACACCGTTTTAAAACAGAATAAAGTGCAAATAGGTCTGTGCCGGTTCACTGTGCGATGTGACCATCCGGCTCAGCAGGACCGGTTCATAGCAGCTATGGCCCTGGGGATGAAGTTGTTCCTGAGTCTGGAGGTGCGGGCGTAGAAGGCCTTGTAGCGTCTGCCTGATGGTAGAAGTTCGAACAGACTATTGCAGGGGTGTGAGGAGTCTTTGTGAACTAGCCCTGGCAATAAGCTCCAACCCCTATCTGTGTATTAAACAAAACTTGCCCCGCATATCTTCTGTAAACTTTCTTCCTCTTACCTTCAAGCTGTGCCTTCTAGTATTTGACATTTGTTTTGCCCTGCGAGCAAAATTATGACTGTCTACCCTTTCTCTGCCTCTCTAAGTTTTCTAAATTTCCAAGGGGTCACCTCTCGGCCTCTAAAACATCAGAGAAAACAACTCAAGTTTGTTCAATTGAAACTGAATTTTGAACAAATTCAAATTTGTTCTTCAAAACAAATTTGTTGTTTGTTCCCTGCAAATAATGCTCTTTAACCCAGATGGCATCTTATTAAACCGAGCATCTGCACTCACTCCAAAGCCTCCACATCCTTCCTGTAAGAGGGCGACCATTATGCACGCAATACTCCACACGCGGCCTAACCACAGATTTACAAAGCTGCAACGTGACATTGTGACTCTTGTACTCAATGCCCCACCCCATGAAGACAGGCATGCTCTACGCCTTCTTTGCCATTCTATTTGCCTACGTTGTTACTTTCAGGGAGTTATGCACTTGAACATCCAGATCCCTTTATACATCAATGGTCAAGCATATTGCCCTTAACTAATATACTCTTCCCTTACATTTGACCTCCCTAAATGCAAGATCTCGCACTTGGCCAGATTAAACCCTGTCTACCATTTTACGATACGATGCGATAGAACTTTATTTATCCCAGGAGGCAAATTGATCTGCCAACAGTCATAAAACACAGAATACATGAAACATGAAACGCTGGCCAACCTGAGGAGTACCTTCAGCAAGAGACTGATTCCACCAAGATGCAGCACAGAACGCCACAGGAGATCCTTCTTCCCTGTGGCTATCAAACTGTACAACTCCTCCCCTTCTGTCATGGGGAGACTGACTCCCTTCCCCCCCCCCCGCAATATTTGCACATCCCCAATCATTTCCACTCGTCACTTTTCTCCCCTTAATTGTGACTAATCCACATCTTGTTGTATTGTTGAACACCCATAGTTTCATTGTCCAGAATTCCAGAATTTTTTCTGTCATCTGCAAAGTTACTTGCCAACCCATCTATATTTTTGTCTGTCATTTATATATATATATATAATATATATGGGCGGCACGGTAGCGCAGCGGTAGAGTTGCTGCTTTACAACGAATGCAGCGCCGGAGACTCAGGTTCGATCCTGACTACGGGTGCTGCACTGTAAGGAGTTTGTACGTTCTCCCCGTGACCTGCGTGGGTTTTCTCCGAGATCTTCGGTTTCCTCCCACACTCCAAAGACGTACAGGTTTGCAGGTTAATTGGCTGGGTAAATGTAAATGTAAAAATTGTCCCTAGTGGGTGTAGGATAGTGTTAATGTGCGGGGATCGCTGGGCGGCACGGACTTGGTGGGCCGAAAAGGCCTGTTTCCGGCTGTATATATATGATATGATATGATATATATATATATCACAAACAACAGAGGTCCCATCACTGCCCACTGTAGAACTCCACCACTCACAGATCTTCAGCTAGAATGACACCTTGCCAAAATTCCCCTCGGTAGTTTGGATTCAGAACTGGTTTACCCATGGAAGACCAAGCCATTGTGGATCTCATGTATTATAATCTACTGGATCAACCCACATAACCAACTTTATCAAATGAAGGGGCTCGACCTGAAACATCACCTATCCATGTTCTCCAGACCTGACCCGCTGCCTGACCCGCTGAGTTACTCTGTCACTTTGTGTCCTTAGTTGATAACGTCCATTGCTCTACCCTTGTTAATCATGTCCATCACCTCCTCAGAAGCCTCAGTCAAGTTTGTAACACACAGCCATGCCGACTGTCCCTAATTAGCCCATTGTGTTCCAAACACGCCTGAATCCTTTCCAGTAGCTTTTCCACCACTAATTTGTGAGTCACTGGAATATAATTTCCTGGATTGTCCATGTTTGCCTTCTTAGACAAAGGAATAACATTGGCTACTCTCCAACTCTGTGGGATCTCACTCAGGGCCAGAGAGGATACAAAAACGTAGTTTAAATCCATACACTTATTCCTGTATTGATGACTAAATGCCAGCAGATCTAATAGGAGCATCCATCAGTGAAAATCAGCATGTTGAATCTCATCCAGACAATGCTACAGAGATGTCATTGTTTAGAAGAAGAGCAAGGGATTTAACCAACTTGTACGGCCATTCAATATTACCAAAGACTGAAGAAGGGTCTTGACCCGAAACGTCACCCATTCCTTCTTTCCAGTGATGCTGCCTGACCCGCTGAGTTACTCCAGCATTTTGTGTCTACCTTTACTAAAGCAGATAATGTGACTATCATCATAGTGCTGGTACTAGAGTCTTCATGGATGCAAATTGGCTGCTCCACTTCCTGCATTACCACTGTGATTATGCTTCAGTGGTATTTCTTTGCTGCAGGGTGTTTTGAAATATCTTGAAAGGTTAATGCAGGTGCTGCACAAACAAGTCCTCCTCATCCCCTTCAGTGAAGATGAAGCTGCAGCTCGAAATGGAGATAGACACAAAATGCTGGAGTAACTCAGTGGTCAGCCAGCATCTCCGGAGAAAAGGAATACGTGACGTTTTGGATCGAGACCCTTGGAGTTTGCGATTGGCAGCCTGGTTTGCACTGTCTTCGCTTCCTGGGTGGTTAAGTCACACAGAACATGAGGCCCCTAATTTGGAGAAACAAGAAACTGTAGATGCTGGTTTAGAAAAAAAAGACATAAGTGCTAGAGTCACTCAACAAGTCAGGCAACTTCTCTGGATACATGGATAGGTGATGTTTCAAGTCAGGACCCTCCTTTAGACTCGATAGATAACTTTTCTGGTCCAGATCATTCTTCCGATTCCTCTAATTTGGATAGATACAAAAAGCTGGAGTAACTCAGCGGGACCGGCAGCATCTCTGGAGAGAAGGAATGGGCGACGTTTCAAAGAAACATAGAAAATAGGTGCAGGAGTAGGCCATTCGGCCCTTTGAGCCTGCACCGCCATTCAATATGATCATGGCTGATCATCCAACTCAGTATCCCGTACCTGCCTTCTCTCCATACCCCCTGATCCCTTTAGCCACAAGGGCCACATCTAACTCCCTCTTAAATATAGCCAATGAACTGGCCTCAACTACCTTCTGTGGCAGAGAATTCCACAGATTCACCACTCTCTGTGTGAAAAACCCTTTCTCATCTCGGTCCTAAAAGACTTCCCCCTTATCCTTAAACTGTGACCCCATGTCTGGACTTCCCCAACATCGGGAACAATCTTCCTGCATCTAGCCTGTCCAACCCCTTAAGAATTTTGTAAACCCCTTCTTCAGACTCGACCCGAAACGTCGCCCATTCCTTCTCTCTAGAGATGCTGCTGTTCCGCTGAGTTACTCCAGCTTTTTGGGTCGACGGTTTAAACCAGCATCTGCAGTTCCTTCTTACACACCTCTAATTCGGATGTTCTTTGTCTATGTTAACTAATGCCTGGACCAGCAGCAAGCGAGCTTCAGTTAGCCTCAGGACCTGCAGCTATGGATCTGACGGTAGACACAAAATGCTGGAGTAACTCAGCAGGACAGGCAGCATCTCTGGAGAGAACGAATGGCGACGTTTCGGGCCGAGACCCTTCTTCATGCTGCCTCGACCCGAAACGTCACCCATTCCTTCTCTCCAGAGATGCTGCCTGTCCCTCTGAGTTACTTCAGCATTTTGTGTCTACCTTCGATTTAAACCAGCGTCTGCAATTCTTTCCTGCATACTATGGACCTGACTCCAGGTCACCATCCAGAGGCCCACACTGAAAGTGCATGTGTTTTGGATATGGGGAAAGGAAAAGACAGGGGAGGCTCAACTGTACTGGTGTGTCTGAAGGTGTCAAGAAGGGTCTCGACCCAAAACGTCACCCATTCCTTCTCTCCCGAGATGCTGCCTGACCTGCTGAGTTACTTCAGCATTTTGTGAATAAATACCTTCAATTTGTACCAGCATCTGCAGTTATCTTCTTATACTACTGGTGTGTCAAGCCTATCACTTCTGATGTCAATGCTCAAAAGCTAAGCAATGGCCATCTAAGTTGACAAGTCGGAGGGCAACTACCACAGTATACTATTGTCTGCTGTCATTCATGTAGAGCAAGGAGATGGAAGAAATGAATAGCACCAATTTCACCCAGTTGGAATTGTTTGATTCAATATTTTTATCCATTTTGTCAACTACTTCGAGTAGCATGCGTGGCATTGAACATTATTCTTGACCCCTTAAAATGGCCGAGCTGCACCTGTGTTTTAAACAATTTGCCGCTACCACTAATGTTAAAGAAAGTTTTTCCTTTACATAGCACCTTTCACCACCTTGGGTGTGTCAGGATACTTTACAGACAACGAAGTGTTGCAATGTATGAAGTGGAGCGGCTGATTTGACTTGTGCGGCATTGTGATAATCAACCTGCTTTTTGTCGCGTTAACTGTGAGACAGATACTTCCCTGGAGGACAAGCAGCTCCATCCTGGAGTAGATTACTTCCACCTGAAGGAGCAGGAAGCACCTTGATGCTGATGAAAACTGCCCGGATACAGTCCTGGCTGTCTTGGCAATGGGATACTCACTGTTGTCCTGGTGGTGGAGTTGAACATAATCATCTATCTATATACTAAAATTCTCGTTTGTTCCTGAACTAGAGCCAAATCGGTACACAGTAGCGCGACAATTTTGGGCCCACCTTGCTCACCGTTATCCCTTTGGTGCTAATGGAAGAACTTTCTTTGAGATTGGTGTTATATTTTTAAAGTTAAAGTTGAAATCTATCTCCTAGGGAGGGATGGGGGGAGGGAAGGAAGGGGGGGTGGAGGGAGGATAAGTGGGGATTGAGGGGGATGGAGTGGGGGTGGAGGGGAGGGGGAGGGGTGTGGGGGGAGAAGGGAGGGGGAGGGGAGGGGGAGGGAGGGAGGGGGGTTGGAGGGAGGATAAGGGGGGTTGAGGGGGATGGAGTGGGGGGGAGGAGAGGGAGGGTGGAGGGGAAGGGGGTGGGAGAGGAGGGAAGGAGGAGGAGAGGAGGGAAGGAGGGGGAGGGGAGGGGGGGAGGAAGAGGGTGTTGCACCAATGCAGGAAAGGTTTGGGCCCAACGGGTCCACTTGGTCTAGTTTTACATAAAATTATGTCTGAGGTATTGACATAGGCAGAAAGATAAATGTTGGCTCGGATAACCTTCCTGCTCTTTGGAGCATTGGTTAAGGTGACCTCTCTGCCCGGCCGATAAGAATCACTGTTGACGCTTAATGGCTCCATGTTGTCTAAATATTATTTTCCTTTTGTTTCCAGCAGTTGGTGGATTATGGGGACAACTGCCAGTGCTGCCCAGCAGGCCGTGCCCACTGGACCATGCAGTGACAATGGGCAGAGTAATGGCACCACCGACAGCAGGCGTTCCATCAGTGTCAACTCCTTCCAGACCCTCAGCATTCACCACAAGGCCAAATCCATCATCACCAACAAAGTGGCACCTGTGTTGATCACGTGAGTCTGGCTATTAAAATTCCTCTGTGCTGGCATTGCCAGAGTTCCAGTGACCAAAGCAGAAGCTTCTCCACTACGTGTAGGAAGGAACTGCAGATGCTGGTTTATCATATCATATCATCATATATATACAGCCGGAAACAGGCCTTTTCGGCCCACCAAGTCCGTGCCGCCCAGCGATCCCCGTACATTAACACTATCCTACACCCACTAGAGACAATTTTTACATTTGCCCAGCCAATTAACCTACATACCTGTACGTCTTTGGAGTGTGGGAGGAAACCGAAGATCTCGGAGAAAACCCACGCAGGTCACGGGGAGAACGTACAAACTCCTTACAGTGCAGCACCCGTAGTCAGGATCGAACCTGAGTCTCCGGCGCTGCATTCGTTGTAAAGCAGCAACTCTACCGCTGCGCTACCGTGCCGCCCGTTTAAACCGAAGATGGACACAAAAAGCTGGAGTAACTCAGCAGGTCAGACAGCATTTCTGGAGAAAAGCAACAGGGGACATTTCGGGTTGGGACAGAATGGAGGTCTGAAGAGGGGGAGGAGAGGGAGGGTGGAGGGGAAGGGGGTGGGAGAGGAACTCCTGCACCTATTCCTTTTCTCCAGAGATGCTGTCTGACCCGCTGAGTTACTCCAGCTTTTTGTGCCTGTCCTTCCCCACTATCCTGAGCTTTTAGTAAAGTGTTACATAGAGGTTTACAGCGCAGAAACAGGCCAATCGTACAAAGTCTTGTTTATACTTCATGTGAACCTCGAACCATCTCATTTCATGCTATCACGTTCTGGTATCACGCGTGTAGATCTTTTTCTATATTCTATATTCAATAGACAAGAGACAATAGGTGCAGGAGTAGACCATTCGGCCCTTCGAGCCAGCACCGCCATTCAATGTGATCATGGCTGATCATCCACTATCAGTACCCCGTTCCTGCCCTCTCCCCATACCCCCTGACTCCGCTATCATTAAGAGCTCTATCTGACTCTCTCCTGAAAGCATCCAGAGAATTGGCCTCCACTGCCTTCTGAGGCAGAAAATTCCACAGATTTACAACTCTCTGAGTGAAAACGTTTTTCCTCATCTCCGTTCTAAATGGCCTACCCCTTATTATTAAACTGTGGCCCCTGGTTCTGGACTCCCCCAACATTGGGAACATGTTTCCTGCCTCCAGCGTGTCCAACCCCTTAATAATCTTATATGTTTCAATAAGATCCCTCTCCCATCCTTCTAAATTCCAGTGTATAAAAGCCTAGTCGCTCCAGTCTTTCAACATATGACATTCCTGTTACAATGCGGAGCTCGGAACAATTGATGTACCACCAGTGAGAAATCTATGCAGGTTTTGCCCAGATTCTTTGTACCTTTAACGTAACTCACCTGCTCTTGACTTCTCTCCCTCCATGGAAGATCTGCCTTCCTTACTAAGGGTGACCTCCACCTAGTTCGAGATCAACTAGCATTTGACTCTTAAATGTTTTATCGATACAGGGCCAATTAAGATTGAACAATAGATGCTGCCCATTAAGAAAAATACAAAGAGTTGGTTAGTTTTGGTAATTATTGTCCTTGTTCTCTTTATGTCACTCCCTTGCTCCATCTTTCTTTCATTTTTCTGTTACCCTCAGACTCTCTCAGGCCAAATATCATCCAGGCTTCTTGTTAGGGATTTCCATTTCATAATCTCTGGACATCTTGTGCGGTTATTCTTCATTGTGATGGTTCTGACGGTCGTGGAAGACTTCATTCATTAATTAGTTTAGTTACGAGATACAGCGCGGAAACAGGCCCTTCGGCCCATCGAGTCCGCGCCGAACAGCGATCCCCGCACATTCACGCTATCCTACACACACTAGGGACAATTTACACTTGTGCCAAGCCAATTAACCTACAAACCTGTTCGGCTTTGGAGTGTAGGAGGAAACCGAAGATCTCGGAGAAAACCCACGCAGGTCACGGGGAGAACATGCAAACTCTGTACAGACAGCACCCATAGTCAGGATTGAACCGCTGTGCCACCATGTGACTTCCCAGACTGGGTCACACCATCGCCCTATATACCTGCCTGTATACTGACTGGAAGAGGTGGAAAGTTGGTACAAATGCACTTTCCCCTCGCTCTTCAGGCTCAAAGACCATAGACCAGTGTCAAAGATAGGCAGCAAATTAGGGAATCTTCTACAGTCCCCTTCCCAGAATGAATAATAATAATAATAATAATAAATTTATTTTATATAGCGCTTTTTAAGATACTCAAAGACGCTTTACAAAGCGAACAAGACATAGAAACAAACAAACAAACAAAAGATTTGTCCTGACGGAGAAGCGGCGAACAAATAGTGCCAGCGTCCTCTCACGTCAGGGTCCGGCAGTAGACAATAAAGAACACAAGACACACAATTACAATTGAACACAAACAACCATCACAGTGATTGCTCCAGGCACACCCTCACTGTGTGGAAGGCAAAGAAAAGTCTTATCTCCTCCTCATTCTTCTCCCGTGGTCAGGCAGTCAAACTGCTGCCTCGAGGCGATCGAGGCTCCTGACTTATGAAACCCCCGTCGGGCGATGGAAAGTCCCAGGCCGAGCCGATGAAGGTCCTAAGCCCCCACCGGGCGATGGAAGGTGCCACGGCCGAGCCACGCAGGGAGATGAAGGCCCTGCGAACGGGTCGATCGAACTTCGCGCTTCGGGGCGGTCGAAGCTGCTACGGCTGGAGCTCTCGAAAGCCGGTCACCAGCCAGAGACCTGCGAGCTCCCGATGTTGCGGTCTGCATGGCCCACGGCCGAAGCCTCCGAGATGGTAAGTCCAGGCCCTGCGACCGGAGTCTTCAAGGTCGATCCCAGCTGGAGGCCGCCGACTCCACGGTGTTAGGCCGTAGCGCGAACGGAGATACGACACGATAAAGGTCGCATCTCCGTTGAGGAGGAGATTAGATTAAAGGTTTCCCCCACCCCCCCACCACCCCCCACATATACAGATTTAAAAATAAATCAAAACATACATTTAAACGATAACAATAGACAAAGACAAAAAAGACAGAGAGACTGCCGGTGAGCCACAGCTGCTGGGCGCAGCCACGCCCCCCAAATCTTTACTTCGTTGTGATAATGTTTCAATGCAATGCTGCTTGTAAGCTTTTTTTAAAACATTTATTTCAGTTATAACTGCAAGGAAGAGTTTCAGATTCACGATGATCTGTTCAAAGCAAATTTTGCTGTTGGGAGGATTTCAGATAATTTGCCAGAACATCACTTGGTTCAGGTAAGGAAAACAGTGTAAACTGGTGTGGTGGTCTTTGGGAGAAGTGAGGGACTTAAAGTCATAGAGTGATACAGTGTGGAAACAGGCCTCTTCGGATCAACTTGCCCACACTCGGCAACATGTCCCAGCTACACTAGTCCCACCTGCCAGCATTTGGCCCATATCCCTCCAAACCTGTCCTATCCATGTACCTGTCTAACTGATTTATTCACAAAATGCTGGAGTAACACAGCAGGTCAGGCAGCATCTCGGGAGAGAAGGAATGGGTGACGTTTCGGGTCAAGACCCTTCTTCAGACTGATGTCAGGGGGGCGGGACAAAGGAAGGATATAGGTGGAGACAGGAAGATAGAGGGAGATCTGGGAAGGAGGAGGGGAAGGGAGGGACAGAGGAACTATCTAAAGTTGGAGAAGTCGATGTTCATACCACTGGACTGCAAACTGCCCAGGCGAAATATGAGGTGCTGTTCCTCCAATTTCCGGTGGGCCTCACTATGGCACTGGAGGAGGCCCATGACAGAAAGGTCAGACTGGGAATGGGAGGGGGAGTTGAAGTGCTCGGCCACCGGGAGATCGGTTTGTTTAATGCGGACCGAGCGCAGGTGTTCAGCGAAGCGATCACCGAGCCTGCGCTCGGTTTCGCCGATGTAAATAAGTTGGCATCTAGAGCAGCGGATACCTGTCTAACTGCTTCTTTTACGTTGGGATAGACTTCTGGGTTAAACAGTGCTCTGGCTGATTAGAAAAATGCCAGGGTTCAGTTGACTCTTTACACTGATTCATTAACACCATCTGGACAGTGAGAGTAATGCACTGAAGGAGGATTGAATTGAGAATTCCCTAATCTCGTCCCATGGCCCAGATATTTAACTATATCACAGATTGATTAGTAGGGCTAGATGTTACAATCCCTAAGGTTTGCACTACAATTGACTGGTGTTGTTCTTGGGGGTGACCACTAGGTGATGTTGCTACCATTCAGACACATCTTCAGTTGTGTACCTCAATGTCACTGGGTGTTTCGGCCTTTTATCACAAGACACCCTCAGTCGAGGCAGGTCCACAATTAGTTCCCTGTGAGCACATATCCAATTGCCTTCTAATAGGTCCTGCGTAACCTGAGTCCGTCTGTCGGTGTTTTATTTTAATTTTCATCATCCTTTTGTGTGGCAATTAGATGTCCTTCTTCCTGAATGTCCTGAACGCAGTGCCTGTTTTGAACAATGTTCCTATGTTAGTGTGTGTGTGACGCAGCGTGTAAGCAAAGAACAAGATACTTAGGACACAGATCAGAAGTGGCTGCTGTCAGCCAGTTTCATTTAAAGGATGGCTGCCTTCAGGTGCCAGGCGGCTGTGAATTGGTCCACTGTTTAGGTGAGACATTGGAGAGCAACAGCAACGTTACCTGCCTGACGTGTGAGATGAGATCTCCACCATTGCTTTACATTACTGTGAACACTTTCTCATTTATTTGCTCAAGTGTTCCTCTTTCCACTTCCCAGAGAGGCCGTACACCTTCAAGGGTGGAGTCCGTGCAGAGTATCTGCACAGTTTCCATCTTTGTCGCTGAGTCATTTAAGCATCAAATGAAATCGAGCTTCTGGGTTATTAAAGCAGCAGGTGTTGATGAACTGTCTCCACAGCCAAGAGCTGTGCTGGTTCACCCTTCATGGGTATTAGTGACTGTACATGAGCACAACTGATATCTGACGCGCAAAATGAAAAGCAAATGGGGTTACAGTGCAGTAAACCTAGAGAGTGGCCTTTACACAGATCAATACTCTAGAGTAGAGCAAATCTCGACCCAAAACGTCGCCCGTTCCTTCTCTGCAGAGATGCTGCCTGTCCCGCTGAGTTACTCCGCCATTTTGTGTCTACCTTCAATTTCAAGTCAAGTCAAGTTTATTTGTCACATACACATACACGATGTGCAGTGGAATGAAAGTGGCAACGCCTGCGGATTGTGCAAAAAAAGAATTACAGTTACAGCATATAAATTAAAGTTAATACAGGAAAGACAAAATTTAGTCCCTGGAGTTATAGTAGTTAACAGTCCTGATGGCCTGTGGGAAGAAACTCCGTCTCATCCTCTCCGTTTTCACAGCGTGACAGCGGAGGCGTTTGTCTGACCGTAGCAGCTGGAACAGTCCATTACTGGGGTGGCAGGGGTCCCCCATAATGTTGCTTGCTCTGGATCTGCACCTCCTGATGTATAGGTCCTGCAGGGGGGCGAGTGTAGTTCCCATGGTGCGTTCTGCCGAACGCACTACTCTCTGCAGGGCCATCCTGTCCTGGGCAGAGCTGTTCCCAAACCAGACTGTGATGTTGCCGGACAGGATGCTCTCTACAGCCCCAGAGTAGAAGCAATGAAGGATCCTCAGAGACACTCTGAATTTCCTCAGCTGTCTAAGGTGGTAAAGGCGGTTCTTTCCTGCTCAAAGGCATTGACCTGAAGCTTTACCCATTATCCTCTCGGCAGAAGCTGCCCAACCTAATGAATATTTGAAATTGTATTTTGTTTTAATATCTGAGAGTTGTGTCTGAGATATCAGCACAGTTCTAATTGAAAATGTTGTTATATTAAGAAAGAATGTGCCTATCATACGAAACATAACCTTCATTCTTGATTTTAAGTCAGTCAGTGTGGCAAACTCTCAAATAGTGTATCCAATGTTGTGGAACAGAGGTGGTAACTAAATCCACCAAGGGGGTTCAGGTAATAGAAACAAGATACTTAGGACACAGATCAGAATTGTTTTACCTTTGCTGAGACTTACCTGCTTGCGATATTAACTTCAAGTCAGAATCGGAGTAATGTTGGATGCGACTGGATAGATGGATTAAAACGGCCAAATGATCCTCCTTATGTGTAAGAAAATAACTGCAGATGCTGGTACAAATCGAAGGTATTTATTTACAAAATGCTGGAGTAACTCAGCAGGTCAGGCAGCATCTCAGGAGATAAGGAATGGGTGACGTTTCGGATCGAGACCTTCTTCAGACTGATCTTCATTTCTTCTTTCTTGTGCGTGTTCTGATACCGTGTTGTCATGTCCACAGTTTTATGTCGGATGGGCTGTGGGTGTGTGAGGAAGATGTTCTCTTGCATGGGTACGGAACTGTATGGGATTGTGTGCCCTGCGTTTGATCTGTCTTCATTTCCTCTTTCTTCCTCATTAGATCCCACCTACCTATTCAACTGACCCCTCCACCCGATCTCTCCTTTCTTCTGAACAAGGGTCTCGAACCAAAACGTCGCCCATTCCTTCTCTCCTGAAATGTTGCCTGACCTGCTGAGTTACTCCAGCATTTTGTGATACCTTCGATGTGTACCAGCATCTGCAGTTATTTTCCTACTCTCCTATCTTCTACTATATTCCCCTCCCTGCTCCGCTCTATATTATTTCACTTCACCGCCCCTCTCTCAATCCCTCCACCTGGTCCCACCCCTTCATTCTTGCTATTGAGGGCGTGCAGCGTAGGTTTACTAGGTTAATTCCTGGAATGGCGGGACTTTCATATGTTGAAAGACTGGAGCGACTAGGCTTGTATACACTGGAATTTAGAAGGATGAGAGGAGATCCTATCGAAACGTATAAGATTATTAAGGGGTTGGACACGTTCGAGGCAGGAAACATGTTCCCAATGTTGGGGGAGTCCAGAACAAGGGGCCACAGTTTAAGAATAAGGGGTAGGCCATTTAGAACTGAGATGAGGAAAAACGTTTTCAGTCAGAGAGTTGTGAATCTGTGGAATTCTCTGCCTCAGAAGGCAGTGGAGGCCAATTCTCTGAATGCATTCAAGAGCGAGCTAGATAGAGCTCTTAAGGATAGCGGAGTCAGGGGGAATGGGGAGAAGGCAGGAACGGGGTACTGATTGAGAATGATCAGCCATGATCACATTGAATGGTGGTGCTGGCTCGAAGGGCCGAATGGCCTCCTCCTGCACCTATTGTCTATTGTCTATTGTCTATTGATTTGTTTCTGGATTCACCGCTAATTTAACTTTCCATTGTGTTTCAGGGGAAATATTTCATGGTTTGTGACATCTACAGCAAGATAGATGTCCTGAACACTATGGACAGCCATGGAGTGCCCAACTTTAGACAGGCCAAGGGGAACTACCCAGTCTTTGGAATGGGGCAACCCAGTCTTAATGGTTTCAACAAAGTTCACCAGATATTTCAACAGGAAGGTTATGAGGTCAGTGACCACCTTTGCTTTATTAATAATCCTCTGGTCGGTTCTGTGGAAAAAAAATTGAACTTCCTGTGTTGTCTGCAGGACATGCCCACATTCCACACAGGAATTGTTTGTCAGAGCTGGCTCTCTTCTAAAAATTTCAACAGATTTGAGGGTGAGGCTGTACTAAAATAATGGGTAGTGATTGCAGTCATAACAATTTATCTTATAATAACAGGACATCAAATGGGGCCATCCCATGGTTAAAATTAATCAAACGCATCGCAAACTCTTTTACTGAAACTTGAATGAATGAATACTTTGAATTAATACTTTATTGCCATACTAGACCAAGTGGACCCGTTGGGCCCAAACCTCTACTGCATTGGTGCAATGCCCTGTCCACCCCCCCTCCCCTCTCTCCTCAATCCCCTCTCCCTTCTCCCCCCTTCTCCCCCCTCCCTCCCCCCTCCCCTCCCCCTCCCCTCCTTATAAACTTTAAAATGTGAATAACTTTAAAAATATAACACCGATTTCAATAAAACCACTTGCATTATCACTAAAGTGACAATGGTGAGTGAGGTGGGCCTAAAATTGTCGCGCTATCGTGTACCGTTTTGGCTGAAGTTCAGTCACAAACAAGATAACAAACGAGAGCTTTAGTATATAGATGTTACAAGTCACAGTGAAATTCTTTGCTTGCGTACCTTACCACATAAGGGCGCTGACAGTTACAAAGTACAGACAATATCCGCACCAGGTCCCCATTTGTCCTCCCCCTCCCTCCCTCCTCCCCCTCACGGTGGTCTCCTCACGCCAGGTCCCCATTGTCTGTTGTTCACCCTCCTCATCCCCCCCTCCCCCCCATCCCCCGTCACGGCGGTCCCCCCACGCCAGGTCCTCCCTCGTTCCTTCCCTCGGCAGCGGTGTCCTCACTACCACGTGGTCCTTCTTCGTCCGTTGGTCGGCGCCCCGTCGACCGCCGCACCGACCTCTCCACTATCGCCGCCGTGCCCTCTCCTGACGGCTCTGTGGCGCCGTCGCGGGACCCAGCCGCGGTTCCGTCGACTCGCGGCGCGCGGGCTCTGGCCTCGACTGCGGGCACTGCCGACCTATCATATCATATATATCATATCATATATATACAGCCGGAAACAGGCCTTTTCGGCCCTCCAAGTCCATGCCGACCAGTGATCCCTGTACATTAACACTATCCTACACCCACTAGGGACAATTTTTACATTTACCCAGCCAATTAACCTACATACCTGTACGTCTTTGGAGTGTGGGAGGAAACCGAAGATCTCGGAGAAAACCCACGCAGGTCACGGGGAGAACGTACAAACTCCTTACAGTGCAGCACCCGTAGTCAGGATCGAACCTGAGTCTCCGGCGCTGCATTCGCTGTAAAGCAGCAACTCTACCGCTGCGCTACCGTGCCGCCCATGATGACAATGACCTAGGCGCTGTCAGCCACGGGCCCTGACCCAGGCCGCGGTCTCCGCCGGTCACAGGCTCTGACCCGTGGGGGCTCCAGCCTCGCCCTCTCCGTACTTATTCCTATGTGCCCTGAAATGGTGACATTCTTTAAAAGGTTGCATATGGCTTTCAGCTGAGCAGGGGCAGAATTTAAAGGAGATGTGTGCGGTGTTTTTATTTACACAGTGGGTGGTTAGTGCCTGGAATACACTGCCGTGAGACAGATACGATAGTGGTATTTAAGCAACTTTTGGATATGCATATGGATATGCAAGGAATGGAGGGATATGGATTTTGTGTGGGTAGATGAGAGATGGTCTTGGCATCATATCTGGCAAAGACATTGTGGGCCAAAGGGCCTGATCTTGTGCTGTACTGTTCTATGACACCATGATGGCGATGATTGGGTCATTACTCCTTCGGTCATTGTGGGAATCTCTTGCTGCAAGGGACCTTATTCGATTTTATGATAATACTTATAATGAAGAGTCTTTTGGCTCATCTCTCTGTATGAGGCAGCTGTTCGTCTCATTAATCTTCTCATTGTTTCACTGGTGCCCTGCAACGTATTCTCTCCCACATAGGCCCATCAACTCCTCTTTGATATATATATTTTTTAATCATTAAAGTACACATGAGTATAATTTACAACAGCCAGCATACATTTACCGGCACATCACGAGGGTGGTAGCAGAAACTGGAGCAACCTGAGGAAATGTCTGTGGTCATAGAGGGAATGCACAATTTTCAGAGTCTGCACCCAAAGTCAGGATCAAACTCGGGTTCCCTGAAGCTGTGAGACATCAACACTAACTGCTGTACCATAAAACCGTTCTTGCATTTTATTTGAATGCAAAAATCATCCACTGATTGCATCTTAATGGAGAAGTAAGTCCTATTTTCTCAGTTTTTTTGTGCACTAATGTTTGGTTTTCTGCACATTCCTCTTTACAATGTGGATAAGTGTGAGGTTATCCACTTTGGTGGTAAGAATAGGAAGGTAGAGTATTATCTGAATGGTGTCAAGTTAGGAAAAGGGGACGTACAACGAGATCTGGGTGTCCTCGTGCATCAGTCACTGAAAGGAAGCATGCAGGTACAGCAGGCAGTGAAGAAAGCCAATGGAATGTTGGCCTTCATAACAAGAGGAGTTGAGTATAGGAGCAAAGAGGTCCTTCTGCAGTTGTACAGGGCCCTAGTGAGACCGCACCTGGAGTACTGTGTGCAGTTTTGGTCTCCAAATTTGAGGAAGGATATTCTTGCTATTGAGGGCGTGCAGCGTAGGTTTACTAGGTTAATTCCCGGAATGGCGAGACTGTCGTATGTTGAAAGACTGGAGCGACTAGGCTTGTATACACTGGAATTTAGAAGGATGAGAGGAGATCTTATCGAAACATGTAAGATTATTAAGGGGTTGGACACATTAGAGGCAGGAAACATGTTCCCAATGTTGGGGGAGCACAGAACCAGGGGCCACAGTTTAAGAATAAGGGGTAGGCCATTTAGAACGAAGATAAGGAAAAACTTTTTCAGTCAGAGAGTTGTGAATCTGTGAAATTCTTTGCTTCAGAAGGCAGTGGAGGCCAATTCTCTGAATGCATTCAAGAGAGAGCTAGATAGAGCTCTTAATTATAGCGGAGTCAGGGGGTATGGGGAGAAGGCAGGAACGGGGTACTGATTGAGAATGATCAGCCATGATCACATTGAATGGCGTGCTGGCTTGAAGGGCCGAATGGCCTCCTCCTGCACCTATTGTCTATTGTCTAAGTCACACTGTATAATTAATGATCATTTCCGCATGTTGTTTTAGTGTGTTGTCTGAGTCTATGTGCATGTGATGTTGCTGCACGCATGCTATCCATTGTCCCCATACCTCATCGCACTTGTGCTGATGACAATAAATGATACCCAGCCAGAGCCTTTTTCCCCAGAGGGCATAGCTTTAAGGTGCGGGGCAAAGGTTCAAGGGCCTGTCCCACTTAGGCGATTTTAAGGCGACTACCGGTGACTAGGCTGTCGCCAACAGTTTGCCGGGGTGTCGCGGGCATGATCGGGCGGGCGGCACGGTGGCGCAGCGGTAGAGTTGCTGCCTTACAGCGAATGCAGCGCCGGGGACTCAGGTTCGATCCTGACTACGGGCGCCGTCTGTACGGAGGTTGTACGTTCTCCCCGTGACCTGCGTGGGTTTTCTCCGAGATCTTCGGTTTCCTCCCACACTCCAAAGACGTACAGGTATGTAGGTTAATTGACTGGGTTAAATGTAAAAATTGTCCCTAGTGTGTGTAGGATAGTGTTAATGTGCGGGGATCGCTGGGCGGCGCGGACCCGGTGGGCCGAAGGGCCTGTTTCCGCGCTGTATCTCTAAATCTAAAAATCTAAAATTTGATCGTGAGGAGTCTTCCAAGAATCATAGTGGATCTCGGCGCGTCGCTGAGAAATCCTCCGGAGTGAAATTTCTCGGCGACAACTGGCTTGTCGCCAGGTATCGTTGCTTATTGCGGGCGCTGTCGCATGCTGTCCCCAGGTTTGCTAGTTTCTCTTAGATGCATTTAGAAGCACATAATATTAAAATGAGTAAAGTCATTTCAAGATACCATAAAATACTTCTGTTTAACCAATTTATTTACCGTCAGGACATTTGACAGGAGGCGACATTTTGACGGTCAAGTAAGCGTGGGAATTTTTGCGATGTTTATGGCCATTAGCTATTACATTTAAAATAGGCTCCCAACCCAGATATGCAACCCAGAAACCAGATATGCATCTCCCATACATTTTCGAAGAATGCCCACACACTTTTCACAAAAATCCATTTAACCACTTTTAAAATCAAGTTTCTTAATACTGCCATTAGTAAACTGGAAGTCAATCCAGTTTATGCCTTGGTACCGTTAAGCTTGGTTCTTAAGTAACCCATATAAGATGTTATAGTTCAAAACTCTCAAATACTTACCGACTTGTCAGTGATTTCAGTGAAAATGAGGACGCCGAAGAAGCATTGACAGCGTGGGAATTTCGCGATGTTTATGGCCATCAGCGATCACATTTAAAATAGGCTCCCAACCCAGATATGCAACCCAGAAACCAGATATGCATCTCCCGTACATTTTCAAAGAATGCCCACACACATCGCCTAAGTGGGACAGGCCCTTAAAGGAGATACGTGGGGTCAGTTTTTTTTTGCACAGAGGGTGGTGAGTTCCTGGAACGTGGGGGTGGTGGGTGGGTCAGATATGATAATGGCATTTCGGAGACTGTTGGATAGGCATATGGATCTGCTGGGAATGGTGGGATGTGGATCATGTGCAGGCAGATAAGAGTTGGTCTTGGCATCATGTTCGACACAGCCATTGTGGGTTTAAGGGCCTTTTGTTGGGCAGTTTTATGTTTTGTTTTAAGTTCTGTGTTTTAAATTCAACTTGACTTAATTCTGAAGATAGACATGATATGCTGGAGTAACTCAGCAGGTCAGGCAGCATCTCTGGAGACCGGTTGTTGTTTCGGGACACGTTTCGAGTGGGGTTCCTTCAGAGTTTTGCCTTTTTGAGGAAACTCTGCAGCAGTTCAATTTAATATAATTTAAACTTTTTTAACAAAATGCTGGATAAATTTGTTTTTTGACTGACACTGGGAAATAGAACCTGGTGCTCCAACTTATTTGGAACCAGGGGCCACAGTTTAAGAATAAGGGGTAGGCCATTTAGAACGGAGATGAGGAAAAACTTTTTCACTCAGAGAGTTGTAAATCTGTGGAATTCTCTGCCTCAGAAGGCAGTGGAGGCCAATTCTCTGGATGCTTTCAAGAGAGAGCTAGATAGAGCTTTTAATTTATGGTGAGAGGGCAGGAACAGGGTACTGATTGTGGATGATCAGCCATGATCACATTGAATGGCCGAATGGCTGGTTCGAAGGGCCGAATGGCCTACTCCTGCACCTATTGTCTATTGTCTATTGAAATGCCAGTTTCAGAGAGTGGCCATTTTGAAGTACCAGCAAAACAATTGTCGATGAACTATGAATGCTGAATATTTAGATTAAATGCAATCTAATCGTTGCTTCCTTCTATTGTCGAGCTGGACGACAAAGAGACTTGCATCAAGTTGAAATTTAACGGGTCAGCCAGCAACTGTGGAGGGAGTGGACAGGCAACGTTGCAAGTATGGACCCTTCCTCAGTCTGAAGAAGGGACCCGACCTGAAATGCCGTCTGTCCTTTCTCACTGCAGATGCTGCCTGACCTTTTGTGTTCCTCCAGCAGTTTACTTTTTATTCAAGATTCCAGCACCTGCGGTTCCTCGTGTCCACATAAAATTGATCTATTTCCGGTGGTCCTCCCAGGCTAACATGCATTGCTGGGGCTAGGGTCTTGATGTGTGCATTTTTGCTGCGTTTTCCACATTGCCTGCACATGCAAAGCTCTTGGTCGTAAGGAACTGGAACAATGGGCGCACATGAAAATTGGCAGAGAAATATCACATTAACTCTCTTAAAATGTAATATTCTTGATCTTTGCAGGAAATTCTGTACTTCTGCGTTCGAGAGGAGCCGGTGGTCTTCTTGCGTGTGGAAAATGACTTTATTCCATACACCCCCAGACGGAAAGAAAATCTTCACGAGAATCTTCACAACCTAGGGGCAGATGTGAAGGTGGAACAGCTGGAGCTGACCATCAGGAAGGAGGTAGACGGATGTGATTTGTTCTGGTTATTTTGCTGCAGCTAATCACTCCACTGGATGTGAGATGTAGGTTAAAGAAATGGGCGTTTCAACCCAGTGACTGCAGACCGACCTTCAAGCACCCACTTTACTCTCACCATACTTCGGTCGACTCTTTCCTCCACCTCCCTCCTGATTATAGTTTCGAAGAATGAGGGGAGACCTCATTGAAACGTACAGCATAGTGAAAGGCTTGGATAGAGTGGATGTGGAGAGGATATTTCCACTAGTGGGAGAGTCTAGGACTCGAGGTCACAGCCTCAGAATTAAAGGACTTTATTTTAGGAAGGAGATGATGAGAAATTTCTTTAGTCAGAGGCGGTGAATCTGTGGAATTCGTCACCACAGAAGGCTGTGGAGGTCAAGTCAGTGGATATTTTTAAGGCAGAGATAGAGAGATTCTTGATTAGTGTCAGACAGGTATATGGATAGGACAGGTTTGGAGGGATATGGACTAAATGCTGGCAGGTGGGACTAGTGTAGCTGGGACATGTTGGCTGATGTGGGCAAGTTGGGCCGAAGGGCCTGTTTCCACACTGTATGACTCTAAGACTCTATGACTCTCTGACTGAATCTTAGTTGCTGGAGCGATGAGGTAGCAGTTCTATAGCGCCACCACCGTGCTTGAGTTGTTTACGAGAATTGATGAAGTCATCTTATTCTGCAATCTTTCCAAAATGCAGTTTCTTGCCACCACCATTGTTGACCATGTTTTATCCTAACAAGGCCCAGCTATCTGGTGTTCTCACCTGAAGCCTAGTACCACGTCAATATCACACCAGTCGCTTGTTAACAAATAAGATTATATACTCTTTCACTTTTCAGCTTTACAACTTTGCTCAACTGAATGAGAATATCAACTATGTCTATAATGACATAGAACACTTCAAGGACGAGCCTCGAACCATTTCCATCCGTTGTGTAGAGGACATCCGTGTAACAGAAGAGGTTTACAAAAGATCCCTCTTTACTAAGTCTTCTTGCAGGTATGGATCATTTGAATGGCTGATTATTCTACTGCATGTCAGTGTAGGATGTAATTTTAATACCAATTGGGCTCCTGTACTTCCAGTCAAGGGGAAATGCCAATGGACTGCTGGTGCATGGTTGAAACTAAAGGATTAGTAAATAGCTGAGGGTACTTGTCTCGATGTTTAAGGGGATAAAATGCCAAAATATTTACTTGCTTTGTGCTGTTGGATATTTTTAGCTAGATGATAGCCCACAAACTTTAGCTTTTTTAGCTGAAGACACGGACATGGGCAGTCACGGTGGTGCAGAAGTAGAGTTGCTGCCTTACAGCGAATGCAGTGCCGGAGACCCAGGTTCGATCCTGACTACGGGTGCTGTACTGTACGGAGTTTGTACGATCTCCCCGCGACCTGGGTGGGCCTACTCCTGCACCTATTGTCTATTGAAAGGGGACATAAGGAACTGCAGGTTAGGCAGTACCTGTGGAGGGATTGGATAGTGTGTAGGAAAGAACTGCAGATGCTGGTTTAAATGGAAGGTAGACACGAAATGCTGGAGTAACTCAGTGGGTCAGGCAGCATCTCGGGAGAGAAGGAATGGGTGACGCTTCGAGATCTCTAAATCTAAAAAAATCTAAATCTAAAAAATCTTTGGTTTCCTCCCACACTCCAAAAGACGTGCAGGTTTGTAGGTTAATTGGCTTGGTAAATGTAAAAATTGTCCTTAGTGGGTGGAGGATAGTGTTAATGTGCGGGGATCGCTGGTCACGGTGGGCCGAAGGGCCTGTTTCCACGCTGTATCTCTAAAACTAAAAACTAAAACTAAAACAACAGGTTGTAGGCAGTTTACATGGACAAAGGTAGGAAGCATCCCTATTGTATTTATTTGGGTGTGAACAAAGTGGCCAAGTCAGTAGTGGGGAGTCTAATTGTTTTTTTCAAGAGTCACTGGAATGGGGAAAGAAAATGTGCCAAGAGTTTCTACTCATTGCCCAGTGATCTAGCTGAAATAATCATGGAGGTTGGGATGGAGAACACAACTAGAATAAATAGGAAAAGGGCTAATCTCTGCAATGAAGCCAGTCGCCCCTCAGTTTAGCCACCGCCCTGTTCTTTCATGGAGGCTCACAAGTTGACCGAGTTATGAGTTGCCTGGAATAATTTTGTAAATGCCCGCTCGTGCAGTACTGAGAAAGGAAGTGGCCACTTTTACTTGACGCACCACAAGTTAAGGTTCGTGTAGCAAGTTAACAGTACCATGACAATCCCACTGCAGGCTAGCACACGATAGTGGCATCGCGCAAGGATTGTACCCTCGCACCTACACCAGTTTGTTGAGAGAGAGAGAGAGAGAGAGAGAGAGAGAGAGAGAGAGAGAGCAAAGAGAAACAAAACATTTTTCAAAAGAAGCGTATTTTGTGTTAAAAGTAAAGTGCTGGCCGAACTCAGTGGGCCTGTTGGCACCTTGAGCAGGTTACCAAAAACAAAATGGTGGAGCTGATTGCCAAGTTCCAGGTCTGAGATGCAAACCTGCTAAGTTTCTCCAGCACTATGTTTACTTTTGCTCCAGGTTCCAACGCCCTGCAGTTCTTTAGTATCTCTCTTTTTGTTGTGTTGTCGGGGTCTGGTTAACAACTCATTGATGTGTTGGTATAAGAATTCAAGCGTGGGTGGCTGCATATGCAATTTTACATACCTGATGGAAATGTGCACAGTGCTGGCTCATGTTCTTCATATAGGAGAGAGCATTGGTAAACATGCAACGAAAGAGGATTTCAAGGGGTATGGGGAGAAGGCAGGAACAAGGTACTGATTGTGAATGATCAACCATGATCATATTGAATGGTGGTACAGGCTCAAAGGGCCGAATGGCCTCCTCCTGCACCTATTGTCTATTGAAAGGAGACATAAGGAACTGCAGGTTAGGCAGTACCTGTGGAGGGATTGGATAGTGTGTAGGAAAGAACTGCAGATGCTGGTTTAAATGGAAGGTAGACACAAAATGCTGGAGTAACTCGGTGGGTCAGGCAACATCTAGGGAGAGAAGGAATGGGTGACGCTTCGGGTCGAGACCCTTCTTCAGACTCGCATTTCGGGTCGAGACCCTTCTTCAGACCAATCCCTTGTAGACACAAAATGCTGGCGTAACTCAGCGGGTCAGGCAGCATCTCGGGAGAGAAGGAATGGGTGACGTTTCGGGTCGAGACTCGTCTGAACGAGGGTCTCGACCCGAAATGCCACCCATTCCTTCTTCCCCGAGATGCTGCCTGACCCGCTGAGTTACTCCAACATTTTGTGTTTACAAGGGATTGGATAGGTGAGGTTTTGGATCGGGACCCTTCTTCAGACTGATATATAATGGAGATGGGGAGCGCAGATAACCATGAACTGATTGCTGCTCTTTGTTTTACCCAACACTTGTGGGTACTCTAGCGCAAGAAGCTGTCCATGTTGTCCAAGATTGTCCAAGACAGTCTAATACTGTCGGTGTTGCTGTCTGGTACATTCCAGTGCTGTGTATTGTAGTTTATAGTGAAGGATGGACAGAAGCTTGATGCAACGATGGGAAAGGCTCCTTGGGTAAAGGCCTTAATTTCCCTGCACACTGAGGGCTGGAACCTTTCCAAAAAATCCCTCCGATATTATTGTAAGAAAATAACTGCAGATGCTGGTACAAATCGAAGGTATTTATTCACAAAATGCTGGAGTAACTCAGCAGGTCAGGCAGCACCTCAGGAGAGAAGGAATGGGTGACGTTTCGGGTCGAGACCCTTCTTCAGGCTGATGTCAGGGGGGCGGGACAAAGGAAGGATATAGGTGGAGACAGGAAGATAGAGGGAGATCTGGGAAGGGGGAGGGGAAGAGAGGGACAGAGGAACTATCTAAAGTTGGAGAAGTCAATGTTCATACCACTGGGCTGCAGGTGAAATATGAGGTGCTGTTTCTCCAATTTCTGGTGGGACTCACTATGGCACGATATTATTATTATTATTCCGATATTATTAGATATTATAAGAAAATAACTGCAGATGCTGGTACAAATCGAAGGTATTTATTCACAAAATGCTGGAGTAACTCAGCAGGTCAGGCAGAAACTCATGAGAGAAGGAATGGGCAACGTTTCGGGTCGAGACCCTTCTTCAGACTGATATCTTCCGATATTATTAATCGATTACGTGGAAAAGAAAAAGATAATGCTGTACTACTTCAGGGCAAATCTTGCAGGAAGACTGTTGATGTGGCTCGTGCTATGAATAGTGATATCTGACTATACTACATCACATAATTGTAAATGTTTTCAATATAACATTTAAAAAAAATTGGAGTTCAGTCCTCCAACTAAAGTCTTCCCTTAACCTTGCACCAATCAACATATGTTGAGCAGAAGAAATGCACATCCCTGCCAACAATGTTATTTAAAGGGATCATAAACTTTCAGGCTAGTTACTGATTGATTTCTGCAGGAAGTTGATAGGATTGTACAAAGGCTTTGTGTTTTCTTGTGTCCTTTAAAATTGTTAGAATAATGTTCTGATTGCCAGAGGACCTTCCTTGTCGTCTGACCAAGGCTGCCCAGCAATCAGGCTCCTGCCAGGCAGTGCCCAAGTTGGCCTTCTTCTTGGGCAATAGTAAGACTGGGAAAGCGAGCAGTGGGAACTGAGTGGGATGGTTGGTGAAAGGAAAAGGGAAGAGAGGCATATCTGCTTCATATCCAAGGAGAGCTTTTGTTTCCTTGAGACTTGCCAAGGAACAGTGTGTGGATATCAACATTTCAGGAAGATTATCCTGACTGAGATAAATTGCTGGCCAAAAATACAACATCTCACAGTAAGGTGGGAAGAGATGCGGGACAAACTTTGATTAATCAGACACTTGCTGGTGATATTCCCAACATCTTGCAGCCTGGTGATATTCTGGTGATATTCCTAACATCTTGCAGACTGATTTCTACTGTTCCGTTCTCGAATGACAGAAAGCAACAGGCGCTATCTTGCAGCATCAAAAAAGATTCTATCCTCCCAACAACCTGGTCTTGCAGGGCTTTTATTAGCAAATCGTGCAAGCCATCGCCCAATATCCTGACAATAGTCAAATTGTTTCCATTGCAATATAATTGTATTTATGTATTTATTTGTTTTTGCATTTATTGCATATATGTTTGTACGCACCGTCAGGATTGGCTATTTTTTAATTTCGTTGTACTCGTTGCAATGACAATAAATGAATGTTATTATTATTATTATTATTATTAACAAAGTCTGTTGTGTAGCGGACACGGAGCTGTCCGTGCAAGAACGAGGCAGCAGACCAAGTTTATCCAACACCACTTTAATTCACTGCCACAAAACATTCTCTCTCCACTCTCTCCCTTATCTGCCGCGCGCGCCAACAACCCATACTCCCCCGGGGCACCCCGTGACCTCTGACCAGCCGAAGGTTATGTACCTCGTGTGGCTCACCACCAGGGGCCGCTACAGTTGTACCATTTGGATTTGAAGTAACACAGCAAAACAAAAGATGGCAACCAGATAGTGTCTTTTATCTGCCGAAGATGCCTCTTTTAACTTTAGACAATAAATTCATGCACATTGGAGTGAGCTCCACCACCTAGAAGGATAAAGGCACAGGCACTTGTGTTGATCAGGGGAGGAAATCTGTCATACTTACCTGGTCATGGAGCCTTACAGCGTGGAAACGGGTCCTTCAGCCCAACTTGCCCATGCAGACCAACATGCCCCATCAACCCTAGTCCCACCTGCCTGTGCTTGGTTCATAACTCTCTAGACCATGTACCTATCCAAATGTCTTAAACATGGTCTGGGTTGTTTATAACCCCAGACACTCCAAGGTGCCTGATAATTAAATGCTTTCTTCAAATGGCTTGGCAAGCCACTCAGTTGTATCATCAACACCACAGTATTGATAACCACCAAATAATGAAACTGGATGGACTATCTGGATCCAATTTAGGCATTGTATTTGCATGTGACAGTTTCGTTCTCAGTGCAGTCAACCGTGCCAAGTCCTTCTCACACAGATCTGGGGACTGCTGTTCAAATGTAAAGAGCTGTCCACCAGCATAGTCGAGCAGCAACAGCCTGATTATAGTTCTCATACGATTTGTACCTGTATAATTGTGTCTTGTTGATAATGTGCCAGAATCTTGCATCACAATCCGTGACCCATTGGAGAGACAGATCCAGCTATGGGGCCGGCACTGTGCTGTACAGGCAAGAGGGAATAATCCTCGGAGTCCTCAACAATTCCACATCCCATGTAGTCTCATAGCATCAGGTCAAACGTGGGCCAGGAAAACACTCCTGATTACAGCTCCTGTTCCCAGAGCAGTCAACTGTGCCAAGTCCTTCTCACAAAGATGAGGAATTCTTCACTCACTGAGGAGTCAGTGCTTTGAATATTTTTAAGGCAAAGGTAGATAGATAGTCGATAAGTGAGTCGTTGGGAATGGGGAGCAGAGTTACAGTCAGATTATTAAATGACGATAGACACAAAATACTGGAGTAACACAGCGGGACAGGCATCATCTCTGGAGAGAAGGAATGGGTGGCGTTTCGGGTCGAGACTCTTCTTCAGACTGTTCATTATTAAATGATAGAGTAGCCTTTAGGGGCCAAGTGTCCATGTACTGCTCCTAACTGGTACATTCTATGCAACGTTCAAACAGTTGGGAATGTGACTGCAGAAGTTGCTTAGAGTTAGTATTGAAGATGACTATCTTCATCTGCTTCGTTAATGATTATTTCCCATCAATCAGGTGAACACAGTGAATCCTATCATGATCGACTGACCAGTGATGGTGTGGGGCATCTGTAATGTTAACAGTATTTCTCTCTCAACGGACTCAGCCTGATCTTTTGGGATTTCCTACAGCTTTGTATTTCTCTCTGCAACTCTTCCCTCAATGAGTCAGCAACAATATCTTATAGACAATAGACAATAGGTGCAGGAGGAGGCCCTTCGGCCCTTCGAGCCAGCACCGCCATTCAATGTGATCATGGCTGATCATTCTCAATCAGTACCCCGTTCCTGCCTTCTCCCCATACCCCCTGACTCCGCTATCCTTAAGAGCTCTATCTAGCTCTCTCTTGAATGCATACAGAGAATTGGCCTCCACTGCCTTCTGAGACAGAGAATTCTACAGATTCACAATTCTCTGGCTGAAAAAGTTTTTCCTCATCTCAGTTCCAAATGGCCTACCCCTGGTTCTTAAACTGTGCCCCTTGTTCTGGACTCCCCCAACATTGGGAACATGTTTCCTGCCTCTAATGTGTCCAACCCCTTAATAATCTTATACGTTTCGAAAAGATCTCCTCTCATCCTTCTAGATTCCAGTGTATACAAGCCTAGTCGCTCCAGTCTTTCAACATATGACAGTCCCGCCATTCCGGGAATTAACCAAGTAAACCTACACTGCACGCCCTCAATAGCAAGAATATCCTTCATCAATAGCTTATCACCAGGCATTCCTAGCCACAGACCAACAGAAATATTCCTTTTGTCGTATCGAACCCTGTCTCTCTGCAACTTAAAAGTAATTTGTTTTCCGGTTTCATGGTATGACAAAAGGTCCTTGGCCTGAAATGTTACTCTCTCCACAGATACTGCCTGACGCGTCAAGGGTTTCCAGGCTTTTCTGTTCTTGCTTTAGATTTATAGCATTTGCAACTTCCATTACCTGTTGTGTCCAGAAGGCCACTCCAACTCTTGGTGCAGCTTGTGGTTGACTAATGTGGTCTTGCCTATGACAATTTTGGGCCTCCAGTGTGCAATGTATGAATGCGGGCATACCTCTATGAACTGTGTGGACCACATGGTATGATTCTTCCTCCATTTCTGAACAAGTCACTACTGTTAGTTTAGTTTAGAGATACAGCATGGAAACATCCCTTCGGCCTAACCGCACCAACCAACGATTCCCATCGTTTAAGAAACAGTTGGACAGATACATGGATAGGACAGGTTTGGAGGGTTATGGACCAAGCGCAGGCAAGTGGGACTGGGGTAGCTGGGACATTGTTGGCCGGTGTGGGCGAGTTGGGCCGAAAGGCCTGTTTCCACACTGTATCACTCTATGACTCTATTAACACTATCCTACACACACTAGGGACAATTTACATTTCTACCAAGTCTATTAACCTAAAAAAACTGTACATCTTTGGAGTGTGGGAGGAAACCGAAGTTCTCAGAGAAAACCCACGTGATCACGGGGAGAACGTACAAACTCCGTACAGACGGCGCCTGTAATAGGGTGCTCGAACCCGGGTCTCTGGCACTCCGTACAGACGGCCCACCAGGTCAGCGCCGACCAGCGATCCCCGCTCATTAACACTATCCTACACCCACTAGGGACAATTTTTAAAAAACATTTACCAAGCCAATTAACCTACAAACCTGCATGTCTTTGGAGTGTGTGAGGAAACCGATCTCGGAGCAAACCCATGTAGGTCACGGGGAGAACGTACAAACTCCGTACAGACAGCGCCCGTAGTAGGGTGCTCGAACCGGCACTGCAAGCGCTGTAAGGCAGCAAATCTGCCACCGTGCCACCCATTGACAACCTCAATGTAAAATATCTTGTAGTTAGCTTTGTCCTTGCTACTTGTCTCCATGAACAGTGGTCTAAAGGAGCCTATGGGTGATACACCTTGTTGGGTGTGCAGCTCGTTAGCAGCTGCTGGGGTCGGCAGCATTTTGCATTCATGGCAAGTTGAGCAGGAGGCATCAGGTGTCTCTGCTGTCTGTATCTGAAGCAGAGGACGTGTGTTAACCGCTCATTCTTTTCCCTCGGAGATGCTGCCTGTCCCGCTGAGTTACTCCAGCATTTTGTGTCTACCTTCCATTTAAACCAGCATCTGCAGTTCTTTCCAACACGTTGTTTGCCCTCGCCTGGTTTGCTAACTCTCACTCTGCCTCCAAGTGTTTGAATCAAAGCCACAGCTGAGACGTTTAGTCTAATGTTTTTAAACTGATTAATCTTTGAAAGATGCAAGAGCTCGCTCTCCCAATAATCCATCAACATTTCAATGTTTATACAAAAGAGGTGTATTTCTTAATGTTTTATTGGAATCTGTCTGTTCTGTTTATTTGAATATCTTGCGATGCATCAAGGGCCTTAACGTGAACATGTTCTGTTTAGGATATCACCTCCGCTTGTTGCTTCTGAAACCTGGTGTCCAACTTCAGGCTGTGATCCAACCTTACACTGGAGTGCAGTTTTGCAGCTTTGCAGAACTTCAGATGACAAGGAATTGATTGATCCCTGGGATGGCAGGACTTTCATATGAAGAAAGACTGGATAGACTAGGCTTATACTCGCTGGAATTTAGAAGACTGAGGGGGGATCTTATAGAAACATATAAAATTCTTAAGGGGTTGGAGAGGCTAGATGCGGGAAGATTGTTCCCGATGTTGGGGAAGTCCAGAACCAGGGGTCACAGCTTAAGGATAAGGGGGAAGTCTTTTAGGACCGAGATGAGAAAACATTTCTTCACACAGAGAGTGGTGAGTCTGTGGAATTCTCTGCCACAGAAGGTAGTTGAGGCCAGTTCATTGGCTATATTTAAGAGGGAGTTAGATGTGGCCCTTTTTGCTAAAGGGATCAGGGGATATGGAGAGAAGGCAGGTACAGGTTACTAAGCTGGATGATCAGCCATGATCATATTGAATGGCGGTGCAGGCTCAAAGGGCCGAATGGCCTACTCCTGCAACTATTTTCTATGTTTCTATGTTTCTAAGGAAGGCACAGTCAGAGTCCCACCATTACTAATGCAACGTTTGATGAGTTAACCTGATAATGGGGGTTGAGAGAGGGATGATCATGCACCTTGTCGGAGATATTGCCTTTATCATCCATCCCCCCCCCCCCCCCCCCCCCACTCTTCCTCAAAGCAAGGTCCAGTTACTGGTTGACCCGAAACGTCACCCATTCCTTCTCTCCCGAGATGCTGCCTGACCTGCTGAGTTACTCCAGCATTTTGTGAATAAATACCTTCGATTTGTACCAGCATCTGCAGTTATTTTCTTACACTGGTTTATCAGTCACTGTGCAGTTCAGTAGGTTTGTAGCGACCTGTCTCGGTGCTTTAACTCACTTGAATCTCTGTGGTTGCATTGTGAACGTGATAACTCTTTACAAAGGGGTGGATTTTAAGAACGGGTGATGCATTCACCGTTTCAAGCCTTGAACGTGCGTTCCAGAAATTTGGAGGAGCCACTCTGTGCATGATGTTAGATGTCGCTGATAGCAGCTTCAGTTTCAAAAAATCCGGAGGACCAGCTGCATTTCAGCCTGAGGTAGACAGGATGAAAACTGGTCAAAGAGGAGAGAAATGGCACGGTGGCGCAGCGGTAGAGTTGCTGCCTTCTTGCGCTTGCCGCGCCAGAGACCCGGGTTCGATCCCGACTACGGGTGCTGTCTGTATGGAGTTTGTACGTTCTCCCTGTGACCGCGTGGGTTTCCTCCGAGATCTTCGGTTTTCTCCCACACTCCAAAAGGCGAACAGGTTTGTAGGTTAATTGGCTCGGTATTAGTTTAAATTGTCCCTAGTGTGTGTAGGATAGTGTTAATGTGCGGGGATTGCTGGTCGGCGCGGACTCAGTGGGCCCAAGGGCCTGTTTCTGCGCTGTATCTATAAACTAAACTGAACTAAATGCTTGAAATTTGTCATTGGCACATTATTCATTCAGCAAAAAATCACAGCCATGCGTTTTAATGATTAGTTTATAGTTGCGAATATGCGTACACTATAGGCTGAAAGAGAGAGAGTGTGTGTGTGTACATTATTATCTGTGGCAGTCTTTTTTGATGCCTGATTTGTTTTGTTTGCAGGTACCATCGATTGCCCCTCTCCACAGATGGGGTGCATCTACAAGCACAAATAGACACCTTTATTAATTCACTCAGGGTAAGTGTGCATAGTTGATCAAAATGGGATCATGGCAAAGTTCTGGATTCAGCGTGTACTTGGCAGTTGCAATGCCCTGACTCAGCTGGCATCCTTCTTGCATGAGTCTGAAGGTTGCAGGTTCAAGTCCCACTCTGCACAATTCAGTGCAAACACATGAGTGAGTTACTGAGTATATATTATATTGACAGAGGTGCCATCTTTCAGATGCGATACTGGACTAAGGTGCTGAACTCAAGAGAGAGAGACTCGAGTATTTTATTGTCATATGTACCGATATAATAGATCGTACTCATTCAAAGAGACGTGTCTTGTTCTCTCTTGTGTCCTGGGCAGTATTTAAACTTCATTACCAAGAAGAGCATACAGTATGCGATCTTTACCTTACTTTGGTTTCTCTGGGTGCGAGCCATGTACAGATTTGCTCCCACGGTTCCAAGAATAATGACTATATTTCAAAAGTACATCAAGATAAAGTTTACATCAATATAAAGTCCTTTGATAAGAGAGGCTTTATTATGGTGTTTAATCTTGAATATCAGTGAGAGAATGTGAATTAACTTTAAAAAACCCATAGCATGGCAACAATAGAAATGAGAGAGGTGTTGAAATGTCAACAACACCATTCCGGAAAGTTAACCAGGTCTCTTTCTGAGGCTTGTGGCTCAGACCCAATGGAAACGTAGAGTCCTAATGCGGGCAAATGGGATTAGTGTAAATGGGCAAAATGGGTTGAAGATGGATCTCAACCCGAAACGTCACCCATTCCTTCTCTCCAGAGATGCTGCCTGACCCGCTGAGTTACTCTGGCATTTTGTGTCTATCTTTGGGCAAAAAAGATTAGCATGGATGTGATGATTCCTGTGCTTTTTGAATCTATGACCTTACAACATGGTTGATTAGTCTGTGGTGACCTACCAAGCCACTTAGTTGCACATGGATGCTCTCTCTCTCTCTACTTAATAACACAGTTAATGCACCCTGACCTCCGAGACGGCAGCAGTTTAAGAAGAGAACTCAATCACACTTGCTTGGAATCAACAAAGAATAGGCAATAAATTCCCGCTTGCCGGTGGTACCCAGAACATGAATTTCTGTGGCTAAACAACAGTTCCACTCAAGACTAAAGCACTAGTAAACAAACATGGCTACAACCAGTCATGTAGATGGGGAGATCGGAAACACAGAGAAATCAAACACCCCCGTGGGAAAAATATCATCCCTTCAATTCTTTGCCTCAGTCAATGACTTTTATTTTGGTATTTCTCAGACTTTTAAAAAAAACTTTCCACAGGCAGGTCAGTTTGCTGGTGTTTGTTGTTGTCAAACAGTTTATTTTCCCTGTACACCTCAGACTTTACTTTTCGCTGGTCTTATCTCAGGCAAACACGGAGCACCGAGCGATAGGTTGCCAATGGATCACAAATAGTGAAAGACAATGAAACTTCTGTACTGGCTCAGTGTTTGGCCAATCGTAGCACATGTCCTTTGTGATTTGACCACCATAAAAAATGCTTGTGTTTCCTCTCTTCCTCCCATTTACTGAAACCCCCTGAAGTCTTTTATGTAGGAACATGTCCACTGCCTTGCATACGTGCGAGGTTTCACAGTGCCAGCTGCCCTTTCGAAGGAGCCAGCGCTGCCGTCGCAGCTGCGGCTTGCTTGCAGTCCGTCTGTCTTTTGTGTTTTTTGTTGTTTTTGTCTCAATTGTAGTGTTAATATGATGTAGTGTTGTATGTTATGTTTTGGGGGGGGGGCGGGAACTGTAACTGTAACATTCTCTCTCCAGAACGGAGACACGACCTTTGTTCTGTATCGTGTCTCCGTTCCCGTTGCGGCCTACCACCGGCCATGCACCTGGGACCACCTGGGTCTCTGGTTCGCAGAGCCCGCGGTCCGGACGCACCACCTGCGGCGCTGGCTGCCTGCGAATGCTGCGGGAACGGCTGCGACTCGTCTCCGGAGGCTCCGGCGCGGGCCGCGTGGACGTCGGAAGCCCGCAGGCCCCTGGATGGGGGCCGACATCGGGAGCTCCGGCAGCGGCAGAGGCAACGTGTCCGCCCGCCCCGAATCGCGGGGCTTGGGTCGGCCCGCCACGGACCTTTCACCATCCGGCGCGGCCTGAAATAGGCCGCGGGATTTTTTTTCACCGCCCAGCGGGGGCTTCAATATCGGGAGCCCCGACCGCCCCGACGTGGCAACTCCAACAGCCTGACCGCGGGACAAGACGGCAGGGAAGAGAAAAAGACATTCTGGCCTTCCATCACAGTGAGGAGGGACTGGAGGAGACTCACTGTGATGGATGTTTCTTTTTGTTTGGTGTTAGTTGTGATTGTATGTGTTATTGCATTTTTATTGATTAATCTTATTGGTCTTATTGTTTAACTGCGGGTAATGTTTCATTTTACTACACATTTATGTGTATGTGACAAATAAACGACTATTGACTATTGACTATTGACTATTGAAGGTGGTGGTGTGCTGGGGGAAAGATTACCGTTCAGCATTCACTTGTTAACCCTGTGATGTCTACCCTACACTAAAGGCAACCACGGATACAAAGAATAATTCCTTGTTTATTAAGTTTAATAAAACAAAAACGTTAAATAATCACAACTTTTGAATTATTGAAGAGTTCTGCTTTCTGAATATGAATTAAGCGCAGGAACAGATCCCCCCCCTTAAACACTGCTCCATCTGCCCCATCAATCAAAGCACAATGAACCAAGTGCAACAGTTCTACACTGTTGCCTCCTCCAAGTACTCCTTCATCTTGACAGAACGAGTAGAGTGGAGATAGCCAGTGCAAGTAGCTGAGAGAGATGGTGTGAGGCAAGGTGGGTGCAGGTGAGAGGAGTTGGTTGGTAGATGGCAGTGTAGTCAAGTCAAGTCAAGTTTATTTGTCACATACACATACACGATGTGCAGTGAAATGAAAGTGGCAATGCCTGCGGATTGTGCAAAAAATTACAATTACAGCATAAAAATTAAAATTAATACAGAAAAAAATGTAGTCCCTGGCGATATAATAGTTAACAGTCCTGATGGCCTGTGGGAAGAAACTCCGTTTCATCCTCTCCGTTTTCACAGCGTGACAGCGGAGGCGTTTGCCTGACCGTAGCAGCTGGAACAGTCCGTTACTGGGGTGGTAGGGGTCCCTCATAATCTTGCTTGCTCTTGATCTACACCTCCTGATGTATAGGTCCTGCAGGGGGACGAGTGTAGTTCCCATGGTGCGTTCAGCCGAACGCACTACTCTCTGCAGGGCCTTCCTGTCCTGGGCAGAGCTGTTCCCAAACCAGACTGTGATGTTGCCGGACAGGATGCTCTCTACAGCCCCAGAGTAGAAGCATTGAAGGATCCTCAGAGACACTCTGAATTTCCTCAGCTGTCTGAGGTGGTAAAGGCGCTGCCTTGCCTTACTCACCAGTGCGGCAATGTGTGTTGTCCTTGTCAGATCCTCTTTGATGTGGACTCCCAGGTATTTAAAACTGCTCACCCTATCCACAGTAGACCCATTTATTTCCAGTGGCGTGTACGTCCTTGGATGTTGAGCCCTTCTAAAAGCCCATAGATCATATCTGAGACAATATCAGTTCCTTCCTGCAGAGCAGAGGGCAGTATTGATCGCAACAGTACAGGCCCGTATTGGAACTAATTGTTGACTTTAGAAAAGGGGAGTCAGGAGACCAGGTGCCAATTTTCATCTGGTGGGTTTCAGACATGGAGGGAGTTGGCTGCTTCAAATTCCTGGATGTTAACATTTTGGATGAAATGCCCTGGTCCCAGCACACAGATGTAATCACAAAGAAAGTGCACCAGAGAACCTACCTTCGTAGAAGTTTAGTATGCCACTGGATATTCCAACAAACCTCTACAGGCGCACTGTAGAAAGTATCCTGACCGTTCCATCACGGCCTGGTACAGCAATTCCAACGCACAGGAAAGCACGAGGCTGCAGAAAGTGGTGGTCTCGTCCCGGTCCATCGCCATTGAAAGTATCTACATGAGGCGCTGCCTCAAGAAGGTGGCACCTGTCATCAAGGACCCTCACCATCCAGCCTCGACTCTCTTCCCACTGCTACTGGTGGGCAGGAGACAGAGAAGCTTGAATTTGCATCCACTAAGTTCAGGAACATGTGCTTTCCTACAACTAGTCGACCTGCTCAACCTAATCCAACCTCAGCAACAGAGCACTATGGACTCCCCCCCCCAACCTACCACAATCTTGATTTTCTCATTGGGTTTTGCACTAATAAGTTAATTTTGAGCATGTTATATATTTTCACTGTGTTGTATAATTTATGTGCAGTCTATTTATGATTTATGTTCTAGTGTGTTGTCTGAGTCTATGTAGCTGCATTTATTCACAAAATGCTGGAGTAACTCAGCAGGTCAGGCAGCATCTCGGGAGAGAAGGAATGGGTGACGTTTCGGGTCGAGACCCTTCTTCAGACTGGAGAAGGGTCTCGACCCGAAACGTCACCCATTCTTTCTCTCCCGAGATGCTGCCTGACCTGCTGAGTTACTCCAGCATTTTGTGAATAAATACCTTCGATTTGTACCAGCATCTGCAGTTATTTTCTTATACTCTATGTAGCTGCAGCAAGGTTTTCATTGTACCTGGACCACCGCGTTCTTGTGCACTTGATAATGAACCGAAGATAGACACAAAATGCTGGAATAACTCAGCTGGTCAGGCAGCATCTCGGGAGAGAAGGAATGGGTGATGTTTCGGGTCGGGACCCTTCTTCAGACTTGACCCGACTTGACTGACCTGACTGAAGTGACGGAGCACTTACGCTGCCAGCACTTTGCAAGAGATCGAAGGAACTAAACAGGCAAATGAAACCCTTTCCCAGCTGCTCCTCGTATCCTCGGGCAGTGATGACACCTTGTGGTGTGTATTGAAATAGAAACCCTAATTTCACCCTAACCTTGGTTTCGGATCTTGCACTTTGTGCCTGTGAGTGCAGCAAGCAGTAGAAACTGGAGGGACATGGTGTGTAACTTCACCAGTCAATAGACAATAGGTGCAGGAGGAGGCCATTCGGCCCGTCGAGCCAGCACCGCCATTCAATGTGATCATGGCTGATCATTCTCAATCAGTACCCCGTTCCTGCCTTCTCCCCATACCCCCTGACTCCGCTATCCTTAAGAGCTCTATCCAGCTCTCTCTTGAATGCATTCAGAGAATTGGCCTCCACTGCCTTCTGAGACAGAGAATTCCACAGATTCACAACTCTCTGACTGAAAAAGGTTTTTCCTCATCTCAGTTCTAAATGGCCTACCCCTTATTCTTAAACTGTGGCCCCTTGTTCTGGACTCCCCCAACATTGGGAACATGTTTCCTGCCTCTAACGTGTCCAACCCCTTAATAATCTTATACGTTTCGATAAGATCTCCTCTCATCCTTCTAAATTCCAGTGTATACAAGCCTAGTCGCTCCAGTCTTTCAACATATGATAGTCCCGCCATTCCAGGAATTAACCTAGTGAACCTACGCTGCACGTTTAGGTTGAACAAGCTCTAGATTATTTCTCATCATATTTTGAAAAAAAAAAAGTGTTTCGGATATTTTGCTTATATTTCAGTCCAATGCAACTTAATCAAAGGGCTTGTTTCTCTTTCAAGCATGTTCTGGTTTTTTTTCCAGTCTTCTAAATCCAGTTTGGCTTTTGCCTTCCTTCCCTCTGCGTAATATTCTGGCCTTCCCATTTTTGGGCAGGTTATGCAGTGCAGACTAATCATAAGCTACACTCGTCAGGCCATCCTTAGTAGCGCTGCATGCCAGAACTTTGTCAGTTTGTGTATTTAGGGATGCATTTTGCAGATTACAGGATTCAGAGAATGATCCTTGCTCCACAGATCTTTTAGACAACTGTCCAGTTGAATTTACTGTGTTTATTCATGTAAAATTTATAGTGAAGCATTATGATAACAAAATCTTAACAGGATCAGATGAATTAAGTTGTCGTGTTTAAGAAGAGTACCTGTCGTTTGCACAATTTAAACTGCAATGTTTGACATGATTAATGCGTACTAAAATAACACAGTAATTTATCATGTATGTGTTGAAAGTTGTAAATGATCTCTGCTGACCCAGTTAAGGTGCATATTGGCCCAGCATCTTTCAGAAACAGAAGAGAGAATGCTAGCAGCTGTGGTTCAAATTGGTTGCATTCCCGCCTGGAATTGGGAGGTTCAGGAATTCAAGTCCCAGAGCAGCTACTTAGATTCATAGTCATACAGCACAGAAACAGGACCTTCGGCCCAACTTGTCTATGCCGACCAAGATGCTCCATCTCAGCCCCATTTGCTCGTGTTTGGTGCATACCGGCCAATCCTTTCCTATCCATCTACCTGTTCAAGTGTCAATAGACAATAGGTGCAGGAGGAGGCCATTCGGCCCTTCGAGCCAGCACCACCATTCAATGTCATCATGGCTGATCATTCTCAATCAGTACCCCGTTCCCGCCTTCTCCCCATACCCCCTGACTCCGCTGTCCTTAAGAGCTCTATCTAGCTCTCTTGAATGCATTCAGAGAATTGGCCTCCACTGCCTTCTGAGGCAGAGAATTCCACAGATTCACAACTCTCTGACTGAAAAAGTTTTTCCTCATCTCAGTTCTAAATGGCCTACCCCTTATTCTTAAACTGTGGCCCCTTGTTCTGGACTCCCCCAACATTGGGAACATGTTTCCTGCCTCTAACGTGTCCAACCCCTTAATAATCTTATACGTTTCGATAAGATCTCCTCTCATCCTTCTAAATTCCAGTGTATACAAGCCTAGTCGCTCCAGTCTTTCAACATATGACAGTCCCGCCATTCCGGGAATTAACCTAGTAAACCTACGCTGCACGCCCTCAATAGCAAGAATATCCTTCCTCAAATTTGGAGACCAAAACTGCGCACAGTACTCCAGGTGCGGTCTCACTAGGGCCCTGTACAACTGCACACAGTACTCCAGGTGCGGTCTCACTAGGGCCCTGTACAACTGCACACAGTACTCCAGGTGCGGTCTCACTAGGGCCCTGTACAACTGCGCACAGTACTCCAGGTGCGGTCTCACTAGGGCCCTGTACAACTGCGCACAGTACTCCAGGTGCGGTCTCACTAGGGCCCTGTACAACTGCGCACAGTACTCCAGGTGCGGTCTCACTAGGGCCCTGTACAACTGCAGAAGGAACTGCAGAAGTGTCTTATAAATGTCACCACACATCTGCCTCAACGACTTCTTCTGGCAACTCGTTCCGTATACCCACCAACCTCTGAGTGAAGAAGTTGCCTCTCAGGTTTTGTATTCAATCTTGTCCCTCCCACCTTTAAACATATGTCCTCTTGTTTTTGATTCCACTACCTTGGGTTAAAGACTCTGTGCATTGTAAAAGATTCTGAAATATAAAAGACTCGGTTCGATAAGATCTCCTCTCATCCAATGATGAGACAATGCATAAAAGACAATGCATTTGTACTTTTTTGGTTAATATTTATATCTTTTCAACATTCCCCCAAAATCAATGGATAACCTGCTGATTGTCATTTCCTGAATCTTTCTCTGTGCAAGTTGGTTGCTGTATTCCCATTATTTTAACATTAACAATAACTCAAAGATACTTTATTGACTGTAAACCATTTTGGAATATACTGAGAGGGACATCGGAATGACCATGTTAACTCAAGCCTACTTTTTATGTTAAGTGCCACATGATAAATCTAAAGAAAACGTTATTTTTATTTATGGAATGTGATCCTTGCTGGCTCAGTTGATATAGACTGTGATTGTGACGCAGGCTCGGTGATCGTTTCGCTCAACACCTTCGCTCAATCCGCCTTAACCAACCTGATCTCCCGGTGGCTGAGCACTTCAACTCCCCCTCCCACTCCCAGTCTGACCTTTCTGTCATGGACCTCCTCCAGTGCCATAGTGAGGCCCACCGGAAATTGGAGGAACAGCACCTCATATTTCGCTTGGGCAGCTTGCAGCCCAGCGGTATGAACATTGACTTCTCCCACTTTAGATAGCTCCTCTGTCCCTCTCTTCCCCTCCCCCTTCCCAGTTCTCCCACTGTCTTCCTGTCTCCACCTATATCCTTCCTTTGTCCCGCCCCCCTGACATCAGACTGAAGAAGGGTCTCGACCCGAAACGTCACCCATCCCTTCTCTCCTGAGATGCTGCCTGACCTGCTGAGTTACTCCAGCATTTTGTGAAATAAATACCTTCGATTTGTACCAGCATCTGCAGTTATATTCTTACACTACACTGCGATTGCCTGATTGTCAGAACCTGTGTCACTTCTTTATATTATTAATATAAATGCATCCTCAAAATTGAAGGGACTCCATTGCTCCTGCAATATTATTGAATTTGTGAACAAAGTTTATGGTACAGATCCTTGTCTAAGGATGGTAGAGTTGCTGCCTTCCAGACCCAGAGACCCAGGTTCAATCCTGACTACAGGTGTTATCTGTACTGAGTTGGTACATTCTCCCTATTTCCACGTAAGTTTTCTCCGGGTGCTCCGGTTTCCTCCCACACTCCAAAGACGTACAGGTTTGTAGGTTAATTGGCTTCTGTAAATTGTAAATTGTCCCTGGTATGAAGGATAGTGCTAGTATATGGGGATTGCTAGTTGGCACGGACTCGGTGGGCCGAAGGGCCTGTTTCCTTGCTGCGACTCTAAAATATAAAGTTTCTTTGACCCGAATATTTGCCCTGACCTGAATCAATGTTTTTGATGACCGTTTCCTTGTTTAACATGTTGGTTGTCGCACTCCATAAAGAAAGGTCCATTCACGTAATGCTTTCCATGATGTGTATATCATATCATATCATATCATATATATACAGCCGGAAACAGGCCTTTTCGGCCCACCAAGTCCGTGCCGCCCAGCGATCCCCGTACATTAACACTATCCTACACCCACTAGGGACAATTTTTACATTTACCCAGCCAATTAACCTACATACCTGTACGTCTTTGTCCTTGGTTCTAGTGCTTGAACAGGGTGATTGTATACTTCACCACAACCAGCAGACCTTTCTCCTACTTGGCTAGCAAAATGAAAGCAGATCTTTTCCAAAGTATTGTTTGCAACCACCGTATTTATACCGATCCTTCTTTTTCTTCTAGGAGACCCCAAATCTCTTGCTTCTGCAAGACTCCAAAAGACCTCCTCCTGCGTTAGTCTTCAGCTGCCAAGTTGGAGTTGGCAGGACGAATTTAGCAATGGTCCTGGGGATTCTCGTGCTGTATCACAGGACAGGCTTTCCTGAAAAGCTGGGGTGAGTAGGCATTTGATTATCCAGGAGTTTTCACAGGCAGGGGGGCAGTGCTGCTGGAGCTCACCGGAGTGTCACTCCGACACCTCTGTACAAACCCCCCAAAATAAACTGCGGGAATTTTAACTAGCGGGGAATTTAACAGTGGCCGCTCCAGCACCAGTGACAGCTCCTGCACCTAAAAACCTAGCACTGCAACACTGTTCACAACTATTTAAAAACTGTAAATATAGATAAGCTATCTCTTGCCATAAGAATTCCGACATGTTTGATGTTTCTAGGGAACTTCCTTTTAGGTTCAAAACTTGATGTCTGAACTGTTATTGGAATCTCCTTTGAAATTTGACTCTCGCCGTCTATTTTCAGCTTGGCTTAGTTGGGATAACCTTTGGGCATAAAGGTTGTTTGTTCAATTCCCCGCCGTGGAACTTCAGTACATTATCTCACCTGACATTCTCGCACAACATGGAGATTATTGCAGTGCCTGAGGTACTGTGTGCCAGGTGGGATCTTAAAGTGAGATTTCATTCTTCTGCTCGGGTGCAGGTTAAGGATTCCCTGCCCCTGTTTGAAACGTAGAGTAGAGGATAGTTAATGCTGTCTCCTCACAACTTTGATGACCTGGGTTCAATTCTGACCCCGAGTGCTGTCAGTGTGGAGTTTGCATGTTCTCTCTGTGAACGTGTGGGGGTTTCTGGGTGCTCCAGTTTCTTCCTACATCCCGAAAATTTGCTGTTAGGTCAATTGTCAACTTTGAATTACTGCATGAATGGGAAAATAAATCAAAGGAGTGTTGCTGGACATATGTTAGAAGAGTATTAATCGTAGGGGTAGAGGAAAATAAGTAGAGAGGAACAGGACTGATGGTTGACGAGGAGACAGCATGAACTGTTGGGCCAAATGGTCTCTTTCTCAGTTGTTACAATATAAATTTAATGGCCAATATTCCACTCATAACCCACCCTGATCATTCATCCCATTTCTCTAGGTGGAATCTGTTGTACTTCGTGGTCCGGTATCTGTTGTACCTTTGTTGTGACTCTGGACGGACCACAAGTACACGTGTTTAAAAGGTTATAATGCTGGAGCTTAAATCCAGGCTGTTTATTCCAAGGCCACCTGGAACCAGAGTGGCCATCTAATCACCACATTCTCTTATATAGACATTACTACACAGGCAAACAAAGTAGTCCTTGTGATACAACAAAGTAGTCCCTGCAATATCACAACAGAATCTATGTATTGCTTTTGTTGACATAGTTTGTACTTCTGGAATAATTAATTGATTATAAATCATTTGGATGAAAGGATGTGCTCAGAAACTGTATACATGCAAGCTTTTCTTTCTTAAATCAACCTCCTTGTTCTCTGTAGAGCTGACCAGAACGGCAGTATTAAAAAGAGGGAGCCATTGCGGGTTATTCAAAACTTTGCCAAGGCCCTACCTAGAGGCCAACAAATTGTGGAAGAGGTCAGTGCTACTTTTGTTGTTTGAAGATGTAATCGTGATTTTCCAAGAATTCAAGTTCCCCTAATGAGAACGTTAGCAGAGTTCATTAGCTGAAAATATATCATGCCGATTCTCAGCCCTTTATCCTTGTATTTAAGACCCAACTGTGATTTCTTCCATGTACACCGATCAGCCGAAACATTATGACCGGATGAGGGGAGGGGGAGGAGAGGGTGCTGCACCAATGCAGGAGAGTTTTGGGCCCAACCGGTCCACTTGGTCTAGTTTACACTTAAAATGGCCATGCTATTCAATCTAGACATCATTCAGGTAATTTCTATGGTAAACTGTGGCCCCCATTTGTATTAAACTGTTTGTAGTTAAGATGGGATTTTGGATGCCCTGGCACACATAATACTGTTCCTGGAACCTTGTCATTGGAAGAACAGTACGCAAGGAGCAGAGCAAGATCTAGATTGTTCGGGAAAAATATTTTGAAGGTGAATCTCCAGTAATTTATTTTTCAAGCAAGCCATGGGTTTTATTTTCCTTTTGATCCTCTGCCATTCATTTGGAATTTATGGAAAAAGGATTACTGCTGCGTATGATTACTTTTGCATTCGTTTTTTGAATGGCGGAGCTGTGAATTTAGTACATTTTATAAAGCTGCTTAATCCGATGTTGATAAATATTTCCACATCTCTCAGAAAGACGTTGCTCGGCCCATGCCAATATTGGCCCTTTTCAAAGACCCATCTGATTCTTCATAATTTCCTGTGCTTTCCATATAATTACACAGAAAATAGGTGCAGGAGGAGGCCATTCGGCCCTTCGAGTCAGCACCGCCATTCATTGTGATCATGGCTGATCATTGTGACTTATTTTTTTCAAACATTTATCTCATTCCCATTTGTAAATTACTTTTGAAAAAAGATACCTGGTAAGTAACTTATAAACATAATCCTTCTTGCCTTCTTACTGTCTTTTGCTAATTTCTTTCAATCTGTTTTCTCTCGTGACTGACCATGCTCCTAGACTAAGTAGTACGGCTTGGTGCTACGAACCCATGATCAATCCTGACTTTGGGTGCTATGTGTGTGTGGAGTTTGCACGTATTCTTCGTGAATGCTTGAATGCTGAGATTTCCCCCAAGTGAACCATTTTCCCAACATGTCTCAAAGATGTGCCAGTGTACAGTTGGTGACTGCAAATTACCCCATATTTATTTTGTGATAGCCTTTTGTAACAATTCCACTCAGTTTGCTGGTAGCCGTCTCTGCTCTAAGCAACCTTTTCCATCTAACTGATCCCCTGTATCGCTCGAATAAATCTCCTCCAATATAATGTGCCCCATTTGATATTGGATACAAGGGGCATAAATAGCCCTTGATGGCTCAGTACATGAGATACCATCGCGGTAATATGCCGTGGGAATGCAGGTACTCCTCAGAGTTCATATCTCTGCTATTGTTTGATAGATTGGAGTAAATGCCGAGGTTATCACCACAGTGCCCTTGATTACCATCAGCACATGATTAGATGTTTGGTCAGTGCAGCCAAGGTCATACTAGATGTTCCGATTTGCTACCCAGGTGTGCTCACCTAGATTGCGTGGAACAGTACAGGACAGGAACAGGCCCCACGGCCCACAATGTTTGTGCCAAACTTGATGCCAAGTTAAATTAATTTCTTCAGCCGTTACATGACTCGTCCATTCCCTGCACATTCAGGTGCTTACCCAAAAGCCACTACCTCCATCATCGTCCCTGGCAGCGAGTGTCACTCTCTACGGGGGAAAATAAACTTGCCCTTCAACTCCTTTAAACTTTGCCCCTCTCAGTATAAAGAAATGCCCTCTAATCTTTGACATTTCCACCCTGGGGAAAAAGGTTCTGACTATGTACCCTGTGTATACCTCTCCTAATTTCATACATACTTCTATCAGGTCTCCCCTCAAACCCCTGTCCCACTTAGGCGATTGTTTAGGCGACTATAGGCGACTAGGCCGTCGCCACACGGTCGTCGGGGTGTCGCCTGTATGGTCGTAGTCAGGATCGAACCTGAGTCTCCGGCGCTGCATTCGCTGTAAGGCAGCAACTCTACCGCTGCGCCACCGTGCCGCCCTTTCCTGTTACATTCAACCACCCAAAGTGCACACCTCGTACTTGGTTGGATTAATCTCCATCTGCCATTTCTCTGCCCATTTCTGGAGCTGATCTACACCGATCAGCCAAAACATTATGACCTGATCAGCCAAAACATTATGACCACCTGCCTAATATGCTGTTGGTCCTCCGTGTGCAGCCCCATACACAGCAGGGTGCGATGCACTGTGTATTGTGACACATTCCTCTCGTGACCACCATTAAAATTTTCTGTGACTTGTGCCACAGTGGACCTTCTGTTGGTTCGGACCAGACGGGATAGCCTTCGTTGCCCTCGCGCATCGATGAGCCTTGGGCGCCCAACACCCTGTCTGTCGCCGGTTTGTGGTTTGTCCCTCCTCGGACCACAGTCAGTCGGTACTCACCACTGCTGACCGGGAGCACCCCACAAGCCTTGCCGTTTTAGCGATGCTCCGACCCAGTCGTCTGGCCATAACAATTTGGCCCTTGTCAAAGTCACTCAGGTCTTTACTCCTGCCCATTTCTCCTGCATCCAACGCATCAACTTCAAGAACTGACAGTTCACTTGCTGCCTAATATATCCCACCCCTTGATAGGTGGCATTGTAACAAGGTAATCAATGTTATTCACTTCGCCTGTCAGTGGTCATAATGTTTTGGCTGATCAGTGTGTATCTCGCTGTGTTGTTTGCCAACCTGCTTCACTGTCCGTTCAATTTTGGTGTTGTCTGCAAACTTCCTGACCAACCCACCTACATTTATGTCCACGTCGTCTAAGTCACAAACAACAGAGATCCCAGCTCAAATACCTGTGAAACTCCACTGGTAACAAACCTCCAGCCAGACTAAAACCCCTGTCCCACTTAGACGATTGTTTAGGTGACTACAGGTGACTAGGCCGTCGCCACACGGTCGCCGGGGTGACGCCTGTACGGTCGTGAGTCGTCTCCAAAGAGTCGTAGCGTTTTTCTGGTCGCCGCTGGATTTTGAAATGTTAAAAAAAAATTCGGCCACTGTTGGTTTGACACTGATGATCGTAGCTTGACGTCTCCTGACGGGGGCGCTGTCGTAGGTTGTCGCCAGGTGACGTAGGTTGTCGCCGGTGCTGACTTCGGTGAATTCCATTGGCGACTGCCTACGTCAACCGGCGACAGGTACCGGCGTCAAAACCGGTGGCCAAAATGACGTGAATTGTCTTCAGTTGTCGCCGACACAGTCGTAGCTTGTCGCGGGTAGATGTAGGTTGACTTCAGTTGTCGTAGCTTGCCGCCTGTGTGGTCATAGGTGCGGTCGTAGGTGGACGTCCTAAGTCGCGACGATTGGGTCGGCGGTTGTCGGTAGCTTGCCTTAGCTTGATGTTGGCTAGGTGGCAGGTTGTTGTAGCTTGTCGTAGACATTGTCGTGGGGGGGGTCCAGTCGCCGGTTTTTCGGCGAACTGCTACGACTATTGCAGTCGCTGGCAGTCGCCTAAAAAAACGCCCAAGTGGGACAGGTCCCTTACTTCCACCACATCACTATGATTAAGCCAGTTCTGAATCGAAATGATTAAATCACCATGGATCCCATGCGTCTTAATCGTATGGACCAGCCGACCATGAGGGATTTAATCAAATGCCTTACTCAAATCCACATAGACAACAAACACTGTCCTGCCCTCAGTGATCACCTTTTGGACTTATTTTAGCAAGGAAAGCAGAGATGACAAAATCACCTGGGCAACCTGCTTACAGCTGATGTATTTCCTTCAATCAGGTGGATTCAGCCATCGCACACTGTTCTGAAATGCACGACATGAAAGAAGCAATCTATGAATACAAGCAGAAGTTGGAAGCCATTGGGGAGACTTGCCAGGTGCAGGTAAGTGACACCCTGGGAAAATTGTCGTTTCTTTTTTGCTCTGGTTTATTTTCACACACATGTTTAGACCGTAATGTTGTATCCTTATTGTTTTGATGTGTTTATGCTTTATTCTTAATTGTTAACTGTATTGCCTGCCCATGCCCCAACAAACTTATCTCTACCTACCTCGACTCCATCCTATCCCCCCTGGTTAAATCCCTCCCCACCTACGTCCAAGACACCTCACACGCTCTCCATCTCCTCGATAACTTCCGGTTCCCAGGCCCCCACTCCCTCATCTTCACCATGGATGTCCAGTCACTCTACACTTCCATCCCCCACACGGATGGTCTCGAAGCCCTCTGTTTCTTCCTCGACCGTAGAACCAGCCAATCCCCATCGACCAACACTCTCCTCCGCCTAGCAGAGCTGGTTCTTACCCTCAACAACTTCTCCTTTGACTCCTCCCACTTCCTCCAAACCAGAGGCGTAGCTATGGGCACTCGCATGGGCCCTAGCTACGCCTGCCTCTTTGTCGGGTACGTCGAACAATCCCTGTTCCAGACGTACACTGGCCCCATCCCCGAACTCTACCTCCGCTACATCGACGACTGCATTGGTGCTACCTCTTGCACCCATGCAGAACTCACTGACTTCATACACTTCACCTCCAATTTCCATCCTGCCCTTAAATATACCTGGACTATCTCCGACATCTCCCTCCCGTTTCTGGACCTCACCATCTCCATCACAGGAGACAGACTAGTGACGGACATTTACTATAAACCCACTGACTCGCACAGCTATCTGGACTACACTTCTTCCTACCCGGTCCCCTGCAAAAAGTCTATCCCCTACTCCCAATTCCTCCGTCTACGCCGCATCTGCGCCCGGGATGAGGTGTTTCACACTAGGGTTTCTGAGATGTCCTCGTTCTTCAGGAAATGGGGCTTCCCCTCCTCCATTATAGATGAGGCTCTCACTAGGGTCTCTTCTACATCCCGCAGCTCCGCTCTTGCTCCCCCTCCCCCCACTCGCAACAAGGACAGAATCCCCCTCGTTCTCACCTTCCACCCCACCAGCCAGCGGATCCAACATATCATCCACCAACATTTCCGTCACCTACAACGGGACCCCACCACTGGCCATATCTTCCCATCCCCTCCCCTCTCTGTGTTCCGCAGAGACCGTTCCCTCCATAACTCCCTGGTCCACTCGTCCCTACCCAAACCACCCCAACCCCGGGCACTTTCCCCTGCAACCGCACAAGATGCAACACCTGTCCCTTTACCTCCCCCCTCAACTCCATCCAAGGACCCAAACAGTCTTTCCAGGTGAGACAAAGGTTCACCTGCACCTCCTCCAACCTCATCTATTGCATCCGCTGCTCTAGATGTCAACTTATTTACATCGGCGAAACCAAGCGCAGGCTCGGCGATCGCTTCGCTGAACACCTGCGCTCAGTCCGCATTAACAAAACTGATCTCCCGGTGGCCGAGCACTTCAACTCCCCCTCCCATTCCCAGTCTGACCTTTCTATCATGGGCCTCCTCCAGTGCCATAGTGAGGCCCACTGGAAATTGGAGGAACAGCACCTCATATTTCGCCTGGGCAGTTTGCAGCCCAGTGGCATGAATGTCGACTTCTCCAACTTTAGATAGTTCCTCTGTCCCTCCGTTCCCCTCCCCCTTCCCAGATCTCCCTCTATCTTCCTGTCTCCACCTATATCCTTCCTTTTTCCCACCCCCCTGACATCAGTCTGAAGAAGGGTCTCGACCCGAAACGTCACCCATTCCTTCTCTCCCGAGATGCAGCCTGACCTGCTGAGTTACTCCAGCATTTTGTGAATAAATCGATTTGTACCAGCATCTGCAGTTATTTTCTTATACTGGTTGTGTTGTCATTTGTGAGCGGAGCACCAAGGCACATTCCTTGTATATGCACATACTTGGCCAATAAACTTATTCAAATGCAAGCTTTGAGGACAAAGGAACACAGTGTAAAAGGCTGTGAAGCAGCTGAAGTGTTTAGACACTTCCATGACGTGAGGTGTTTAAGCAGCTCTTAATAATGCAGAGCGTTACAGTGGGTCAGTAATGTGGACCAGGAGTTGGAGATGGATGATCGTGGATGTTGCACATTTAAAATGAAATTGGTATCACTGGAGGCTGATGAATAGAAATCAAATCAGATAAACTTCTGATTATTGCTTGAAATCAGGTGCAGAATGATGGTAGGAGACAAAACGTGGTTGGCAGTCTGACTGTCCTCCTTTTAAAATGTTATCTTTATATGCCTCGTCATCCTCCCCTCGCTAACAATGATCTATTCTACATTTTCCATGACCTTCGGCCCCTTTGCTAACCCATTTTCACACCTTACCCTTCCATATCTCTGTGTCTCCCGCTCCCCTGACTCTCAGTCTGAAGAAGGGTCTCGACTTGAAGCGTCACCCATTCCTTCTCTCCAGAGACGCTGCCTGTTACTCCAGCATTATCTGTCCATCTACAGAACAATGTCATGCAGTGCCATGGTGTAGAGATTGATACAGAAGTGAGGTATCAGCGGATACCTGCAATGGCAGAACCAAACACAAGAAAAGTCCAGCCCATTTCAAGAGCAAGGAAGAAGCGTGGGAGAAAGAAAGGTTTAAAAAGAGAGCGTAACTGAAATGATTCAATAGTTGGTTCTTTTCCAAGAACAGTTTACTGTCTAAATCTGATACTGTTCCTGTATTTCAATGTAAGTGGGTTTGAGTGAAAGAGGTATTTGGTCCCATACAAAATAGCACAAAACCTCTAGGATAGATTTATGTTAAGATGTGATGTAGAGATATATATTGTTTCAATGCAATTAAATTGGCAGAAAAACTGCAGGAAACCCAGGTGTGCAGGAAAAAACTGCAGATGCAGGTTTAAATCGAAGATAGACACAAAATGCTGGAGTCACCCATTTCTTCTCTCCAGAGATACTGCCTGTCCCGCTGAGTTACTCCAGCATTTTGTGTCTATTTACATGGTGGTTTACTCTGAGTTATAACGGATGACAGATTTACTTTTTCAGTGCAGAGCTAGATACAATAGGTGTAGATAGATGTGTTTGGACTGACGACAAGCATTTAAATATCCTATGTATAGTGAAGCAAACAAATGGAGGCTGAGATCTTGTACACAAAGCTTTCATGTTAAATGAAAACATGTACTCTTTCATATAAAATAGTCACCTCATTACAGGCAACCGATGGATTTATGCATTCCCATTCACTGGCTGTTCTTATTGACCTAATTGAGAGTTTGGTGGAATTGCAAATTAATACTTGGCTTTCTTTGAATAATTTTTTAAAAGCCAGAAGATATAAAATTGGATGTTTTGGATGAATAAATAATCGATTTACTGGTATGGATATGTTTTGCTGGTGTACCACTGACCTGCGTAGAATAATTTCTAGTAATGAATTACAAAAGAATACTTTCTCAACTTGAAATGTGGTATTTCAAAGTGAGTGGCGTTTTGAAAATGTGGCTGGCTGCAAAATAGTTAATGGAATGGAAATATCAGGCATTATGGGCTGTGTGGCAGGCTTATTCTACGCAAAGTTTCATTGCATGATACTGAAGGGAATTAAAAACAACATTTTTGTGCAAATGAAATAGTTTTCTTTGAAGGCCTCTTGGAATTAGACATGCTTATTGTTGTCGGGAATTTTGAGAATTTTTCAAGAAGATGAGTAGGTTATTATAGTTTGGTTAACCCTGGGATTCACATGCTGGGGAACACGATGGGAAAATGGCCAGGATAGAATGTAGTTAAAATAGCTAAAGCTGAAACATTCTGCTGGGAAGCAGGCTTTCTTATCTTTAGGGGGGAAGGGTAGTCCTTTGTTGTTCTGTCTGGGTTCTTATCTTAAGAACCGCGGTCTAGGCTTAAGCTCAGGGGTGACCGCGCTTTTGCGGTTGCAGCTCCTAGACTGTGGAACAGCATCCCTCTCCCCATCAGAACTGGCCCCTCCATCGACTCCTTTAAGTCCAGGCTCAAAACCTATTTCTACTCCCTAGTGTTTGAGGCTCATTGAGCCTCTGTGAACTGTTTCATTTTTTCCCTTAGTACCTAATCAGATGTACAGCACTTTGGTCAACGTGGGTTGTTTTTAAATGTGCTACACAAATAAAATTGACTTGACTTGACTTGACTTATCTGTTGCAATCTTGAGATTACAGCTGCTCTTTGTCACGTGTTTGGCAGGCGAGCCTCCAATAGACCAACAAATGATATATTTTACAAGGGGGCTCCATAGGGCAAGTAGGATCTGGACATTTATGGTATCTGCATGTTAGAAACATGGGAGGGTTTACAACACAACAAAAAACGTAAGATTATAAAGTTAACTCTGGGAAAAGACAAAAATGAAAGGTTACAGAGACATTGATTAATGATGGTTTATTTCAACTCCACAAGTAACCATTGTGTCATGAGGATATAAAAATCCTAGTTACTGTATTTATTCACAAAATGCTGGAGTAACTCAGCAGGTCTGGCAGCATCTCAGGAGAGAAGGAATGGGTGACGTTTCGGGTCGAGACCCTTCTTCAGACTGAAGAAGGGTCTCGACCCGAAACGTCACCCTCAGTCTGAAGAAGGGTCTCGACCCGAAACGTCACCCTCAGTCTGAAGAAGGGTCTCGACCCAAAACGTCACCCTCAGTCTGAAGAAGGGTCTCGACCCGAAACGTCACCCTCAGTCTGAAGAAGGGTCTCGACCCGAGACGTCACCCTCAGTCTGAAGAAGGGTCTCGACCCGAAACGTCACCCATTCCTTCTCTCCTGAGATGCTGTCAGACCTGCTGAGTTACTCCAGCATTTTGTGAATAAATACCTTCGAGTTGTACCAGCATCTGCAGTTATTTTCTTATACTCCTAGTTACTGTAGTTTATTGAAGCAGTTCCAGCTTGTTCACACTCTTTCCCCATGTACATCGCTAAGGCCTTTATTAAGCCGACTTGTTCGATAGACTCACCACTGACCTGTGAGCTGCTTTATTTTGTGTCTGTGCCTATCTGAGTAGAGTCAGATGCAGGGTACAGGTATAGTACAGAATTCCCTCCTACACTTGCTACTCGGAATCAGTGACCCCCCAAGGTCTGGTCAACATGCCATTCCCTCAGTGTTAATCCATGTTACATACAGCAGCCTTCCCTGAAAGCCACATTGTTAACATTGCCTCGCATCGGTGACATGTGACAATAGACAATAGACAATAGACAATAGGTGCAGGAGTAGGCCATTCAGCCCTTCGAGCCAGCACCGCCATTCAATGCGATCATGGCTGATCACTCTCAATCAGTACCCCGTTCCTGCCTTCTCCCCATACCCCCTCACTCCGCTATCCTTAAGAGCTCTATCCAGCTCTCTCTTGAAAGCATCCAACGAACTGGCCTCCACTGCCTTCTGAGGCAGAGAATTCCACACCTTCACCATTCTCTGACTGAAAAAGTTCTTCCTCATCTCCGTTCTAAATGGCCTACCCCTTATTCTTAAACTGTGGCCCCTTGTTCTGGACTCCCCCAACATTGGGAACATGTTTCCTGCCTCTAATGTGTCCAATCCCCTAATTGTCTTATATGTTTCAATAAGATCCCCCCTCATCCTTCTAAATTCCAGTGTATACAAGCCCAATCGCTCCAGCCTTTCAACATACGACAGTGGGAAGTGGATCTGCGGATCAAAATGTCTCCGCACCTGGAGTAAAGTGCGTCTTATTTGGAGTGTGATACACATGTACATGTTTCCCATCAGTTCTTTTCACTTGAGCGTGCACTGTCTTGAGCAAGATAATTGAGATGATTATACAATCATGCAGCACAACATGAAGCATTCAGCCTGCTGTATGTGCTGGCCCATTGATCTCTGAGCTTTCCGTGGCCCTGCAGTTTATCCCTTTTGAAGAATAACCCAATTGTCTTTTGATAGACATTATTGAATTGCTTCCACCAAACTATAAAGGAAAATATCTAGATCATAACAAGCTGTGGTGCAAAATAATGGTCTTCTCATTGCACCTCTTGTTGTTTTGCCCATTGCCTACACTGACGTACTTTGTTTTCCGACCCTCTAATTCTTCATTAGTACGGGTGTCGGAGGTTATGGGGAGAAGGCAGGAGAATGGGGTGAAGAGGGAAAGATAGATCAGCCATGATTGAATGGCGGAGTGGACTTGATGGGCGGAATGGCCTAATTCTACTCCTATCACTTATGACCTTATCGAAGGTATCACAAAATGCTGGAGTAACTCAGCGGGCCAGGCAGCATCTCAGGAAAGAAGGAATGGGTGACGTTTCGGGTCGAGACCCTTCGACTTATGACCTTATGATCTCTGACACCTAACACTGTTGTGCCTGAGATCCACTTTACAGCTCTCTATGTAAACTTTTCCATGGCCATTATGCTTGCATTCTTGTCTGACCTTCTCCCTCTCACGACCTCTGAAGAGCCACAAACATTATTGCCTTTATTTTTATTTCTTGTCCTTTTAGGGAAATAGCACCAAGGAATATTTTCTGCAGAGAGTACTACAGAGCACCGAGTGTTATTTCTACCTTGTAATTTTTAACTACTATCTTCATGAACAGGTATGTGCATTGGACATGTTTAATTATTAATTATTAGTAGAACGTCCTGTACATTGAGCGAAACATAGTGCTGGAGGAACTCTGCAGGCCAGGCAGCATCTGAGAAGTGAATGGGCAGACTACATTTCGGACTGCAGAATAGTCCCGACCCGAAACGTCGTCTGTACATTTCCTCCGCAGATTTCGCGTGACCCACTGAGATCTTCCAGCACTTTGTGTCAGTTCAAGACTCCAACATCTGCAGTTTCTTGTGTCTTCATGTCTGGTGTATATTCAGCTTCAGCACTGACTCCAGATTGTAACGAGCTTCATCCGGCTGTGAGTGGAGGCATGAGCCAGTGAAGCATCTGTTGCAGTGATGAGGATTGAATTGTGCTGCATGTTTCTGCTGGAGTAGAGGGGGAGAAAGCTGGTAAAGAGAGTTGAATGGAAGGGGTAGGGCAATGTGGCCCCATCACTTACCCTCCATCCCACTAGTGTCTTGACATAAGGAGCCAAGGTTAAGTAAAAATACAGACAGAAAGTTTAAAAATGTAGTTTTACTCATCAGTCAGAGCTTTCCTTTTTGGTAAAATTCACAAATACAAGGAAACTGGTTCCCTTGTGTTGAATGAAGCTAAATTAAATTTGAGGCCTTTACCCACTCCCACAGAGCCATCTAAACCACCTTGGGCTAACTGCTAGTTAATAACTTTCGGAATAAACTCTGTGAGATAATAAACAGTTCAATAGCATTTGAAGAGTTGGGAGTTTGGAGATTCTGTCCTGTGATCTATTGCCGACAACTAATGCGTGCGTTATCTTGCAGTATCCTTTGGCCTTTTCACTCACCTTCAGTAAGTGGACGTGTAGACACCCCTGGATGTTCAGGCTCTTGGCTGGCATGGATGTGTCTGAGCTGACAGCACCTTGTGACTTGGTAACAAAAGGCATCAGACTGTTGGTAAGTTTGAAGCTGAACATTGTGCCTAAAGAGTGACAGAGTACCCATATTATCCATCGGGTGGCGCCACCACAGTGGCTGCCTCGCCAACAGTCTGTCTGTAAACTCTCCTGTTTTTATTATTTTAAGTTTGTGTTAAAAGTATGTTTTAGTGTTTCTTGGTTTGTTTTCGGTTGGGGGGGGGGGGGGGGGGAATTAGGGGAAACTTTTTTCAATCTCTTACCCCGCGGAGATGCGATTTTTCTCCATATCACATTGAATGGCGGTGCTGGCTCGAAGGGCCGAATGGTCTATTCCTGCACCTACTATCTATTGTATCTCTGTCCCCTCTGTGGCCTAATATCGTGGAGTTTCGGTGCGGCCTTTCCTGGAGACCGGCCCGGCGCTTCAAGCCACGTGGAGGAGCGATCCTTTGCCGAGGATTGAGGAGAGCTCCAACCGCGGGGCCTGTGGACTTTAACACCGTGAAGCCCCCGGTCTCTGGTAAGAAGAGGCCGACTCGGGAGCTCCAAGCTGCGGAGTTTCCACCGGCCCGACGCGGGGAGTCTCGATCATCCTGGCGCGAGGGCTTGGGCATCTGACTGTTGGCAGCGGCGACTGCGGACGGTTCAACAGCCCCGACCACGGGTCAACAAAGAGCGAGATATTTGAACTTTATTACCTTCCATCACAGTGAGGAATGTGGAGCATGTTTATGTTAAATTTTATTTTATGTGGCGTGTGTCTTGTTGCCTTTTACTTAGTGTGGCTGTATGATAACTCAAATTACACTGTACCTTAATTGGTACATGTGACAATTAAATTGAATCTTGAATATTGTCATCAGCTCTATGCTCTAATCCTGAGGCCCTACCTCTGAGGCACTATCCTCTTGTTCTGTGGTGTAATGTACTAAAATGCTATAATCTAACCAGTCCCTATGTTCAGGGATTCCCTTCCTAAATCTCGCAGTTCTATCCCTTACTTTCCTCTGATGCTTGTCTTAAAACCCTTTCATGATCAAACTAGGTCAGACATTCTGGCTCACTTTGTTTGATAGCATCCTGTGAAGGGCTTGCAATGGTTGGCTATATTAATGGAACTTATTGTTGTGTATTTTATTTGATTCCAGAAATATTTCCACAACAGGCTACAAAATAAATCCCCATCTTTTATTTGAGGGGCATTGTGTCAGGAATTTCTATGGTTTTTTGTTTTGGAGGAAACTCTGTGAACTCTGCTTTGTCTTTAACACTATCCAGACATTGCCTTCTTTCTATCTCCATCTAGATTATACTGAACTATTACCAGGCCATTAGCCTGATACTAAACTCTTTTCTCTTAGCTATTGGCATTTTGCTGCTTACACCGCAGTAAATTAACTTCGCTCCTTCCTGGAACTGCACTGCTCTCATTAACTTTCATTGTTACCTTTAGTTTAGTTTAGAGATACAACGCAGAAACAGGACCTTTCGGCCCACCGAGTCCACGTCGACCGGCGATTCCCGCACGCTAACACTATCCTACGGTCACGGAGAGAACGTACAAACTCCGTACAGACAGCTCCTGTAGTCGGGATCGAACCCGGGTCTCTGGCGCTGAAAGGCAGCAACTCTGCCGCTGCAAAACCGTGACTGCCCCAAATTTTACAATGGCACAATGAAAATGACATTATAAAGTACAAAGGGAAACATTTAACTACACCCTGCCACCTCCTCAAAATAGGCGGTCAAGTTAGTCGTACACAAACTTCCCTTAACAGTTCCGTGTCCTTGGTTAAGCTGTGCTTGTCTAAATGAACAATAGACAATAGACAATAGGTGCAGGAGTAGGCCATTCGGCCCTTTGAGCCAGCACCGCCATTCAATGTGATCATGGCTGATCATTCTCAATCAGTACCCCGTTCCTGCCCTCTCCCCATACCCCCTGACTCCGCTATCCTTAAGAGCTCTATCTAGCTCTCTCTTGAATGCATTCAGAGAATTGGCCTCCACTGCCTTCTGATACAGACAGCTCCTGTTTTCTCCATCTCTCTGAATTAATTCCAATAATTTGATCACCACCGAATTACCACTTAAGCTAACAATTCCGTAGCAGTTGATATCTTCCTGCTAACAAATAGTATGTTAGCAACCCTGTAATCCTCTGGCAATTCTCCAGCAATCAGAGGGGATTAAAAAATGATTGTGGAACCCTTTGCTGTGTCTGATATTGCTGCTTTTAACAGCCCCGAGTACATTTGTGGGCCTGGCAATTTATCCACTTTGAAAGATGCTAGACCTCTTCATGTTTCTTCCTTTGTATTTATTTGTTCAATATTCCACACTCTACCTCTTGAACCATGATATTGTCATCTTGTGAGAACTGCAGCGAGGTATTCATGGTGCTGTGCCCACAAACTCTGCCTCCATTCACGTTACATTTTCCAGTCTCTGAGACCCTATCCTCTTGTTCTGTGGTGTAATGTACCAAAACATCCAATGGACTCTCTTGTATTCTAATGTGACTGTGCTGCAGTGGTATTTATCATAATAAGCATGTAGATGAGGTTGGTTTATTTTAATAAAGGTACTGTATAAATGCTGTTACTGTTAATGGCCTGAGGCTTGTATACACTGGAATTTAGAAGGATGAGAGGGGATCTTATCGAAACGTATAAGATTATTAAGGGGTTGGACACGTTAGAGGCAGGAAACATGTTCCCAATGTTGGGGGAGTCCAGAACCAGGGGCCACAGTTTAAGAATAAGGGGTAGGCCATTTAGAACAGAGATGAGGAAAAACTTTTTTAGTCAGAGAGTTGTGAATATGTGGAATTCTCTGCCTCAGAGGGCAGTCGATTCTCTGAAGACATTCAAGAGAGAGCTAGATAGAGCTCTTAAGGATAGCGGAGTCAGGGGGTATGGGGAGAAAGAAGGAACGGGGTACTGATTGAGAATGATCAGCCATGATCACATTGCTGGCTCGAAGAGCCGCATGGCCTACTCCTGCACCTATTGTCTATTGTCTATTGACTTGGGAATGGAGGGGAAAGTTAGAAAATCAGTCAGGTTACAGAGCTGTCTGATTGCTGGTGTCCTGTTCAATAATGACATTTTCTTTGTTTTAGCAGAGAGCAGGCGAAGCTCCTGATGTTCTCAGCACAGCGAGAGAAATGAAAGTGGCCAATTTTAGAAGGGTTCCGAAGATGCCAATCTATGGCATGGCACAGCCCAGTTTGGAGGTAAAACTCTTCCTGTATCTTACTGCAACGTAGTGGAGAGTGTTATAACACCAATGGTCTTTCCTCCTTACGACAGGATTTTAGCTCGCATTAGAACGAAGAACATAGACAAGTACCTCACTGGACAGGCACCGCAACCCACGGTGTCTGTGCCGAACATGATGCTGTGGCGGACACGGAGCTGTCCGTCCAAGAATGAGGCAGCACGCTGACTTATCCAACACCACTCCTTCCCAACTCTCTTATCTCCTGCTCTTGGACTCCTCGTGACCTCTCACGAGCCTCTCACGAGCCAAAGGTTATGTACTGTGTGTGGCCCACCACCAGGGGCCGCTACAATGCCAAGATAAACTAATCTCCTCTGCCTGCACATGATCCATATCCTTCCATTCTCTGCACATCTATGTGCCTAACTAAAATACTCTTAAATGCTCCCACCATATATGTCTCTAGAGTGGCACAAGCGCTGTATATTTAAAAAAAACTTGCCCTGCACATCTCTCTTAAACTTTGCCCTTCTCACCTTAAGGTTATGCCTCTAGTCCACTCTTTGACTTTTCCACCCTCGGTAAAAGGTTCTGACTGTCTCTCATCTCTGCCTCATATTATTTCATAAACTTCTATCAGGTCTCTCCCTCAGCCTCCAGAGAAAACAATCCAAGTTTGATTATGACATTGTCTTTATTTTCACAAAATGCTGGAATAACTCAGCGGGTCAGGCTGCATCTCAGGTGACGTTTCGGGTCGAGACCCTTCTTCAGACTGATGTCAGGGGGGGCGGGACAAAGGAAGGATATAGGTGGAGACAGGAAGACAGTGGGAGATCTGGGAAGAGGGAGGGAAAGAGAGGGATAGAGGAACTATCTAAAGTTGGAGAAGTCAATGTTCATACCACTGGGCTGCAAGCTGCCCAGGCGAAATATGAGGTGCTGTTCCTCCAATTTCCGGTGGGACTCACTATGGCACTGGAGGAGGCCCATGACAGAAAGGTCAGACTGGGAATGGGAGGGGGAGTTGAAGTGCTCGGCCACCGGGAGATTCGATTTGTACCAGCATCTGCAGTTATTTTCTTATATTGTCTTTATTTTGTTTTGCTTTCTTCTTCATTTCTACTTCTTTCTGTTCCATTTGGTTTTCCTTCCTACTTTTCTTCCATTAGCACTCAATCCCTTTCTCTCTTTTATTACCTTGGTGATAGTTTGTCTTTTGGATCCAGGCCCTTAAGTTTCACAGCAAACACTTATTTTTGATCTAATACACCATTAAAAGGCTCTTTGCAAATCCTGGATAATGATTTCAGGCAAGTCAAATTTAGAATTGCATCATCATCATTCACCAAAAGATTTTTTTTTTTTTTTTGTCAAATGGGTTGTTAAAATATAAGATGAGATTGCGCGAGACCTAGAACCTGTGCTTGCAAGCAAATGGGAATCGGGTTATTTTTAAATGTCATTTTGAAAGGGCAGATATACTGTCGGCTGATATTTCCAAGATCTGGGAGCACAGAATTGAGAGATGACTTAATCACAAATAGGTCTGGTTAAAATTCACTATTTCCACGAAGGGTCCCATCCCAAAACATTGCTCATCCATGTTCTCCAGAGAAACGGCCGAAGGACGCTGTATTTCTAAAACCAACAACTAAAAGTTGCAGATTATGCTCCTGACTTTTAATCTTCCGGGTCAAATTTTCAAAATGTTAAACAACTGTTTGAATTTCTGTTCATTTTTGCATCCACATTAAATGAAAAAAAGAACAGAAATTCAAACTGTTGCAGGGCGTGCAGCGTAGGTTTACTAGGTTAATTCCCGGAATGGCGGGACTGTCATATGTTGAAAGACTGGAGCGACTAGGCTTGTATACACTGGAATTTAGAAGGATGAGAGGAGATCTTATCGAAACGTATAAGATTATTAAGGGCTTGGACACGTTAGAGGCAGGAAACATGTTCCCAATGTTGGGGGAGTCCAGAACAAGGGGCCACAGTTTAAGATAAGGGGTAGGCCATTTAGAACTGAGATGAGGAAAACCTTTCTCAGTCAGAGAGTTGTGAATCTGTGGAATTCTCTGCCTCAGACGGCAGTGGAGGCCAATTCTCTGAATGCATTCAAGAGAGAGCTAGATAGAGCTCTTAAGGATAGTGGAGTCAGGGGGTATGGGGAGAAGGCAGGAACGGGGTACCGATTGAGAATGATCAGCCATGATCACATTGAATGGCGGTGCTGGCTCGAAGGGCCGAATGGCCTCCTCCTGCACCTATTGTCTATTGTCTATTGACCATAATCTGCAACTTTTAGTTTTTGGTTTTAGAAATACAGCGCGGAAACAGGCCCTTCGGCCCACCGAGACTGCACCGACCAGCGATCCCCACACACTAACACTACCCTACACACATCGGGACAATTTTACATTTGTACCAAGCCAATTAACCTAAAAACCAGTACGACTTTGGAGTGTGAGAGGAAACTGAAGATCTCGGAGAAAACGCACGTAGGTCACGGGGAGAACGAACAAACTCCATACAGTCAAGCAGCTGTAGTCAGGATCAAACCCGGTTCTCTGGCGCTGCAAGGCAGTAGCTCTACCGCTGCGCCACCGTGCCGCCCATTTTAAGTGTAATTCTCTCACTGATGGTTAAATCAAATGAGACCTGCAGGTATGACCAACTTGAATCATTTCCTACTGACAGGCGTGTGGCTTGGTCCTGAGTTACCTGACGGAGAGCAAGAGGAACTACACCAACATTCTTTGGGTGACTCTGCGAGACGAAGTGGTGCTGGAAGGGAACGGCCAAATGTACACTCCCCGGGAACCATCCTGCTTCGAGCGGCCAATCCGTGTACCTACAGAGTCACCAGAGCAATTGGAGGTGAGCAATCTTTGCAAGGTTTGCTTGAAATTCATAACATCAAGCATATTGTCCCTAGTGGGTGTATATTGTCCCTAGTGGGTGTAGGATAGTGTTAATGTACGGGGATCGCTGGGCGGCACGGACTTGGTGGGCCGAAAAGGCCTGTTTCCGGCTGTATATATATGATATGATATGATATGATACAAAAGTGGGATAACATAGAACTAGTGTGAGCGGGTGATGGATAGTTGGCGTGGACTCGGTGGGCTAAAGGATCCGTTTCCATCTGTACCTTTCAATGAATCTTCTGCAGATATAGTTGTTCCCCCCTATTATCTGAATAAATATTGTCTCCATGAAAACAGATGTGCAGAGTTAATATAAAACATGGAAGACAAGCACTTGCTTTAGATATACCACACTTTTCTCAGTTTCAGGAGATCCAAAAAAACAACTTAATAATCAATGAATTGCTTTTATATTGAATCACTATTGAAAAATAGTTACAAAATGAACTGAAGTTACTTTCTGACACCTACTGCCCAAACCCTTAACTTCCACTACCAAGAAGGACAAGCCCAGAGGTACATGTGAACACTACCCCCAACAGGATCATTTCACTGAACACCTTCGCTCAGTTCGCCTGAACCTACCTGATCTCCCGCTTGCTAAACACTTTAATTCTCCCTCCCATTCCCACACTGGCCTTTCTGTCCTAGGTCTCCTCCATTGTCAGAGTGAGGCTAAATGCAAATTGGAGGAACAGCATCTCATATTTTGCTTGGGCAGCTTACAGCCCAGTGGTATGAATATTAATTTCTCTAACTTCAAGCATTCCCTCTCTCTCTATCTCTCCCCCACCCAAGTTGCACCAGCTTCTCGTTTTTCACCCAACAAATAGCTAACAATAGGTACACACAAAATGCTGGAGTAACTCAGTGGGTCAGGCAGCATCTCGGGAGAGAAGGAATGGGTGACGTTTCGGGTCGAGACCCTTCTTCTAGGCTAACAATGGCCT